>NW_026652280.1:125450173-126027568 GCF_009828535.3 Hylobates moloch
TTTTGCTAGGAAAGCCAGAAACAGACTATGAAAGATTTGCAGGTTAAACTAGGATGCTGGGATAAACTTAATGGCCATCAAAGAGCTAACAAAGTTCTAAGTATAATCAGCTCTATTTTTAGATAAATCTGGTAGCAACATGGAGTGTGATTCAGAGTGTTGAGAGAAAGGTGAGACATTATCACAACAGTATAGGAGAAGTGAGGAGCAAAGCACCAAGGGTAACTAGGAGGAGAGCATCTTAGAAGACTGGAAGTTTGACTTAAAAAGCACACACTAGCAGATTGGAGGAAAAATAACAAAAAAATAAGACCCGTCAGTCTACTGTCTTCAAGAGACCCATCTCACACTTACTGATAACCACAGGCTGAAAGTAAAGGATTCACTGTTGTTGGTTTAAAGTCTGTTTTATCTGATATAAGAATAGTGACCTCTGCTCTTTTTTGTTTTCCATTTAGGATGGAGGTCATTGTTCTTATATAAGATAAAACAGACTTTAAACCACCAACAGAAAAAGGACAAAGAAGAACATTACACATTGATAAAGATTCAATTCAACAAGATTTAACTATCCTGAATATATATGTACTAAACATTGGAGAACCCAAATTCATTTCAAAAAATGCTTGTAGACCTACAAAAAGACTTAGTCACACAATAATAGTGGGAGACTTCAATACCCCACTGACAACATTAGACAGCTCACTGAGAGAAAACTAACAAAGAAAATCTTCACTTAAACTCAACACTTGACCAACTGGACCTAATACACGTCTACTGAATACTCCACCCATTAATCACAAATTATACATTCTTCTCATTGGCACACAGAACATACTCTAAGATAGACCACATGCTTAGCCATAAAACAAGTCCCAATAAATTCAAAAAAAATTGAAAGCACGCCAGCCATATTCTCAAATCACAGTGAAATGACGACAGAAAACAATACCAAGATGATCTCTCAAAACCACACAATTACATGGGAATTAAACAGCTTTCCCCTGGATGACTTTTGGGTAAACAATGAAATCAAGGCAGAAAAAAATTCTCTGAAGTAAATGAAAACATAGACACAACATACTAAAATCTATGGGATGCAGCAAAAGCAGTGTTAAGAGGAAAGTTTATAGTGCTAAACACCCACCTCAAAAAGCTAGAAAGATCTCAAATCAACAATCTAATATCACACCTACAAGAACTAGAAAAGCAAGAGCAAACTAACCCCAAAGCTAGAAGAAGAAAATAAATAACTAAAATCAGAGCAAAACTGAATGAAATTGTCACATAAAAATCCGTACAAAAAAACAACAAAACTAAAAGTTGGTTCCTTAAAAGGATAAACAAGATTGATAGAACACTAGCTAGATTAACAAACAAAAAAAAGAAAATCCAACAAAGCATAATCAGAAATTACAAAGGTGACATTATAACTGATCCCACAGAAATACAAAGGATCCTCAGAGACTATTATAAACACCTCTACTTACACAAACTAGAAAATCTAGAGGAAATGTGTAAATTCCAGGAAACACGCAATCTCCCAGGATTGAATCAGGAAGAAATTGAAACCCTGAACAGCCCAATATTGAGTTCCAAAATTGAATAAGTAATAAAAACCCTACCAACCAAAAAATGCTCTGGACCAGATGGATTCACAGCCAAATTCTACCAGATGTACAAAGAAGAAGTGGTATCAATTCTACGGAAACCATTCCAAAAAATCAAGAAGGGAGGACTCCTACCTAACTCATTCTGTGAAGCCAGCATCACTCTGATATTAAACTGGCAAAAACAAAACAAAAAAAGGAAACTACAGACCAATATCCCTAATGAACACAGATGCAAAAATCCTCAACAAATACGAGCAAACCAAATCCAGTGGCAAGTCAGAAAGTTAATTCAGCATGATCAAGTAGGCTTCATTGCTGTGATATAAGGTTGGTTTGACATATACAAATCAATAAATGTGATTCACCACATAAACAGAATTAAAAACAAAGCCATATTATCATCTCAATAGATGCAGAAAAAGCTTTTGATAAAATCCAACATTGCTTCATGGTAAAAATCCTTAAAAATCTAGGAATCAGAGGAACATACCATAAAAGAGTCATCTATGACAAACCCACAGCCAACATTGTATCGAATGGGCAAAAACTAGAAGCATTCACCTTGAGAACTGAAACAAGACAAGGATGCCCATTCCCACCACTGCTAGTCCACATAGTAATGGAAGTGCTAGCCACAGTAATCGGGCAAAAGAAAAAAAATGGTAATAAAAGGCATCCAAATAGGAAAAGCAAAAGTGAAACAAACTATCTCTCTTTGTGATAGAGTGATATACCTAGAAAACTCTAAGGACTCCACCAAAAGGCTCCTGGAAATGATCAACACTTTTGGTAAAGTTTCAGGACACAAAATCGATGTATGAAAGTCAGCAGTATTTCTACACACCACTAACATTTAAGCTGAGAGTCAAATCAGGAACACACTCTTATTTACAATAGCCACACACACAAACAAAAAAATACTTAGGAATATATCTAATCAAGGAGGTAAAAGAGCTCAACAAGGAAAACTATAAAACACTGTTGAAAGAAACAGATGACACAAACTGGAAAAACATTCCATGCTCATAGATGGGAAGAATCAATATCATTAAAATGGCCATATTTCCCATTCCATTTTTCCTGCAATCTCACCAACATCTGTTATTTTTTCTATTGTCTTAGTAATTTTTAAAGTAATAGCCATTTTGACTGGCATGTGATGGTATCTCATTATGGTTTTTTTCATATGCTTTTGGCTTCTCAAAAGAAGACATATAAGCTACTAACAAACATGAAAAAATGTGTAACATCACTAATCAGAGAAATGCAAATCAAAACAACCTTACTAGGTCAGCATAAGTAAGAGAATTAGTTGTTTATCTTAAGCGAATTAATGCAGGAAAAGAAACTGTATACCACATGTTCTCACTTAGTGGGAGCTAAACATTGGGTAGTCACAGACATAAATATGGCAACAATAGAAACTGGGGACTACTGGAGGGAGAGGAGCGAGGGTTGAAAAACCAACTATTGAGTAATATGCTCAGTACCTGAGTGACAGGATCATTCATACTCAAACTTCAGCATCACACAATGTACCCAGGTAACAAAGCTGTACATGTACCTCCTGAATCTAAAATAAAAGTTGGAAAAAAGTTACTATAAAAAAAGTTATTTTAAATAGTTACTATAAAATTAAATTTTAAATAAAGAAGGCTGCAAGTTTGGACAGAACTTGAAAAGAGAAAACTCTTCTCTGAGGGAAGACTAAATTCAGCTCGGGTCATGATGTGTTTGAGAGGATGATGTATTCATTAGACAGTTAAAAGGGGATATCATTAGACACAAATACCTTAATAAATTCAAAGTTAGTGTATCTCAAATGCTTCTCTCATCCTCCAGTTGGTGTCTTTTCCAAAAAGAAAATGAGCTTGATTTGGTATAAATTACTTTAAGTGGCATAGATGTCATGAAAATGGATGCAACAATGGGTAGTGACAATAGATGACAAAGAAGGACCACCACTTTTTTTTTTTTGCAGTTTGCAAGCCATCTGCTTAACAATCTGTTTAATAATAAAAATCAATGGTTAGCCTAATTTTGCATCATTTTTAGAAATTATCTTTTGCCCTTTTTGGAAGATTAATACAACATTGCACATCTCTAAATGTCTTCATTTTGTTATTGACCATTATTCCTCAAAGATAAATGATGACAGTCTGGCTTCCCTGCATGTCTTCTCACAGCCCAGGGATATCATCCATCTGGGGTGGAGATTTGATCTTATTAAAAACAACTAATTCTCTTACTATTCTGACCTAGTGAGGATTGCCATTCCCTTTTAATATTACTTGTTTGGGCTTTCCAATCTGAAATTATTTTTGTGGGCAAAGAATATGAAAACAAAATAGGACTTAAATAGTTTTGCTTTCTCTTTGTAATGACAGTCAGCATTACACCATCTGTTTCATTCAGGTCAGAAACATGCCTTGTTTTTTTGTCTCCAACATGTTAAATCAAAATTGAAATGTTGCTGTCTTTGGCATTTGTGGGAGTCTGGGTACATTCGTGCCTGCAGGTTTCCTAACACTGGTCTTATTTCTGCCACTCTTTTGTATTCCCTCTTAGCCGTGGGTCCCTCCTTCTGTGTTTTGTGAATATGCTGCCTGTGGGTCCTTTATATAAACTTCTCTTTATATCCTCATTGAAGTCAGTTGTAATTGCAATGTCAGAGAAATGCTTTTTACACTGTGTTTTTTTGCCAGTTACTATTTTTAATAATGGAGCTAATACCTATCTTTCCTAATAATGGAGCTTTGTTTCGTTCACTTCTATATTCCTAGGGCTTAGAACAGTGCCTGGCTTATAGTATATGTACATAGGACCACCCTGAGGCTGAATGATGTCCCCACAAAATACATGTGTTGAAGTTCTAACCCCTAGTACTTTAGAATGTATCATATTTGGAGACAGGATCTTTACAGAGGTGATTAAATTAAAATGAAGCTATTAAAGTTATTAAGGGGGGTCCTAGTGCAATCTCATTTGTGGTCTTTTAAGAAGGGTAAATTTGGACACAGACACGTACAGAGGGAAGATGATGTGAAGACACAGAGAGAAGATGGCCATCTACATGCTAAGGAGAGAGGCCTGGCCTGGAACAGATCCTCCCTCATGATCAACAGAAAGAACCAATCTTGATGACACCTTGATCTTGGATTTTGAGCCTCAAGAACTGTGAGAAAATGAATTTTTGTTGTTCAAGCTACCCAGTCTGTGGTACTCTGTTATGGCAGCCCTCACAAGCTAATATAGCACTGTACATATTCTTAATATGGGTTTGTTAAATTAATAATTAAATGGTATGGAACATTTTTGTAAGGACAAAAGGTAGTGTGCATTGTTGAACACTTATGCAGGAAAGAAACACAGATGATGATTTCTTAATGGAAACTTCAAAGTCAGCATGGAAGCAAGATTATTTGATGGGAGGGTGAAGGTACTAGTGCTTTGTATTTGCTGGATTACAGCTCCAAGCATCGCTATGGGAGCATCTCAAGATGAAATTGCTTTCTGTAAGATGATCAGCAAAAAGGATTCATCTTGGCTGTAAAGGTTTAGGAATTATGTACAGTTACTCCTGAAGTAGGAAGCTCAAGACTAATAAGGAATCTCCCAGCAACTGTCAGATTATGGTCCATCAATCTCGTTTCACCATTATGGTACCCAAAGCAACTGGATCAATAATTGTAAAGTCCAACTCTTTGTTGTCTTGGAAACAGGATGCCTTACTCCCGAATGGAACTGATCAATTTCTCAGCAATCAGATTGCAAATAATGCTCTGACTAGAATGTATACTTGTTAGTTTTCGGACACAGTAATTAGAATTCTAGGCAGGTTTTCCTATCACAGAAGATTAAGGAGACTTCACCAACACAAAGGACTGAGGTATTATATATTTGAAATTACTCATTTTTCTATTTCCTTTGTGGCTTCCCAAAGTCACAATTGCTTTCAATAAAGTTGCGTATTTAATTGGTTTCTCTGAAACTAGTAAGATTGGTTATTTCAATCTAAGAACTGAAGGTAATGATTATAAATACAGCATTTGAATCACTTGTCATGTATATACAATTTCTGAAAAAAATTATAAACATATTTCTTATATTGAATCTTTTTGAAAACAGCAAAAATATTTTGTGAAAGGATTTAATTTTGAGGTGTTAAGCAATTTACCTCAGTCCAATACAGGAGATCACCAGTGAGAATTTGAATAAATGAAAATGTTAATGAATCTGTTGGAAAGAAAAAAATGAAGAAAACAGGTTTAAGGAAAATGTAAGTGCTCTTTAAAATAAGAAGGAATAATTTTAAAAGCAAAATAATTGGGGAAAAAGATTTCTTCCCTCCCTGAAAGCCTAGGATTGAAAGAATTATAATGAGTGAATAATTATGAGAAAGAGAGAACCAGTGTCCTTCCAAACATGTGTACCCATATTCTGCCTCGTTCTTCCTCTTATGTTAGAGGAAGTGACCCTCCTCCCAGGCCCATTCATGTACCCATGCTTTGGAAAACTCACTTTCCCTCATCTCTGGGACCTTCTGTCTTCTATAGAAATCAACCTCTCCCTTTCAATTGGATCCCTCTCATCAACAATTATACATGCCCATGATTAAATCATCTTGAGAAAAAAAAAAACGCAACTCTCATCACTACAGTTCAATTTCTCTGCTGCTCTTCACAGCCATTCTCTTAAAGGAGTTGTCTAAACCACTGTTTCCATTTTCTCACCTTCCACTCACTAAAACTCACTCCTAAATGGTCTCTGTGACCAACATGCCACGGCATTTAATTTCCAAGTCAACAAATCCAAAGGGCACCTTTTAGCATTTAGGAAAACATGTGACACTCCCTCAACTTAAAATACTCCTTCCTTCAGATTCCAGGACACCACACTGGCCTGGTTTTCCTCCCTTATCTCTCATTTTTTTTGCCTGCTTTTCTGTCTCTTTTTCCTTTGCCAGTCCCCTTTGTAGACTTCCTCAAGACTGTGCCCTCTACCTCCTTTTTTTACTCTTTGTTCTCTCCTTAGGCAATTTCATCTAGACCCATGCTTTTTCCCAGCATCTCTAGTCTCTAAGACTCTCAAACACATACTGCCACCCAGACCTCTCCTCTGAGCTCTCAAACAAGATGCCTAATTCCAACCATGAAATCACTAATCGAAAGTCTTGGAGGCAACCCAATCTCAATAGGTACAAGGCAAAACTCACACTCTGTCCCTAAAACCTAATCTTACCCCAGAGTTCTCAATTTCAGTGAATGGCACCAAGCCAGATAATATGGTTTGGATTTGTGTCCCCACCCAAATCTCATGTCAAATAATCTCCAGTGTTGGAGGTGGGGCCTGGTGCGAAGTGACTGGGTCCTAGGGGTGGATTTCCTCCTTGCTGTTTTTGTGACAGTGAGTGAGGTCTCATGAGATCTGGTTGTTTAAACTTGTGTAGCACTTCCTCCTTTGCTCTCTTCCTCCTGCTGCAGCCATGTAAGACGTGCCTCCTTCCCCTTTGCCATCCACCATGATTGAGTTTCCTGAGGCCTCTCCAGCCATGCTTCCTGTATAGCCTGCAGAACCCTGAGCCAATTAAACCTCCTTTCTTTATAGATTACCCAGTCTCAGGTATTTCTTTGTAACAGTGTGAGAACAGACTAATACACCAGAATCTTGGCTTCGGTATTTTTCAAATATGTTTGCTCCTTATTATGTCCACTGCTTCTCCCCTCACCCAAGCTGCCATCACCTCTTGCAAAGCCTACTACTAGATGGTCTGCCTGTATCTTAACCTCCCCCAGCACATTCACCACATATAAGCCTGAGTGATGTTTTCAAAACCAAAATCTGATGATGTTGCCCCTTATAACACCATTATTGACTCCCCACAAATTGCAAACTAAGGATCAAAATTTTTCGTGTAGACTAAAAAGTCCTGCATTTCTGGCCCTTATTCACTTTCGAGCATCAAGTAATGCCATCCTTTATCTTGTTCTCTATTCTGTAGCCCCACTGACTTTCCTTCAGTTCCTTGGGCTCAGCAATTTTCCTCCACCACAAGGTTTTAACACATGCCACTCCCACAGCTCCCTCTCTCCACCCCTACCTCTAGCTTAGTTAATAATCTACTCATCATTTATGTCTTAGCTAAACCATCACCTTCTTCCAGAAGATTTCTTGCCACTCCAGTCTATGTCAGCTTCATTGTTACACTTTTCACAGAAACTCATCCCTTCCTTCAGAGAATTTATATACAGTGTTTATAACTGTATATCAATTAATGCCATCATCGATTAAGTGTCTGCCTCACTGACCTGACAAAGCAGGAGTAAGATCCAGATTTGCTCTTGCTCTCCACACTTTCCAAGGAGCCTCACAGAATAGCCAGCACATTAAGATAGCTTGACAAACATATGTTTAATAAGAAGTGTTTTTAAAGTATCTCACTATGTTTTATCTTCCTGTCATGAAAATTGTGATAAAATATCTCAGAATGGCTGTTAGATGCCTCACACAACTACTTTGCATGAAGGCAAATACCACAAATATAGAATAAATGTTCTAGAAACTGGAAAATGACTGAGTCCAGGAATTTTAAGGTAAAAAGGTGGAGAATCCATTAAATAATTCCTCAACAATAGTCACTGTGCTCAATGAGAGAAGTTGCTAATGAGAACGTGTTGTGACTATAATGTGTAGAGTAAACAAAAGATGGTCATCTTTTTTGAGTCTCATCCTCTCAACTTACAAAGTAGATGACTTCCAGAAAGATAAAACGACTTGTCCAAGTTCCTATAATGGAAGAACCAATGGCACCGCTACATTTGTGTCCTTCCATGCACCTAATATCAGGCTGTGTTCTCAGATGACATATGATAAAGTATATTAATTAAAGGGAACATGTGGCTGGGCATGGTGGCTCATTTCTGTAATCCCAGCACTTTGGGAGGCTCAGGCAGGCAGAGCACTTGAGGCTAGGAGTTCGAGACCAGCCTAGCCACCATGGCAAAACCCTGTCTCTACTAAAAATACAAAAATTAGCTGGACTTGGTGGCACATGCCTGTAATTACAGCTACTTGGGAGGCTGAGGTAGAAGGATCAACTAAACCCAGGAGGCAGAGGTTACCGTCAAACGAGATCGCGCCACTGCACTCACCCTGGGCAAGAGACCGAGACTCTGTCTAAACCAGAGCTTCAAAAAAAATTGCTCAGTTTACTCACCTGTATAATGGATGTCATAATAGCATGTGACTTACGAGATCGTTGTGAGGACTGACTAATTCTCACTTACAGGATTGTTGTGAGGATTGAATAAACCCTACCTTCGTGGCTCTCTCCCACTAATTTGTAGGAAATTTACTAGCTTATTTTATGGGACTGTTGCACTAATGCCTTGCTATGGTCAGTAGCAGAAAGCTACAGTATTCATGCACTAGCTATTATTCCTTTTGCTGTGAGGATTGAATAATGCAAGAAACTATTAGCAAGTACCTGACAGAGAGTAGGGGCTATTTACTTTGGCAACACTGTGCCATTCCCAAAGAATGCCTGCCACCCTTTACACGGAGAAGACCCTTCAGGAAAGGGGCAACACAGAAGATGTGAAGGACAAGGGCTATGTGAAGGACAAGGGCTATGTGAAGGACAAGGGCTGGGGGCCTAAGAACCAAGCCCTTAGGGGAGCCCTTTGCCTAATTTCTAGAGTAGTGACAGCATTAAGGTCCCAATCATAGAGAAATATTTTAGTGTTGGGCTTAGTTCCCCTAGGCCCAATTTGTTACCTGTTTTCTTCTTAATGTTCAACATCCTTTCCTGGCAGGATTTCAGAGCAGAAAACATGGTCTTCATTGTACCAAGTCCTAGAGCAGTTTAGGACTTACTTAGCTCAAGCAAGTCATCAAAGGCAAAGCCAAGTCCCAACCCTTAGTGCTTTGACTCCCAAGTCCCACACTCTTCCTCCAAAAAAGGTCACATCGTGTGAGATTGATTTTACCCTCTACTATGCTTTTGTTCACACAGTAAACATCAACATTTCTGTTAATTCAGTTCGTGCATTTTTGAGCACTTTTTCTGTTCTTGCAAGACATTGTGATGAAAGTGAAGGACTGAGGTAGCTAATCAAAGGAGAATCAAAAATAACTCCAAAGTGCCTCTTGAATCTGCCTGCTTCTTCAGAGTCACTGCCCCTGCCTCCATTGAGAGCACACCTCAAATATTGCAAGAATCTCCTAAGTGGTCTCCATCTCTAGTTGCTTCAATCCTCCATCATTTGTACACACTTTAAAAGTTGTCATTGACTTCAGTAAAAACCTTGATGGCACCTCGGTCACTTTGTCAGGGTCTTTCAGTCCTACCTATACAGTAGAATTACCAAGGCATTAACTATCCAGACTGTCCCAAAGATTCTGACATTAATTGGTCTGGGTGGGGCTGTCATCTATTTTTTTTAATCTTCAGGTGATGTTAAAGTGCAGCCAAGAGTGAAAATTCCTGGCCTACCAAATAGAGCCAGACTTTCTGAACATTGCATTTGAGGCCCTTTACAATTGAGCAACAACCTACTTTTCTCATCTTATCTCCCTCTATTTTATTCCTACCACAACAGCATTTCCTATCAATCATTTCTTAAGGTCGGCCGGGCGTGGTGGTTCATGCCTATAATCCTAGCACTTTGGGAGGCCAAGGCAGAAGGATCCCTTGAGTCTAGGACTTGGAGACCAGCCTGAGCAACATAGGGAGACCCTGCCTCTATAAAAATAAGTAATAATAGTACTGGTAATAATAGCCATCATTAAGATATCTGTGGTCTTCATTAGACTACCAGCCCAATAAGGGCAAAAACTGTCATTTATGTCTGCATCCCTAGTATCTGTCACAGTACCTGAAAAATAGGAAGTGCTTAATGAATATTGGTTGAATGGACAGATGGATAAATGGATGAACAGACAGATAGGTGAGTGGATAGATGGATAAATTCTGAACTAATCTGATCAGGGTCCTATGGGACCGCACTTCCACAGTTGAATTATCAGGCCTAAAAATGAAGGTTCTTATGTCAATATGCCTCTACTATTTATTACAGAAAATTCTTGCCCAGGAAAGTAAAAATGTGAATTATTGGTCTACAAATCCTAAAGTAGTATAATCTGAACTGTGTCTGATCCAATCAGACCACTACATTGAAAGTGAACCTACTTTCAACCAGACCTCCAAACCCTATAAATTTATGCCCCTAAGCTCTATCTCCTGAAACCTTAGACATTGTCAAGGGCGTGTTCTCCCTACGTCAGCAAGTAACGAATTCAGCTTTGATCAGTAGATTATTCACTTATCTTTTGGAAATATGGAAATAAACATCTACATTCTTATAGTTCTTTGACTAAGTCAGCTGCATTGTCAAATGTCTCTACATGTCCAATAATATTTGTCACATGTCTTCCTCATATTCTTCTTTGGAAAAATTAAATATGCTGTAATTTTCTACAGCACGTTGAGATCCAAGGATCTCAAAGCCTTTTCTTTCTGCCAAGTGCAAAGTGTGTTACATGAATAGCACTGCTTCTGAGAGTGGCAGAGAAAAGGATTTCATAGCTCCAAGTACTGTGCTGTCAAACTGGTCATTCTCCAAACACAATGACTTTATCATACCATTACATAAGAGCAATACGATGGGAAGAACCGGATGAAAATTAACACTGTTAACTTGCTGCTAGTTTCCTAATTAAGAACTAAAGAATGCTTCCCAACTGCTGATTTATTTGACTTCATTAGAAAATCACACATGGATGGATTCATAATTACTCTTAAATTACAAGTACTTGTTTATTAATGTTACCAAACTCAAAAGCAGTACAACTGTCTACGATATGTCAATTTTAAAATGCTGTGAAGCAAACTGTTACTCTGTATTAATTATGTTGAACTTTTCACATTTTAGATTCTAAATGGCACTAATGCTTTTACAGACTTGGAACATCCTATCCTTATGCTTCACAGTGAGAAAGAAAAACTACCTACTGTTCATTATCTAACAAGTGGGTAGATAGAAAATAGTTAATACCATTAAAAAAAAGATAATAAACCAAGCTGCATTCCATTTCAATAAAATCTGATTAGAGAATAAATTAGCATTTTTTTTTTTTTTTTGAGACAGGTTGAGTGCAGTGGGCAATTTGACCTGCAACTTTGCCTCCGGTTCAAGGTTCCTGCCTAGTCAGGTGCACGCCACCACGCCCAGCTAATTTTTTTGTATTTTGTTAGTAGAGACGGGGGTTTCACCGTGTTATCTAGGCGGGTCTCAAACTCCAGACCTCAAGTGATTTGCCCGCCTCAACCTCCCAAAGTGCTAAGATTACAGGCGTGAGCTACCGCGCATTAGAATTTCTATGCAAGAAAAAAAATGCAATATTGGTTTCAATAGCGACAGGAGTCAGCCAAAGGTCCCCAGGCGAAACCCCTCCTTCAAGCCTAAAGCAGCTTGAAGCTGAAAAACCCGACTGCTGATCCGGATGAAGCCTGCCCTTTCCCAGCTGATTCTTTCTGAATAATGCCCACCTGCGCACTGGGAGGACGCGGAGGAGCCTGGTCTCTCTGGTTCCTACGTGGTAATCTGAGGTTCAATCTGTAAGGTGGGAAACCTGCTGTGTCCGGAATTGGTGGGTTCTTGGTCTCACTGACTTCAAGAATGAAGCCACGGACCCTCCTGGTGAGTGTTACAGTTCTTAAGGCGGCATGTCCGGAGTTTGTTCCTTCTGATGTTCGAATGAGTTTGGAGTTTCTTCCTCCTGGTGGGTTCGTGGTCTCGTTGGCTCAGGAGTGAAGCTGCAGACCTTCGCGGTGAGTGTTAGAGCTCATAAAAGCAGTGTGGACCCAAAAAGTGAGCAGTAGCAAGATTTATCGCAAAGAGCAAAACAACAAAGCTTCCAGAAGGGGACCCAAGCAGGTTGCCGCTGTTGGCTGGGGGCAGCCTGCTTTTATTCTCTTATCTAGCCCCACCCACGTCCTGCTGATTGGTAGAGCCCTGTGGTCTGTTTTGACAGGGCGCTGATTGGTGTGTTCACACACCTTGAGCTAGATACAGCGTGCCGATTGGTGTGTTTACAATCCGTGAGCTAGACATAAAGGTTCCCCACATCTCCACCAGAGCAGCTAGATACAGAGTGTCGACTGGTGCACTTGAGCAAGACACAGGGTGCTGATTGGCATGTTTACAATCCCTGAGCTAGACATAAAGGTTCTCCACATCTCCACCAGACTCAGGAGCCCAGCTGGCTTCACCCAGTGGATCCTGCACCGGGGCTGCAGGTGGAGCTGCCTGCCAGTCCCTTGCCGTGCGCTCGCACTCCTCAGCCCTTGGGTGGTCGATGGGACTGGGCGCCGTGGAGCAGGGGGCGGCGCTCGTCGGGGAGGCTCGGGCGGCACAGAAGCCCATGGAGGGGGTGGGAGGCTCAGGCATGGTGGGCTGCAGGTCCCGAGCCCTGCCCCGCAGGAAGGCAGCCAAGGCCAGGCGAGAAATCCAGCGCAGCGCCAGTGGGCTGGCACTGCTGGGGGACCCAGTACACTCTCCGCAGCCACGGGCCCGGGTGCTAAGTCCCTTATTACCCGGGGCCGGCAGGGCCAGCCGGGTGCTCCGAGTGCAGGGCCCGCCGAGCCCACGCCCACCCGGAACTCCAGCCGGCCGGCAAGCGCGGCACGCAGCCCCGGCTCCCGCTTGCGCCTCTCCCTCCACACCTCCCCGCAAGCTGAGGGAGCCGGCTCCCGCATTCGCCAGCCCAGAAAGGGGCCCCACAGTGCAGTGGTGGGCTGAAGGGCTCCCCAAGTGCCGCCAAAGTGGGAGCCCAGGCAGAGGAGGCACTGAGAGCGAGTGAGGGCTGTGAGGACTGCCAGCATGCTGTCACCTCTCACTGCTAGCAGGACTTTCTCTAGCTTTGCAGAGAGTTATTTTTCCCTTTCCTTTTTGTGCAATACATTCCGTTCCCCCTCACACTTCAAAATGTCTTCGTGCCTAACTTTTCCTGGTCGTGTAACAAGAACCTGGCTTTTTCTACCGTTTCGTAGGTGTCTCTACCAATTCTTGTTGCCTGGGTATTTAAGATGCAAAGAAAAGGTCTAGAGATTTAGTGAACAAGTCTTTGGAGAAGGACTCTACTAAGTTTCTAAGTTTATCCATACATATTGGGGTGTGTATAATTCAAAAGATATAATTTGACATTAAAATTATAATGCAGAATTTACTGGACAATATTGAAAAACATGAGAACTGTGAGGTTTTCTGTGAACTTGAAGTAATTGCTTTTATCCTTGTCAAGATTTACTGAAACTGGATTTATAATCACCAAAGAGGGTCCTATAGGAAATAATTATGTATTCTATAAGACCTTTCCAGTTTGTACTAATTAACACCCATGGTGAATTATAAAATGTTGTGAATTGGAGGAATAAATAATATGATTAAGACCCCAAGGCAATGAATCAAGCCAAGTGTCTTCATTGTACATAGAACAATGCCCTTCAACGGTGACCAGACTGTATCTTAGCAACACAATAAGCTCTTCACTGGTAACAAAGAACATATAATAGTTAAAGCAAATAATTGCTCATCCCCAGTTTTGTATTCTAGTCTTGGTTTTGCTACTAATTTGTAGATCTAGTAAATCACTAATCTACCTTCCTGTCTCTAGGTCTCTTTCCATAAAATAAAAGGAAATGTTGTAGGATATTTAGCAAGGAGAGCAAAGATCTGGACTACGTTAAATAATATTAATGTAACTCAAATTTGAGGTCAGTCAGAAAAGGAAGAAAGGTAAATGTCAAAGAAAGTTCAAATGTCCCCTTTACAGTCAACATGGTTTCACAAAACACTGCTTGTTCTTTGGATAGTCTCCAGAGAGCAGCCTTCAAATCTTTATTATAAAGTATTGTCAAAGCCCAGCCACACGGAATAATGGTGATTTTTCCCCCTCTCTCCATTAGCCCTTTTGGCTCCCTATTTCCTTCTTCCTGCCTTGACAGTGGGATGATTTCAGGAGCAAATTGCGGCCAAGCAAAAAGATTTTTCTTCCTCATCTACCTCCCTCCAAGCTCCTCTCCTAAGTATCTGTCCCACTCTCAATACCTCCTTGTTACAGAAAGGGCAAGCAAAACCCTGGAAAACTCCCACCACTATTACTCTCTCTGCCCCATTCCCATCCACCTAAGGAGGCCAGGAAACCCCATTGTGTTTGGCATCCACTCCTAGGCATGTCATAAAAACACACTATCAGAAGGCATCAGTGACTTTTTTCATGTCTATTAAAGGAATATGAGGTATTTTTTAAAAAACAAAACAAAACAAAAAACTTCTCTTTGCCCCTCTGCAGGGTGTTATTGGTGGAGGGTGTCAAGGTTCTTGGCATTTTGAACAAAGAATTGGACAAAATGCACAAACAAAGCAAGGAAAGAATGAAACAACAAAAGCAGAGATTTATTGAAAACAAAAGCACACTTCACAGTGTAGGAGCAGCCCAAGCAAGCGGATCAAGAGTGCTGGTTACAGAATTTTCCAGGGCTTAAATAGCCTCTAGAGGTTTCCCGTTGGTTACTTAGTGCACACCCTATATAAATGAAGAAGAAGTGAAGTTACAAAGTTATTTACTCGCTGTACACCCTATGCAAATGAAGAGGATGTTTTCTGCCATAGCTAAGGTAAAGTTACAAAGTTATTTACGTGGGTGAAGAAGGTTGGGATTTAGTTCTAGGAAGTCCTTAGTTTCCCTGCCTCCAGACCTTATTCCCCTGCCTCAAGGATATTTATCTTTCGTTGCTAAAGAATCCAAGTCCAAACATTCCAATGAGCCCCAGACAACGCAGCTACTAAGAACTACACTCAAATCTTACCGAAGGTGTCTCCGTGGTGGCCATTCTCAGTGGTCCTTTCATCAGATGAAAATCCATCTCAAGGCCGGGCGTGGTGGCTCACGCTTGTAATCCCAGCACTTTGGGAGGCCGAGGCGGGCGGATCACGAGGTCAGGAGATCGAGACCCCAGTGAAACCCCATCTCTACTAAAAATACAAAAAAATACAAAAAAAAAAAAAGAAAATCCATCTCAGAGAGAGGCAAAGCACTCATTTACAAATTAGTTCCCTTGCAGTTAATATATTGTTGCTAGAATTTAATGCTATCCTTAACTTTCATTACTTACAGCCAATGTATTAATATCCCATGTTTCTTCCAAAATGATTTCAATCTTCTTATTTAGCTTGTTCTAAACTCAACCACTTTGCAGTAATAAACCTGCTCCCCCTAATTAACTGCTCATGGGGGGCCCACGCTACCCTGCAAGGAAGTGATTACTAATGTGAAGTGTTCAAATGGCCCCAGTGGGGGGCCAGGATGCCAGCAGGCTCAGTATTCACAGTTCCATCAATTTCTTCATAATTATGAGCTTGGATTCTCATAATTTGGAGTGGCAAAAACCTTCTAACTGGTACCTTGAAATCTACCAAATAAACATTTACATGTCACTTCACTTCATGGCCAGGACTACAACAATGAACACTAGAAATGTATTTATTATTACTAAATTAAAGAGCTCTTATTGATATACTTACCAAAAAACATCACTATGCAGGGCACTGAAGATTAAAGCATACATAAGCCACGGTCAGTTCTCCAAATCTCACTGGCAAGCAGGGGAAACTTCACAGGAAAGGTATTTCCAACAGAAGATAACATTAAAAGTCCTGTGCACATAAAAATATCATAAACCATTAAAAGATTAATTGCCAAATAAGTAGATTCAACGATTCACAATAGTAAGAGATCATTTTGGGATAGAACACACTGGAAAGGTTTCAAAATTTTGAAGATGCTTAGGCAAAATATTGACTAAAGTGTGGGAGTTGAGTGGTTACCAATGGAAAAGGACATTCTTAGTAACTGCAAATTGCCCGTTTAATAACTATTATGTGAATACCAATCAACTCAGGGCATTATTTATACAAACTTATTTATATTTCTAAACATGGACAGGTAGGTTTTATACCTTGATTTTTTTTTTCAAGAGAAAACAGGCATAGAAAAATCATTCAGCTAATTAGTGGCAGCACCATAATTTAGATACTCTGACTCCTAAGTCAGTTTATTCAGTCAGCTATAATATGTCACCGTTTCAAGTTAGGTGGAAGAAACTGAGTGAGGAAGAACCTGAAGACCAGACACTTTAAATAGATCAGTTTGACGATACAAAAGGGCCCATGAAGTTGAATCAAGAGAAATAAGAATACAGAGGCAGACTTTGGAGAGCTCTGAACACTATGCAACATGGAGTCACTGAATAGGTTGAAAACTCACTTTGGTTGTTGGATCAAAATTCATTAGAGGAGAAAAGACTAGACATAGGAAAACAACTTAGAAGACAAATCATTCAGCAAACATTGTGGTATTCCATATACAACACGATAAGGGCTTGCACTAGTGCAGTAGCCATGGAAATGGGCAAAGGACATGGATGGGAAAGACTACAGAAGAACAATCTGCGTGATTTGGCAACTGGCAGAGACTGGCCAGCTTCCTTGCATTTGTTTCTCTTCCAGGACACACAGCTAAACTATGCATTCCAATCACCTTTACAGTTACATTGGTGAGGTGCCTGAGCTCCAGCCAAAAGAGCATAACATAAGTGAGGGGCAAGGCAGCACTTCCAGGTCTGAGCCGAAAACCTCCCACACCTTACCGTCCTTGTTCTTTTCCCCTTCTATCAAGCAGCCACAGAGCCTAGGACATGATAGAGTGAAAGGATGGAAGGAGCTCAGGTCCCTTCTCCCTGTTTAAGGGAGAGCTACCCAGTGACTAGGGACTCTTATTAGGGATGTAATATAATTGAGAAATGTGCTGCTATCACGAGCTATTATCCATGTTTTTCCTTATTTTCTATATCAATTAGCATTATCTTAACTAACACTGCAATAGATCAGATATAGATATAAGATTAAGTGAGAAAGATAGTTCTAATAATTTGCACCTAGAGCCAGGAATGATCATTTTAAACACAGAGTTGATAAAAGGTAAATAAAGAAGTGGGAGCATTAATTAATTAATTGACTGTTTTCACTTAAAACATGTCAAAGAGAAGGCAACAGTGGAGCAGCTAAATTGAAGTATCCACCTGATTGTTCATGTTATAGGTAAGATAGAGCAAGGCTAGACAGAGATATTTGGGAGTTGCTGCAAAAGATGATGGTTAATGTCCTAGGAGCTGTTGGGCTCCCAAATGTGTGTAGAGAAGAGGATGAATGAAAGATAGCATCCCTGGGGCAGAGGTAGGGAGGGTGCCAATCAAGTAAAAGTTCCTGAGAGGCAAGTGAGGAGAGGTTTAAGAAGAAGGTAGTTGTGTTAGTCTGTTCTCAAGCTGCTAATAAAGACATACCCAAGACTGGATAGTTTATAAAAGAAAGTTTAATGGACTCACAGTTCCACATGGCTGGAGAGGCCTCACAATCATGGTGGAAGGCAAAGGAACAAAATCTTATCTCACATGGCAGCAGGCAAGAGAGCTTGTGCAGGAGAACTCCCATTAACAAAAACTATCAGATCTTTCGAGACTTATTCACTACCATGAGAACAGTATGGGGGAAACTGCCTCCATGATTCAATTATCTCCACCTGGCCCCGCTCCTCACATGTGGGAATTATTACAAGGTGAGATTTGGGTGGGGACACAGCCAAACCATATCAGTGGTTAAGTGCTAGGGTGGGATGACAGGGATACACAGATCTTACATAATAAAAACAAGACTTGGCCAGGCGCGGTGGTTCACACCTGTAAACTCAGCACTTTGGGAGGCTGAGGCAGACGGATCATGAGGTCAGGAGATCAAGACCATCCTAGCTAACATGGTGAAACCCCATCCCTACTAAAAATACAGAAAAAAAAAAATTAGCCCGGCGTGGTGGGAGGCACCTGTAGTCCCATTTACTCAGGAGGCTGAGTTGGGAGAATGGTGTGAACCTGGGAGGCGGAGCTTGCAGTGACCCCAGATGGCACCACTGCACTCCAGCCTGGGCGACAGAGTGAGACTCCGTCTCAAAAAATAATAATGATAATAAAAAATAAAAACAAGACTTTGCTTTCTACAAGGACTGAATTGCATGCAGGAAGGAAGAAGGCTAGGGCTCACCAATAAGTTTCTGGGGTCACCACACCCCAGCCATTCACACAACAAAAGCAGAGGGTTATTTTTAAACACATGAATACAACATAAGACCCCCTCAGGAGCTGCCTTTGGATCAGAAGTCGGGGAGAAAGTATGAAACCTCATGACAGGCAGTAGAGACGAAGATGGAACTCATAGTCACAAGCCAGTGGAACCTCAGGAGGGGCTACTTGACAAGGATCCAGTACCATTTGAGAGAGATCATGGTATTTGTTCAATAGAGGCTCTCTAATGGGATTACAATATTTAATCATGGGAGAGTAACATTAAATATCTCTTTATTAAGTTTTTGCCTTTTATGGCCAAGCGCGGTGGCTCATGCCTGTAATCCCAGCACTTTGGGCAGCTGAGGAGGGCAGATTACCTGAGGTCAGGAGTTCGAGACCAGCCTGGCCAACATGGTGAAACCCTGTCTCTACTAAAAATACAAAAATTAGCCGGCAGTGTTGGTACTCGCCTGTATCCCAGCTACTTGGGAGGCTGAGGCAGGAGAATCGCTTGAACCCAAGGGGTGTAGGTTGCAGTGAGCCGAGATTGTGCCACTGTACTCCAGCCTGGGTGACAGAGTGAGACTCTGTCTCAAAAAAAAAAAAAAGAAGTTTTTGCCTTTTAGAATATATGATGTACAGTTCTGTTAATAACAGGAGTTGCTTTCCTTATCACAAGAGGTCACAGATGAACTAGCAATATTTTATATTAAATTTAATGAATCACATGCAGAACATAAGTTTAATATTACTATGACTATTTTTGTTTTTTTTTTTTTAAAAAGAGGCCATCGAAAGTTGTAATTTATTTTTTTCTGCTATCTTATTTGCCATATCATTTAGATTGGGCTGGTTTCATAAAACAGATTTAAGACTCTTAGATTTGAATGCTATCATTTATTAGGCAAAATGCTTTTAAGTTATGCCAGGCGTGGTGGCTCATGCCTGTAATCCCAACCCTTTGCGAGGCCGAGGCGGGCAGATCACCTGAGGTCAGGAGTTTGAGAGCAGCCTGGCCCACATGGTGAAACCCCATCTCTACTAAAAATACAAAAATTAGCTGGGCATGGTGGCGTGTGCCTGTAATCCCAGCTACTCGGGAGGCTGAGGCAGGAGAGTTGCTTGAACCTGGGAGGTAGGAGTTGCAGTGAGCCGAGATTGCTCCAGCCTGGGCAACAGAGTGAGACTCCATTGCAAAAAAAAAAAAAAAAAAAAAAAAGAAAAGAAAAGAAAAAAAAAGAGTTATATGATTTTATCAACACTAGCCTAGAAAACGGGTCACTACAAAATAGTCATTGGATTTGGTAACTGTATGTCACCAAAGAAGGTACATAGCAAAAAGGCAGGAAGGAAGGAAACTGTAGTAAAGGAGTGAGATACTCCAAAACCCTTGTCAATGTACACGTGTTGACATAGATAGAATTGAATATTTGTGTGTGATAAATATAAAAGAAAGAATACATGCAAAGGTGTTGACATGGAAGTGATTGTGGGGAAGGGAGAAACCAAGACAAAAAGAAAAAAGGTTGCACCAACAAGAAATCAATATTTTTGCATTTATGAACTTCAGAATAATTATCTATGCATAAACATAGATAAAACTAAATTAAAATTAACTTGGAGGCAGTGGTTATATAGCACTCATTGCAAATGTTTCCCAGCTAAAGCAAATGGCAAAATAGGATGTTAATTATAGGGGAAGATTGGGTAAATTGAAGAGTTTAGCCATTCAACGGATGAGCTGGCAATATTTTATATCAAATTTTATGAACGTCATGGAGAACATAAGTTTAATATTAATATGACTATTCTTCATTAAAAAAGAAGCCTTCAAAAGCTATAATTTATTTTTTCCACTATCTTATTTGCCATATCATTTAGACTGAGCTGGTTTCACAAAACAAGCATAAGACTTAAGTTTGAACACTATCATATATTGGGCAAAATGCTTTTTAAGTTATATGATATTACCACCACTAACTTAAAAACGGGGTCACTGGCTTGAATCCCATTTTACAGCTAGACATACAAAGGTCATTTAATAATTTGGTATCCTTCAGAGCATCTTTGCCCCATCCTTTGCAGAGTCTGCTCTGAAGTCTTGGAACTAAGAAGTTTCTCCAATTCTAAGCCCTCAAGCAATGTTTGCTACTGCTAATATACTTACAAATAAAAAGGGGTGAATTGAGGAGATGAAGTCTTCTTCTGAGCAGATCCGTAACACACTATTATGGAATGAAGTTCCCAAGAAATTTCCCAAGCCACAAGTTTTCCAACCAAGTGCAGGTGCCATGTAACTTGTATAACTTTGCTGTTATTTCTGCTGCAGACGAGAAAAAAGTAGTACCTTTTCTTCACCTGTCCCAAAGTTCACAGCTGAGAACCCTATAACAAAAGACAGAGTAACACGAGAAAAGCATAACTTATTTAATAAAATTTTTACATGATATGGGAGCTTTAGAAATGAAGACCTAAAGAAACAAGGGAGAACTGTATTTTTGTGAACAGGTGTGTAGAAGTTTGGAAGACAAAAGGATATGAACTAATGGTAATAAGATGAGGAAACATAAAGCCTGTTTGTTCAGATTTGTCTTGCCCTGTGGGTATAAGGCAGGAACCCTCTGGAACAAGGGTCTTAAGACCTCCTTTTAGAAAAGATAAATAGATAATTCTCTATGGTCTGCTTCAGGGGAGAAAGGCAGAAGAAGGTCAGAGTGACCATCCTGCTTCTGCAGTTTCCAGCAGCTTAAAATAATATGCCAAGGTGCCATATTTGGGAGTAGTGTGCTCTGCACCCCATCACTGCTCTTGAAGCCCCCAAAAGCAATCAGCCTAGATAGTTTCCAGCTACTTGCAATATGATACAAAGCCTCAGAAGATCAAAGCTAGAAGGACTCAGAGAGATTCTCTAAGTCAAGCCCCCTTATTTCTGGGTTCTCTCCGTCTCATGCAAACCTCTACATCACCTGCTAGGGTCAAGAACTAGATGCAAGACTGTTCCCCACACTGCCCCCTTCTGGTCATCTGATCTTGAACCCAGGACTTATTTTTTACCTAAATCTCTCTGTCTATAGAGTGATCTCTATACTTGCTGCCCAGACAGCTTACGAAATCTCTAAACACCTCTTTAGATGTCTGATACCCTAGGTCCCAAAATGTTCTTGAAAGTTCTTTATCCATCTGGGGAAACTACAGAGTACAATTTCCAAGACATTTTGCCTACAAGAACCCTTATTAACATTAAAAATTGTCGAGACCCCTCCCCCATTATAGCAGATGTTTGTTTTGTATCTGTTGACTGAAAAAGTAATGGCCAGAAGCCTCTGGTAATTTAGCTACTTTTGAAAATACATTTGCAACCAGGCGTGGTGGGTCATGCCTGTAATCCCAGCACATTGGGAGGCCAGGGTAGGTGGATCACTTGAGGTCAGGAGTTCGAGGCCAACCTGGGCAATATGGGAAGCCTCGTCTCTACTAAAAATACAAAATTAGTCAGGTGTGGTGACGCACACTTGTAATCCCAGCTCCACGACCGTAATCCCAGTTACTTGGGAGGCTGAGGCAGGAGGATTGCTTGAACCAAGGAGGTCAGAGGTGGAGTGAGCCGAGATCACGGCACTGCACTCCAGTCTGGGCTACAGAGTGAGACCCTATCTCAAAAAAAAAAAAAAAAAAAAAAAAGGAAAAGAAGAAAATACATTTGCACTTTGCTATTTGAAACAGCATCTATACACAATTGAAAAATAACATGATCAATCTGTGGGAGCCATTGTATTTATTCAAACTGTGGACACAGTAATTGTCTAATAGATTTGCCACACCTTGCACTGACGTTTATGCCCTTCCAAAGATATTCAGCCCTCTGACTGGGAACCACCAACCAGAAATATTTAACTTAATTAGTTAATTATTATCTTCAGAAAGTTAATTTTTCCTATAGATCCCTCGTTCATTGAAATGGGATGTTAAATGCCACTGCTGTTACAGGAGCCACACAGTCTGACTTGTTTGACGTAAGGCACTGTAAATTACAAATATAGAAATTCTTTACTCACCTTGGTAGTACAACTATATTCTGATAAAGAATTTAGAAAGCAATTGCTTAAAGGGCAGAACTCATGTTTTGTTGTTTGCTAGTTTTCCCTTCTGAAAAGCCTCATTAAGCACAAGAAGCTGAGCAGCAGTTTAGAAAAAAAAAAAAAAGGAAGCAAAACTGCCTTCCCAAATCCAAGAGTTCAAATGAGATTGCATACAAATTGCTGGGGTCTCTCTTCCTTCAGCCTAGCAGCTATTATCCCTCCTTCTATGTGACTTGCATGGCAAACAATGGAAAGAACTCGGAGACAAAGAGCCACGACTGGTGAAGACAATAAAATCGCAGTATACGTTGCTCGGGCAGTCTACCAGGCTAGTCACTGCCTCGCACATTTCTTCCACATGCTGCTGTCCATCATACAGGCGGCTTTTATGAAGTGGGGGAAAAAAAGCCATCAGTTGTCATAGAAACAATAGCAATTTGTGCCACCTTTGTGCAAGCAGATAGGAGAGGCTTGCTGCTGCTGTTTGGCCATTGTCCAAGGACCCAGATTGAGAAACATCAACCGGCTTAAAAAGGGAGCCCCTGAATTTCTGCCAAGCAAGCAAATCTACACCCTTCAAGTGGGCTGTCACCTATTTGCTTAGGATCGAGGGTTAATTAAAATACAACCCTCGAAGTGGGAACGCTTTGAGAAAGACTCAACCCCCAATTCCCCTCTCTAAGGGCCATTGAAGCAACGGTAAACTTTTTACACCAGCGTCATCCTACGGGGAACAGCAGGGTGCCAAGTGTGTGGACCTCAGCCTGATGGGATCTGTTCTCATCAGGAGAAGCTATAATCATCTCGAAGAGACCATAATTAAATTGGTGATGAAGGCTAGCATTGGGAAAGGAACAGTTCCCAAGGGTGAGGCTGAACGGCCAAGGATCACGCTGATAGGGCCCAAGGCCAGGTGGCCGTGGCTTTCTCTCAACTGATGGCCTCTTTCCGTCTGTTGCCGGATGGTTTCCCCATAAATCAGTAACCCCATCCCTCAACAGTAGGCTCTAAATGGCTGGGAGTCCCTGGTGGCTCACCCAATACTAAGCGTGTCTGCCTGAGAGATGGGACAGAGTGGCCTTAACTATATTAACCTCACGTAAAAATTCAGATCTCATTGGCTCATGGAGAAGAGATATGTTAGCAGACCTTCTGGGAGTCTCTCTCCTGCTCTTTATGCTGTTTTTATTTGTCAGTACTGAAGGAGGCTGAGAGTATCCAAGGTTTGTAGATACAGATCAGCGAGCCAGGAGTGGAGACTTAGGGTTTGGTGATAAAGCCATGGGTGATTCAAGCTGGGCAGTGGGTCTGTCACCAGGCAGAAAGTTAAATCCAAATGAAGGGCAGAAGAAACTAGAGACCTGAGGGAATGAGGTTGGGAATCACACAGAAACAGTAGGAGGCAGGAGTGCGGCCATTCGCGGGGCGAAGGTCCCAGAGGCTACAAAGCTACACAACCTCACACCAGGCAAGTGGGTTGGTTTGAGGCTCGATTCTGAGCCGTGGTCCAAATTCATTCAGAAGCTTTTCGCATGCTCCTGCTAGGACAAGAATAAATTGCACACCAGATAAGTCGGATTTGGTTTAGCTGCATGAGACAGAGAGTCAAAAAGAGCCCTATCTTCTTGAACTCTGGGTGTTTGGTAAGAAATAAAATATTAAATTAAGTTAAAAAGAGCCTTGACAAAAGCCAGAAATTGGCAGACCTGGGCTGCTATGGGGGTTTTGCCATAGTTGGGGACCCAGGCTCCTTTCAGCTTTCCTTTCCACTTTTAGGCTGAGGGCCTCAGCCTCAGGGCCCACAGTGACTGTTATTCCCGCAGCAGTTACAACCACATTCCAAACAGCAGGAAAGAGGGAAAAAGGCACACTCTTTCCTTTCTACAAAGGTTTACCAGAAGTACCAGCCAACACTTCCATGTAAAACTCACTGGCTGGAATCTATTTATATGGCCATACCTAGCTGCAAGGTGTATGGAAAATACGGTCTTTAGGCTGGATTCATTGCTACTCTGAATAAATTACTGCTGCTTAGTAAAAGAGGAAAGAGATATTTATAGGTAACTAAAGGTCTCTGACAATCAAGGTATTTCTTCTAGCACTTCTGATGAGCCTCTGAGAATAGCTCAGTCATAGTCACACATTCTACAGCAAGAAGGTCTTTGCACAGTCCACAGGACAAAGCACCCTCTCCCTGAGCTATGGAGGACAGTGCTGGAATCATGGATCCAATGGGAGAAAAGAAGTTTCAGAAAATCCCGGCTATCAGAAGAAGCTCTGGAAGGTAAAGCCCCAGCAGTGATTCATCACCACCCAGGGACTGAGTCAGTGTCAGAGCAGCTCCCGGCTTGAACCACTCTGGGTCATGCTAAAGGAGGGTCAAGCTTGGCTCCTTTAATAGCTGAGGAAACCAAGGTCATAATCATAACTTTACAAGCAATGGAATCCTTTCACTGAATGAGTATTCACTCTCTGCAAACACTGTTCTAGGTGCTGTAGACTCAAACACTGAGAAGCATCCCTTCCTCTGAAGATGACTCCTGTATTGCAGGTGAAACAATAGGTCAATTACAGGTTAAAAGATGGCGTGATAGTAGATGTTGCTTGTGTAGTATGGTAGAATCATCTAAATCATATAGGAAGCAAAAGAAGACTTCTCCTAAGCTGAAATCCTGCTGGGTTTTGAAAGACAAGTAGTTGAAATAACACATAAACAGGTATAAACATAAACCATGATATGTTCAAGGGGAATACTGGTGGTTCACTCTAGGTGGAACATGTAGTAAAAGTGGACCGCTAAAGATTCAGTCATGAAAATTGATAACAGCCAACAGTTACACAATGCCTATGATGTGTCAAATTCTGTTCTAAGTGTTTTAGGTATATCAACTCATTTAATTCTCTTGACTACCCTAAGAGTAAATATCACCATTTTATAGGTAAGGAAACTGAGGCCCAAGACCAAGTTCACACAGCTGGTTTATGACAGAACTCGGAGACAAAGAGCCACTACTGGTGAAGACAATCAAATCACGGTATACATTGCTCGGGCAGTCTACCAGGCTAGTCACTGCCTCGCACATTTCTTCCACATGCTGCTGTCCATCATACAGGCGGCTTTTATGAAATGGGGGGAAAAGCCATCAGTTGCCATAGAAACAATAGCAATTTGTGCCACTTGTGTGCAAGCAGATAGAAGAGGCTTGCTGCTGCTGTTTGGCCATTGTCCAAGGACCCAGATTGAGAAACATCAACTGGCTTAAAACGGAGCCCCTGAATTTGAATGTAGGCAGTCTGAACCCAGGATCTGTGCTCTTAGCCACTACACAAAACTGTATCATACTACAGTCTGGTAAAGGATGATTATAACTTGGAATTTGAACTTTCTTTGAAAGGGAATGAGGAACCTTTGAAGGGTTTTAAGCTGAATGGTGCTGGGGACAAATTGGTGTTCTAAATCTTCTAAAGAAAGCCTCTCTAAGCCAGGTACAGTGGCTCACACCTGTAATCCCAACATTTTGGAAGGCCAAGGCAAGAGGATCACTTGAGCCCTGGAGTTCAAGACCAGTCTGGGCAATATAGGGAAACGTTGTCTCTCCAAAAATAAAAATAAAAAATTAGCTACAGGCATGGTGGCACATACCTGTAGTCCTAGCTACTTGGGAGACTGAGGTGGAAGGATCTCTTGAGCCCAGGAGTTTGAGGTTGCAGCGAGCTATGATCTCACCACTGCACTCCAGCCTGAGCAACAGAGCAAGACCCTGACTTAAGGAAGTCTCTCTGGAGGTGTGTGAAAGTCAGAAGGGGTGAGACTGAAGTGGTGAGCCAAACTAGGACAGCTGGGACCTGAAGGCACACAGACCTGTTTGGGTGAAGTCAGTACTAGGAAGAAGTCCCTGAGAGTATTGACATCGTGAAGTCCAGTTGCATCCAACAGGGTAGACAGGCAGCTGGAGCACTGCCTCAGAGAGCCAAGTAATTGTATCAGAAGAACCCAGAAATAGACACCCAGCACAGTGTCCAGCATTTAGGAGCAAGACTGTCCCAGGATAACTAGGCACGAGGCAGGCAAGAGAAGGTGATCAGAAAATGCCAGAAGGTGAGGGCAGGTGCTGTGGCTCATGCCTGTAATCCCAGCACTTTGGGAGGCTAAGGCAGGAGGATCCCTTGAGCCCAGGAGTTCGAAGCTACAGTGAGCCATGATCCCTGGACAGGGAAAGGGGTCAGGAGCTCAGGCCCTGTAGGGAACAAGACTAGGACTCAGTCACCAGAACAGCGGTATAAGCAGAGCTTAGACACAAAGAATTGGGCAAGAACCTAGTTCCTAGAACCTAGTCTTAGAGTTACTACAAAGTGAAAGGGAAACCATCAGAGGCGAACTCTATGCAGCCATCAGAGGCAAACTCTATGCAGTAACATCAAAGCTCCTAGCTTCAAGATCCCACTGTCCTAATGTTCTGGACAAGAATTTCAGGTCAGGCTGAAAAATTGGTTCAGGAGGAGGCTCAGGGCCTTGCCCGGGCTGCTGGAGGAAGCAGCCAAGTAGTGTGTCCCTGAATTTCCAGCCCAGTCCTAGCCCTAAGCCAACCCAACTCCCCGAACCCAGAAGTTTTCACCACAGGGCATGGGACACTAGAAACACAATGACTTAAATAGATGCTAAAAGGAATCTGGGCGAAACCACTGGAAACATTCAAATGACCGAGCCCAAGAATCTTGTATTTAATCAGGGTTCTCCGGAGGAATAGAACCAATAGGATATATACAAGGGCAGGAAAAGACCAACATCCTAGCTCAAGAACCAGGCAGGAAGCAAAAGGTGGCAAACTCCTTCCCGTACCTTTGTTCTGCTCAGGTACTCAACAGATTATTGGATGATTCCCACCTACACTGGTAAGTATGGACCTTCTTTACTTGGTCTTCTGATTCAAATGGTAATTGCACCCTCATTGACTGTTGCAGAAATAAATTACAAATACATATAGGAAAAAGGACTTCAAAAGGCTGTGGTATCAAAGTGGCAGTTAAAGAGAAGGCAACAGTCAGAGTTGCAGGTGGAGCAGTGGAAACTATGTTTATCAGCTTTACCCAGGCATCCCTCAGCCCAGTCAAGTTGACACATACAATTAACCATCTCAGAACTTGTGACCAACAAATGGATTTTGGATGCTTTCATGCCAAGTAGGCTTTCTTATCCCTGGTCTTTCAAGCGAAGTTTCATCTGGCTTTTCTCAGTAGGACCATCAAGTCCACAGAAGCCACGTCTTCCCCACTTTGACATGAGCAAGGAGATCCCAGGCATATAGCCTATAAAGGGGGTCACACAGGGAAAGAAGCTGGAAGTGGACCAGCCAGGGTATCCCACTGGGATTTTGACAGCTGGAAGGCATGACAGAGATCTACCGTGAGCTGCACAGTACAAGCCATCTGGATCTTGAGCAAGCAGCACAATCTTCTGACTCCCAAGAGGAGTTTAACCTCTGGGTGGTTAGTGAGGGGGAAGGTCCCTACCCTGAAAAGGTGTTGCCATGTGAAAAGGATCAAGATGCAAAAGGAAGTTGGCACAGTGGAAAGAGCACAAGCCTTGGGATTGTTTATTTATTTAGGAAATGTTTCCTGAGCTCCTAATATGTGTCAGACACTCTTCTGGGGATGCAGCAGCAAGCATTGACTTCTTGGCATGAGTGGAAAGGAAATACCTTTACCCTCAATTTGTGGAAATGAAAACAAAAGGGGGGTAGGAAGACATGGTTCCCTGTTATCCAGAAAGTGACAGAGAAGCTTCAGAATTTTAGACCATTGTGAGGGAGGGCAAAAACCATAAAACAAATAAACAACAACAACAAAACTAGATTGTATCACAATGACAAATCAAGAACAGCTGTGGAGTATTCCTTGCATTTTTCTCTATTTTCTTTCTTATTATTCTAAAGTCAAGAAAACAACTCTGCAGTTACAAACCATCATTTAAATGTGTATACACTGCACACTGGAGACAACCCGGCCGTGAGGAGCAAAACATCATGTGTGTTCATTGCCTTGAATCTGTCACCACAAAACCAAAACCGTGCTCTCAACGATTTCACTCTTCCTTTTCCTGTCTCTCCTGCACAGTGAAGCCTTTTCCATGTGAATTTCTTGTTTAGAATAAATATATGAGCATCCCAGTGTAAACTGAGAAACGATGTCCCTTGTATAGTCTTAAAATTATAAAACATGTCTCTCCTACACCTATAGGCATTTGTTTCCTAGTACAGATCTCCCCGAAATCCCCTTCCCTGCCCTGCTCCCCTAAGAGAAGGAAATGCTCTGGTCATTTAAAAACTAATGAAGCCTTATTGTTTTGAACTCCATTTTTTGGAAGGTGCAATTTTCTGTTGGGATGAAATCTGCAGAACACGACTGCAGAAAGGTTTCTAAACTGCTCAACAGCACATACACACAGTATAATAAGGCACCTGGTATGCTGATTCTTTTCAGGAGTTAAATATTTCTCTTTCCGTGTAGCTCAAACAAATGCAAAAATCCCCCAAATCGTCCTGTGCCCACTACCCCCAAAACCAGACTTCCTGATATGGGTGTGACTGGTGTCGAGATGAATATGCAGTGCCAGAGAGAGAGGGAAGAGGACCAGTGGGGAGGTTTTGTTTTTATTACCCGCATTCCTCTCCCCAGTATTCAAGGCTGTGTTAAGTTCTGGCCCTCACGGCCTCTTTCGTGCAAAACCCCGCTGTGCAGGGACTGGGGCCGTGAACAGCTCCACAATGAGGGACTCCAGGGAAGCTGGAGGAGAAACAGGGGGGACACAAGAGATCAAAAGGTGGTCGCCAGCTAAAGGTGGCGGATCCGAATGAGGAAGTGGGTAGGGGGCCTTCCCTGCCCACACGTGGCCCTGACCTCCGCAGAGGGCTGCAGGAAGGAGCTCAATGCGGAACCGCGAAGGCTGCTGCAGCCCTCAGATCTAACGCCTTTGACGCGTTGGAGCTTGTCAGCGATAAAACCTGACGTGTGAAAGAAGAACAAAGGGAAGTCGGAAGGCTAGTGTATATCAAAGGAAAGGGGCTCCACGAAATGCTACAAAGACATACTTCAGCCCAAAATGTTTTCGGAATTTGAGACGCTGATGCAGCCGCCGCTGCTCCACCTGCAACTCTGAACGTTGCCTTCTCTTTAACTGCCACTTTGATACCGCAGCCTTTTGAAGTGCTTTTTCCTACATGTATTTGTAATTTATTTCTGCAACAGCTAGAACTTACTGTGGCTGCTGTTTACCCTCTAGTTGGGCTCTACTGCGAGGCAAGGTAAAAGTCAGGTCCGTCTGCGCCCTCTCCTGGTAAAGCTGTGAAGCTGCAGCAAACAGAGCCAAATTGGTATTTTCTCGTTCGCTGCGGCAAATTTTTATTAAAGTTTACCCTATATTTATGATTATTAAACTTTAATGTTCGCCAGAATGGCCTGCAGGCCTCCTTAAAACAAGATGTCTAAGCCCCCACCCCCACCTTCCCCCCGGATTTCTGATTCACTAGGTCTGGAGTGGAGCACAATAAATTTGCATTTGTAGCAAGTTCCCAGGTGATGCTGGTAGAACACACGCCCAGAACCACCGCCAGGTACACAAGTCACTGGACAAGGTGGGAAGGCATCTTACTCAATCAACGGACCTTATTCTAAAGCGGGAAGGGCACTGAGTGAGAGTAAGTAAACTGAAAAAGGTTGCTACTTGCCAGAGATGTAAGGGATGAAATATGTTTTCTCAGCTGCTGCTCAGGGGTTTGTGGCCGAGGCCTCAAAAACAAAAGACAGATTAAAAAGAGAAAAGCATACGAATTCATTTAAGTTAAAATTTAGACCAGACGCAGTGGCTGACACCTATAATCCCAGCACTTTGAGAGGCCAAGGTGGGAGGATCACTTGAGCCCAGTAGTTCAAGACCAACTTGGGCATCACAGGGAGACTCCATCTCTACAAAAAATCAAATATAGCCAGCCGTGGTGGTGCGTGCCTGTGGTCCCAGCTAAATGGGAGGCTGAGGCAGGAGGATGGTTTGAGCCCAGGAGTCGGGAGGTCAAGGCTGCAGTGAACTGTGTTTGTGCCACTGCACTCCAAGCCTGGGTGGCAGAGCAAGACCTGTCTCCAAACAGATTTTTTTAAAAAGTTTTACCTGACATAGGAGCCTTTGGCAATGTCCCAAAAGAACAGGGAAACCTGTGTGTTTTTACTCTTAGGTTTGATGAAGAGAGGACAGTGCTGGGAAAGTATGGTTGGACAAGGGGCTGTGATCTAATGGCCGTAAGCCCGGAGGGAACTCAGCAGGGCTTGTTTGTTCAGATTCGTCAGGGCATTTCTGTGTCTTCCGCTCCTTTCCTCCAGGTATAGGGAGGGCATCTCTCAAATGAGGAGCCTTTGACCTGCCTCAGGGGAAGGCCAACAACTTCTTAGATTTTATGACCTGCTTCAGGGGAGAAGGACAAGGGAAGGTGAGAGAGACCTTCCTGCTTCTGCTGTCTCCTCAAATGCCACAGCGTCGTATTTTGGGGTATTGTGTTCTGAACCCCAGCAGTGTCATTCAAGGTCATAAATGGTGCCACCTCAATGAGCAATCTGGCCTCTTAACCCCAGCCAGTGCACTTTCCATTACAATGTGCTGGGGACCTCAACCCTGAAATGACATGGATTTAAATAATTCCTGTGACTGCCACCTAGGAGGAAAAACAGACCTCAGAATGTTGCTGAGACAGTCAAACTTACCATCTCCACTGCCTGCTAATCACGTTCCCCTAGCAACATCCACCTCTCTCCTGAAAATCTACAGCCCGAGAGCACAGCTCACAAGAGTCACAGCCATAGGGGCATAGTCAGGTCGTCAGGAGCAGGTGTGAGAAAACCAATCTTTGTTGCTGCTGTTCCAGCCAATGCTGGCTTCCCATTGCCCTGAGGATAGGCCTTCTTGGGGGCCCTAAAGTAACACCCTCTGATTTCCCTTTTTGCCCACTTTGTGCCTTACCACTCTAAGTAATTTCTAGTTTCTTCTCTCTCCCTATTGAAGCTTTGCACTTGTGTGTCTTCCACTTGGAATGTCCTCTCTGCACCTGCTCAATGACACCCCTTCCTATCACCACACTTGTCTGAGGAACTCCTAGTCATCCATCACAGCTTTGACTTTGTCTTTGGACAGCCTCCCTTCACCCCCGCCCCCCACTCCCATACTAAAGTGCTCTGCAAGGGAGAAAAGATTGATTCCTTCAGGCATGGCAAGTTTCATGACTGAGCCCCCATAGCAAAAGACAGATTAATGAGAGAAAACCATACACATTTATTTAAGTTTTGTGTGACATGGGAGTCTTCAGAAATAGAAACACAAAGAAACATGGAGACCTGCACGTTTTTATGGACAGTTGTGCAGAAGTGCGAGTGGAGGACAAAAAAAGGGTGTGATCTAATGGTGAGAAACCGGGGGAAATTGGCAAGGCTTGTTTGTCCAGATTCTTCTTGGAACCTCTATGTCATCAGACATGAGGATATCCCTTTTCTCTGGGTAGAAGGAGGACTTCTATGGGACGAGGGTCTTATGACCTATTTTAAGGGAAATTCAGCTAGGTTTTATGGCCCTTTTCAGAGGATAAGGGATGAGGAGGATTCTTTCTAGAGTCTATGGCCTGATTCTGTGTTTCCTCAAGTGCCAAGGTGCCATATTTTGGGGTAGGATGGCCTGAACCTCATAAGCTCCCACAGCACCCAAGCAGACCATGACCTTCAGCACTCTATAGCAATTGCATGTTCATGGTGGTCCCTCCACTAGACTTCCCTGAGGGCAGAAACTATGTCATTTTCATCCTTGTTTCCTTCAAATTTAGTACAGTGCCTACAACAATGCAATTGTTCCTAGAAGGAATGAAGGCAGGGACATGGAATGGAGAATTTCCATTTCACGGATCCACATAAACTGAAAAGGAACAAGAGTAGATGAGACCAAAGAGCACTGAAGGCCATGAACCATCACCATTCTCAACTCCTGGGCCAGGCAAGAAAAGCCACAGTTCCTGGAAGGGGTGACGACAGGTACGTTATACTGAATCCTGGAAATCCTGGAACAAATCATAAACTTTGAAATGTCATGGTTGGGAAGGACCTTGGAGATTCACAGAGACACAGAAAGGTGGCATGAATTGTCTACCAGGTCCAAAATTTTTAGCAAAACAATAGGAAATGGTACTCAGGTCGTCAGATTCGTAATCCATTATATTTTCACCACACCTTATGATAAAGATACTGGATATAGGCTGGGCATGGTGGCTCACACCTGTAATCCCAGCACTTTAAGAGGCCTAGGCAGACTGATCACTTGAGGTCAGAAGTTCAAGACCAACCTGGCCAACATGGCGAAACACCATCTCTACTAAAAAATACAAAAATTAGCCAGGCATGGTGGTACATGCCTATAATGCCAGCTACTCAGTAAGCTGAGGCAGGAGAACTGCTTGATCCTGGGAGGCAGAGGCTGCTGTGAGCTGAGATTGTGCCACTACACTCCAGCTTGGGAGACAGAGCAAGACCCTATCTCCAGAAAAAAAAAAGACATTGGATAAGCCCAAGGATGAAAAAGTGAGGCTGAAAATAGCAGGAGGCTCCCAACAACAGTGCCAGTTGTGGCAGCCATGGGGTGTGCTGTTCATATCTCCCTCCAACAAATCACTTGCTGGCAGCTGCCAGGAGTGTAGCTAACTAACAGCTTACAGATGTTAGAAACTTCAGGCTTCACCTAGGCTTTTAAGTCTTGGCTACTCTCATCCTCAGAGGCTCCCAGTCTCAGCACAGCAGATGGACTAGGACTTGGTCATTTATGCCCAATATAGGACCATGCTAATGGGCAACCTTTGAGAACTCCCAATTGGGTTGGCCAAGACAGTCAGATCTATATAGCAGTCTGAGGCTTTCCCTGCACTATCCTGCTGCTTCTCCCTATCTTTCACAGGCCTTTCCTCTCATTAAACCTTTTGTACTCCTAACTCCATCTTACCATCTGTTTTATGGAGGACCTAACGGACACATTGACCAAAGCTATAGGGGCCTCCGAGGAAATGGTGAGAACCACAGGAGAAAGGGGGTCCTTGCTGCTGACAGCGAGCACTCAAGCCCAAGCTCCCAGCGGTGATGTCTCACTAGACCACACAGCTGGCTTCCTTGGAGATAGCACAACCTGTTAAGGGCATCTTCCATGACATTAAGAGTCAGTTCTCATTTTTTTAACCTAAATCTCCAGAACTATATATCATGTGACCTTGCTTTCCTACCATGGAAGAATTTCCATGACTCTTTCTGTGTGAGGGGAATTTGGATAAAGAAAGAGAAATCGGGGGTTCCAAAAGAAAGATCCCCATCATTTCATTTTTAAAGGTAAGCTCACCTTTAACAATGGAGCTAAGGGATTCACTCCAAACATCATACCACAACCAGGCACACAAAATCATCTCCTTAATCCCAGCAAACATTACCAGTGCATAAAGTAAAAACACCAGGCACTCCATCTCACAGCATAGCCTTTCACCCATGTACCCTTTTTTAACCTATTGCCAGGTTCAGAGTTCTTTCCATTTAGGTGAAACGTTCTCAAAAAGTGCTAAGAGGCCAGGTGTGGTGATGCACATCTATAGTCCCAGCAACTCAGGAGGTTGAGGCAGGGGATTGCTTGAGCCCAGGAATCTGAGACTGCCGTGAACTATGATCGTACCACTTCACTCTAGCCTGGGCAACAGAGCAAGACGCGCTCTCAAAAAAAAAACTAAAAGAATTAAAGAATGATCTTCTCTTATAACTTCAAATGTTCCCAAATCTACTGGCAAATTTTCAAATTTTCTGACATCCTAGAACATATTGGTTAAAAAGCTGGAGGTGAGATGAGTAAAAAGGAAATACAGTGAGCAGGCTTACCTTGGGAAAATCTCACTCAAATATTTATTTACCTTTGTCCACCAGCAAGCCATCTTCAAAGCCTGTGACACGAGAGATTTCAAATATATCTATGAGTATCTTCCTAGCAACTCCAACCTTATAGGGCTAAATCCTTTCAAGGTTCCAAAGAGAGAAGAGCAATTCGCCTCCAGTTGGAAGTAAGGGTGGGCTGGAGTAGTTCATCTCAGGGAGAGGATTGCCCTTTGGGAGTTAACTAAAAAATCAACCACAGAAATCAGCCACATACTTCATACTTGATAGATTTTTCTTAGCCCTCCATTTTATCATAAATTAATTTTTAATCCAGATTTTTAATCTTTAGCCTGCTGAAATTTCAGATGTGTGCCTATCTTTAAATGTGTCCCTACTGGCACTTGAGCCATTCATAGTGATGCAGGATAGGTGAGCTCCAAAAACTAGGGCTCAGCCCAGGTGGGTTCTTGGCTTTGTCCAGGAAAGAATTCAAGGGCAAGACAGAGGTGTTAGCAACTTTTATTGAAGCGGCAGTGTATACAGCAGCAGCCGAGGCACTGCTCCTTATGGAGCAGGGCTACCCCAGAGGCAATGTGCCCAGAGCAGCAGCTCAGGACAGTTCTGCAGTCACATTTATACCCACTTTTAATCACATGCAAATTAAGGGGTGGTTTATGCAGAAATTTCTAGAAAAAGGGTAACTTCCAGGTCATTGGGTCATTGCCATGGAAAGGGGTCATAACTTCTGGGTGTTGCCATGGCAATTGTAAGCTGACATGACAGGCTGGTGGGCATATCTTATGGAAAGCTGCTTCTGCCCTGACTTGTTTTAGCTAGTCTTCAATCTGGTCCAGTGTCTGAGTTCCCACCTCTGGAGTTGAGTCTCACCTCCTCCCTCAATAGCATCTCCAAAACAGCAACCTAAGTATACCTTTAAAATGCTGTGTTCACCACAATCATTATTTGTTGTCCCATCTGGCTCTCAAAGACACATTTGCTTGATAGATGAGGTGATGGATATGCTGATTACCCTAATTTTATCATTATACATTATATACATGTATTAAAATAACACTATACTCCATACATATGTACAATTATTATGTGTCAATTAAAAACAATATTAAAAGAAGAAAAAGACACATTTCTTGGTCAAGGTAGACCTAGGAACAGATACTGAACTGGATAGTTATTCTATTTTAGCTCTGACTATCAAAGACAGTTTAGAATTAGGTTCATTTTCTTTGCCTCCGGGCTTTTATAGACCTCTGGGAATCAGAAGGTGGCTAACAGGGCACCTGGTTCATCTACCATCTTTAAGCAGGGCCATGCTTAAACCTTCCTGACAGAAGAGAATCTATGTTTTAAAATAATTCTCAAGATACTAAATGAATGAAAGAGGTCATTTTATGAATTATACGGTGAGTAATGGACAGTTGTGCACATAAATGATATTGCCATTGGCTGTACTGTCTGTAGAGATTCAGACTGCACAGAAGTACTACACGTAGGCATGTAATCTCATCTGGGATGCATTATCAAGAGGTAACCACATAATGGGGCAGAAGTTATAGAGCATTTCCCAGTTTCATAAATGAATTTAATTGACTTTCTAAAGTCCTCTGAGAATGTGCATAAAAACCTGAGAAAAGGAACATCCTTATCTAACCAACTGTGACCAACTCTCAGGGTATTTCCTGGGAATTCACAGCTGGCAAGTCCACTCACTGACCCAATTGGGCATGTCATGCCATTAACTCAAAACTGTACACTCATTTCCAGGAAATCTTTTGAACCTGAATCATCATCACTATAATCAGCATAAAAGAAGAGGGTAGAAAGATTTCACCTAGATGAAGCTTTTGACCTAGCACTAGAGAGTTGTTTGCAAGACCTCAGCCTAGGATAATTCTTTCAGTCTTCATGACTCTTCTTAAAAGAAGATAATGATTTGTTACAGACTGCACTGGGGAAAAAAAATAGAATCTCATGCGTGCTGCTGTGGCCCTGGATAGAAACTCAACTGACATTCCAGGTGGCTCATTTATTGCATGTATATCTATGGGGAAGCTGTTTAACCTTTGGGGGACTCAGTTTTTTTAATCTGTATAGTAAAGGTTATATCCTCTGCCTTATGGAGGGCTGCAAAGATTCAATGACATTTAGCATAGCGATAGGTTTAAGAGCTGCTCTTTGGCACCAGATTCCCTGTGTTAAGAATGTCTTCTTACCAGCTGTGTGAGTTTGGGCAAGTTACTTGCCCTCTCTTTGTCTCAGTTCCTCATAATAATAACACCTGCTTATGGTGCTGTTATAAGAATGACATGAGTTAACAAAGGGAAAGTGCTGAGAGCAGTGCCTGACACATATTAAGCACTCCCAAAGTGTTCACTATCATTTTTATTGTACATTAAGAACCGAGCAGGCCTGGGTGCAGTGGCTCATGCCTATAATCCCAGCACTTTGGGAGGCTGAGGTGGGAGGATTGCTTGAGGCCAGGAGTTGGAGACCAGCCTAAGCAACATAACTTTTCTACAAACATTTCTGGTCAATTAGCTGGGCATGGTGACATCACCTGTAGTTCCAGCTACTTGGGAGGCTGAGGAGGGAGGATCACTTGAGCCTAGGAGTTCGAGGCTGTAGTGAACTGTGATTGTGCTACTGCACTCCAGCCTGGGTGACATAGCGAGACTTCATCTCAAAAAAAAAAAACAAGGCTGGGTGCAGTGGCTCACACCTGTAATCCCAGCACTCTGGGAGGCTGAGGTAGGCGGATCACTTGAGCCCAGGAGTTAAAGACCGGCCTGGGCAATACGGTGAAACCCTGTCTCTACAAAAAACCCAAAAATTAGCTGGGTATGATGGTGCATGCCTGTAGTCCCAGCTACTCAGGGGGTCTGAGGCGGGAAGATCACTTGAGTTTGGGAGGTCAAGGCTGCAATGAGCCATGAACACACCACTGCACTCCAGCCTGGGTGACAGAGTGAGACCCTGTCCAGCCCCCCACACACACAAAAGCAAAACAAAAGAACCAAGCACAATCAACACCTGCACTGCACATTCTAGACATTCAATAAACATGAATTGTCTCTCTCCACTACTCTTTTGGCCAACTCCAGGGGGAAATGTTAAGCAACATTATTCAGCACTAGTTATTTGTCAGCTCCTCTCATAAATCAGGGTTACAGCCAAAGACAGCACTCTCATCTCCATGGGCCTAGGCTTCTCTGTCTCATTTTACAATGGAAACATTTCAAATGTGGCTGACCCCAAGCACAACCAAAATGACCTCTAAAGCACTCCTGACAAAAAATACACATCCCTATAGTCCACCTGGCTCCAAACAAAAAACACACGTCCCCCGCTCACTGACCCACACATGTGCTTCAAATACCCATGATTCCATAATTCAACAAATACTTGCAAAGCACCTGCCATAGGTAAAGCCATAAGAGGAAGACAAAGAAGAAGAGGTCACCGACCTGCCTCAATGACCTGATCGTTAGTAGGGGAGAGGAGAAACAACCTGCAAGCATTAACCACCTCGCGAGATAAACTGAGTGCTAAAGGAGAAACGCAGTTCAGTAAGGGGTCAGAAAAGACTTCAGGAAGGAAGTGAAGTTTGGACTTCATCTTAACTCATGTGCGGAATTTCAAATGGGAGTGATGTGAATGGGGAATTCCAAAAGGAAGGAAAGTGGGAGTAAAGGTTTAGCTGTTGGAAAGCTTGGGGAAAATACTAGGAAAAGTATGTCTTCTCACTATATGTCATGTCAGACAGGAACTTGGGATAAATAAAAAGTTGGCCCCAGGCGTGGTGGCTCACACCTGTAATCACAGCATTTTGAGAGGCTGAAGCAGGCGGATCACCTGAGGCCAGGAGTTCGAGACCAGCGTAGCCAACATGGTGAAACCCTGTCTCTACTAAAAATACAAAAATTAGCTGGGCCTGCTGGTGCACACCTGTAGTCCCAGCTACTCAGGAGGCTGAGGCAGGAGACTCCCTTAAAACCAGGGGGTGGAGGTTACAGTGAGCCGAGATTGTGCCACTGCACTCCAGCCTGGGCAACAGAGTGAGACTCCATCTCAAAAATAAATAAATAATAAATTAAAAAAATTAAAAGTTGTAGATAAAATGTAAGGATGTTTTAGGGCAGAGCTGAAAGAACATCTGACTATATTTAAAGTGGGGAGCCAATGAAGCTTATTGAAAGGCAAGGAGGTGGCATGATCAAAGCTGGTCCTTGGATGGTAAATCCAATGTTATGGAGGCTGAATTTGAGAGAAGAGAGAAAGGAGTTAGGCGACTATCACAATAGTGTAAGTGAGAAATTAGACTGTTTGGTGGAAGGGATGGGAGAATGAGAATGACATGGGATATAGTATCCACAGATCTTGACCGCTGATTTAATTTGAAGTTGAAAAGAGAAAGAAATCAACAATGAGCCCCGGATTTTACACCTAGCTGCCTGATGGAACAATGAAACAATGTCTTCTGCAGAAGCGGGAAACAGGATTCTGGTTCTGGCAAGAAATAATGACTTAGGTTTATCCCTCTGAAAGAGCTAGTACTGCCTCTTCTAGGCATCCTTCTATGAAACTGCAAATAGTGGGAATTTATTTTCTTAGCTTTATTTACAGGAGGAGTTCCTACGAAAATCATGGCGTCTTGGGACATCTGAGGAGAGAGAAAAGATGGCAAAAGCAGAGGCAAAGACAGAAATAAATCTTCTCTTCTTCGGTTTGTCTGACAAGCTTATCCTTTGATCACAAGGGAGAAAGAAATGGATGACAAGAGGAATTTCCCCCACTACAATATGAGTTCCATAAAAGCAAGGATTTATATTTTCTTTCTCTTTTGTTCACTGATATAACCTCAGTACCTTGGACAGTCTCTGGCAATAGGGAGAGCTCAGTAAATGTTTGTTGAATGAATGAATGATCCCCTTCTCTAGGCATATGAAGAAATAAGGAAGAGTGGTCACTCATAGCTAACTCAAGATTCCCCTCCCACCCCAGTCATCCACCCTGTTAATTCTTTTTCATCCTTGTTCAAAAAATACCTAGAGGCTGGACACGGTGGCTCGCGCCTGTTATCCCAGCACTTGGGGGGGCCAAGGTGGGAGGATGGCATGAGGCCAGGAGTTCAAGACAAGACTGGGCAACATAGGGAGACCCCATCTCTACCAAAAACAATTCTTTTTAATTAGCTGGGCATGGTGGCACACAGCTGTGGTTCCAGCTACTTGGGAGGCTGAGGTGGAAAGACTGCTTGAGCCCAAGAGGTCAAGGCTGCATTGAGCCGTGATTGAGCCACTGCATTCCAGCCTGAGCAAGACCTTGTCTCAAAAAAAAAAAAAAAAAAAACCCTAAAAATAATTCTCAAAGAGCCCTGCTTTGTATTATCACACTCTAGCAAAGTTATCAGGAATTGACACTTGCGGATAGATACAGCCAAGGAAATGGCAGCTCCCTGAAGAGCAGGAAGCAGTTTATGACACCAAGCAAATCTGGTTTCTCCCTGGGAAGGGAGGCTGGTTTTGGAAGTATGCAACAATTTGACTTCTTAACTTTATTTTCTATTTATAGGCTTACTGAATTATTTTCATCCATGCCCTTTTAAAATATAGTTGGTAGAAATTTGCCATTTTGAGACTAGAATCCCATTCGGAATCATGTAAGTCTCTTTTGACTCCATGAGGACATCTTTCACCCAGTTTTGGGAAATCTGAGGAATGGATTCTTCTACAGACTCTGATAAAATATCACAAGGTCCAAGAGTTGGTGTGAGAAAGAGGACATCAAGGTAAAATATTTTTAAGTGGATAAAGATGGAGAAGTAGAAGGATGTTATTCAAAAGTATAGTTTATGATTAAGGTTGGTCTTGACATCAGAAGCCTTTAATATCAGGCCCACCCATCCGGATTCATTAAGTAGATTGTGTCTTATCTTGCATTTCTGTTTCCTGAGACTTAATCATGGTTTCCTCAGTGAGTATCATCCGCTGCCTAAACTTCATAAGAGGATGTTTTCTTTTTTGGAAGCTACTACTCATGGGCTGAAACTGACTTTCAAACCTACAACTTTAAACTATGTAATACTTGATATGAGCAACTCATCCCACTCTTTTCAGATTATTCCCTAGGATCATTTATTATGTGCCTGCTTCATGCAAGGCACAGTGGGAATACAGATACAAAGATAAATAAGATTGTTTCTGCCCTGAAGAAAACTATAATTTCTGTGTGTAGAAAGACACAAAACTGACTCTTCTATCACAGACCATTCAAGTTCTGACATGGAGCCACTAGAGGTTTCTGAACAGTAAGTATCATGATCATTCAGGCTTAGCCTTTGTAGATGTGTTTTGCTTCATCTCTGTCATGACTAAGTTCATCCCTACCAAGAAAGTACATGGGAAAAGATAAGTTATTTTGTTCATTTCACAAATATCTATTGTTCAATCCATTTTGAGGAGTTATGTAGGCACTGACTTCTAGTTAAATCCTAATGAGAACTAACAACATGGCAGAGCTAGAGCTGATGGTGAGAAAAGTAGTCAAGGTCAGGAAAAAAAAAAAAGTTAACCAGGTGAGGAAACCAGGAAGAAACAGGGGAAATGGGGGTGGGGGAAGAGGTGTGGAAAGATATAGAAAGGTGAAATCTAGGAAACAGAAAAAAGAATCTAATTTAGAGTCATGGATATACCAAGACACATCAAGATGCATGAATTGGGGCCTCACGTATGGTATTGAATAAATATTTGGGACTGAATGTCCTAACAAACAATCAAATGTATCTTTTTATAATCCTATTTATGAATCATACTTGTTCTCTTTGGAAAGCAAAGCTTGAACTCTATCATCTCTGTATAATTTCCCATGTCATCTTAACATATACTAGGTTAATCTATCATGATGTATCATTTAGGTAGTTTCCTGCTGTAAATAACCTATGTCTTATGTTACTTGCAGTGATGGATGCGAACATTGTAGACATACAAAGGAAGGCAAGAAAGTGTCTCAACACTGCAGAATAAGACCCCATGAGGAGCCCAGAAAAAAATAAAGAAGGTTCCTCACTGGTTAGGAATTCAAAAGCAGTCCTGGCGACCTGATAGCATCTCTACCTCAGAAGCAGGCAGCTCTGGTTACTTCGCCATTTTCAGGAACAAGGTTTTTCTCTCCCCCTCTGCTGCATTTCCTCTGCTGCTCCTGATCCATCTGCCTCTACCTCCTTCCTAGCATCAAATTTCCTCCCAGGAGACAACAGGAATGGGTTAAGAAGTACCCGACGAGGACTGCTCCCACTGGACAGCATCTTTGAAACTGGGACCTCACAGGTGGTCATCACAGGCCCCTGATGCCTGGGTACCCAGCGACCATCCCCAGTCTAGTCTGTCTGTAGCAACATAGGTGAAGGGGAGTCTCAGGGGTGCCTAAGGGGTTCAGAATGTGGTGAGTACTTAAGACTGCATGGATTTTCACTGTTTGCATGAATATAGGACAAGTATTCACAGAACTATTAGCTAGATCTGTGAACAAAACATTAATAACATTGTATGTCCATATCTGGACCCCTGAAATTCCAACAACCACCACCCGCCTACCAACTTGCAGCAAACCTGCTCTCTCCACAGTCTTCCCCAGATCAGGGAGAAACAATTCCATCCTTCCAGTACTCAGACTGTAAAACTGGATTCATTCTGAGTCCTCTCTCACACATCCTGCACCTGATCTGACAGGAAGTCCTGTAAACTCTGCCATTAAAATATATCCAGAAACAGGCCTGGCACAGTGGTTCATGTCTGTAATCCCAGCACTTTGGCAAGTCGAGGTGGGCGGATCATGAGGTCAGGAGTTCGAGACCAGCTTGGCCAACATGACAAAATGCTGTCTCTACTAAAAATACAAAAATTAGCCAGGTGTGGTGGTGCACACCTGTAATCCCAGCTACTTGGGAGGCTGAGCTAGGATAATCACTTGAACCTGGGAGGCAGAGGCTGCAGTAAGCCAAGATTGTGCCACTGCACTCCAGCCTGGGCGACAGAGTAAGACTCTGTCTCAAAAAAAAAAAAATATATATATATATATATATATATCCAGAAATGTGCAACTTTCACAGTCTCCTCCAGGATCATCACAGTCCAACCACCGCTTCCTCCAGCCTGAACTTACTGCAAGAGGCCACTCACTGGTCTCCAGGCATCCACTCTTGCTTCCCCCACGCACCCCACCACCAGTGTCTATTCTCAACACAGCAGCCAAAATTGTCCTTTTAAACATTGGTTGGATTGTGTCTTCTGTCTGTTCAAAACTCTCCAGTATGTCCACATGGATCTCAAAATAAAACCAGAGTTCTGGCCAGGCACAGTGGCTCATGTTTGTAATCCAGCACTTTGGGAGGCTGAGAAGGGAGGGTCGCTGGAGCCCAGGAATTCAAGACCAGCCTGGGCAACATGGCAAAACCCCATCTCTACAAAAAATACAGAAATTTGCTAGGCGAGGTGATGTGTGTTTGTAGTCCCACCTACTCAGGAGGCTGAGGTGGAAGAATCATTTGAACCCAGGAGGTCGAGGCTGCAATGAGCTGTGATCATGTCACTGCACTCCAGCCTGGGTGACAGAATGAGACTCTGTCAAAAAAAATCAAAGTTCTTACCACAGCGTACAAGACCTGCCATGACCTGGTCCTTCCTACCACCTGTCTCATCTTTGCACTCTCACTCACTCTGTACCAACCACACTGGCCTCCTGGATGTTTCTGGAACATACCAAACATGCTCTAATCACCAGTCTTTGCACTGGCTTTTCCTTCATTCTGGGATGTTCTTCCCTTGGAACTCCACAGGGCTAACCCCCACAGTTCCTGCACATCTATGCTTATATGTCATCTGCTCAATGATGTTTAACAAACCACCCCACTTCACCTCTGCAGTATTCCCAATCCCCACATCTGCCCTGTGCGGTATTTTATCACATACCACGTAATTAACTTATTTGCTATCTTTAGGAAAAGGGTTTTTTTTTTTATTTTTTTGTTTTGATGTTTTGTTTTCTTTTTGCTTTTTATATCTCTTCCCCTGGTAGAATGAAAGCTCCGTGAGAAAACCTAGACAAATCTCTGAAACTTAATGCTCAATAGATATTTGTTGATGAATGCCTGATTTACAGGACAGCTGAAGCAGTTTGTTAATTTAGAAGAGCTTATTAATTTAGAAGTTATCAACTGTTGTAAAACTTCCATTGCAGCTTGAAGTTTGATGTGATGGGTTGAAAAAACCACAATCAGCAAAGTGCACTCTCCTTTTTTTCTATTTATCTTCTAATCACCAGTCTGCTCTGATGCTGATTGACACACAGATACTGATGTGTTGTTTCCCATAAATTTACAAGCCAGTAAGTCAGTCCTTCAGGTAATAAACAGATGGCTGTCCGCCAGGTGAGATGAAAAGGCATGGTTGCCATCCTCCAGGAATTTACCTGTAGCATATGTGATTTATTGCACTAAGGTATAAATATAAGGTATAAGAAATATCTTACTGGTTTGTTGTGGTGGTTTTTTATGATTTTTTCTGTCACTAAATGAAATTAAATCTGCTCCATTCCCTCTGAACCAAGCTTAGGCTGAGATTCTCTGCTGTGGGTCCCAAGGACACTACTCTTAGCGTGCACCACTCTGGCTTCTATATGTCCCCCTCAGTGGTCCTCTTAACTCCTGAGGTGCTGTGAGGGGTGTGACACAGGTCCATGACACCCTCAGAATGTTCTATTACCAGACATCCTTCCTACATTTCAGGGAAGCTCATCCTCCACATGTAAACTCTTTTTTTCAACAAAGGCAACTTCTCGTCCCTCCCTCTCAATAATCCTGAACTCCAGGCTGGCCAAGGAGACTCACGCCTATAATCCCAGCACTTTGGGAGGCCAAGGCAGGCGGATCATGAGGTCAGGAGTTCGAGGCCAGCCTGACCAACATGGTGAAACCCCATCTCTATTTTTAAAAATATAAAAATTAGCTGGGCATGGTAGTGCGTGCCTGTAATCCCAGCTACTTGGGAGGCTGAGGCAGGAGAATCGCTTGAACCCGGGAGGCGGAGCTTGCTGTGAGCTGAGATCCCACCACTGCACTCCAGCCTGGGCAACAGAGTGAGACTCTGTCTCAAAAAGAGAAAAAAATAATAATCCTGAACTCCCAAAGATTTGTTACTTCAGCCTAAAAGGTATTGGGCAAGGGAGGTGCTCATGTGACACAAGGAATTAGATCTTAATTCATCTTTTGACCTGATAATATATCTGATAAGACAAAATAGCTTCACAACTGTTACAACAAAAGAAATTCTATAATGAAACTTCCAGGCTTAATGCATAAATTCTCAGACAATAAAAATTAAATATGCTAGAATTTGTTTTTTTTCTTGAGACAGGATCTCACTCTGTCACCGAGGCTCTAGTGCAGTGGCACAATCTCATCTCACTGCTACCTTCGTCTCCTGTGTTCAAGAGATTGTCCTGCCTCAGCCTGTCAAGTAGCTGGGATTACAGGTGCCCACCACATCCAGCTATTTTTTGTATTTTTAGTAGAGATGGGGTTTCACCATGTTGGCCAGGCTGGTCTCAAACTCCTGACCTCAAGTGATCCACTCGCCTCGGCCTCCCAAACTGCTAGGATTACAGGAATGATGCACCATGCCCAGCTAAAATAGGCCAGAATTTATCAGAGAAGTATTCCTGGAAGAAGCTGATTTTGAAACAATCCTGGAACCAATGGAAAGAGAAAGAAACTTTCCAATAAAGAAGGGACAATTTAGGGAAAATTGTTACATTATAGGGAAAATAGGGGGAGGACACTAAGGCAGGAAATAGTGAATCACAGATGGGGGAGGAGTTAGAAGGTTACAATGTGGGGTACCACAGTCATCAGGGGGATTCTTCACCACCGCAGAAAAGCAAGTCTATGGTGCGTGGACTCGCCTGGAAATCAGAGCACACCAAATATGACTCAAGACCAGTTTAGATTCTGGGAAGATAAATAGGGCAATGAAATGCTCTCATGAAGCATTAGTAAAATAAGACACACAGCAAAAAAAGAACAGAAGACCAAATACCACAATGAAAAGTCCTGAGCGCGGCATTGGGTGCTCCCTTCCAACTGAAGCATAAAATTTCAACCGCATTGCTTTCCCAGAGCCACTGCAACCACTGGGTTCATCAAATCCAATTCCTCCTTTTGGTGGTCAAAAAATTGAAACCACAGAGACGCACTGACGTAGAGAAACCTGAGGCCATCGGTCCCAATTTTCTGAGATGGTGCTAGACTTTGTAGCACTTTTTTCTACTGCAGGAGCTCAAAACCCTTTTGAAAATACAATACATTAATATCACAGAGGATATGCTTCTAGCAACAGGAAGGGCCTTTAACAAAGAAAAGGCACACTGTCCCCCTTCAGAGTATTTTACTGGGAGGTTATATACTTAGTCCCAGCTGCTGGTGCTTAGGGATATATCGTTTTCTTTAACTTTTTTTTTTTTTTTTTTTTTTTTTTGGAGACAGTGTCTTCCAGGCTGGAGTGAAGTGGTATTGGGAGGTGACAGCATGGTGGCAGTCCTCACAGCCCTCACTCGCTCTTGGCACCTCCTCTGCCTGGGCTCCCACTTTGGCGGCACCTGAGGAGCCCTTCAGCCCACCGCTGCACTGTGGGAGCCCCTTTCTGGGCTGGCCAAGGCTCCCTCAGCTTGCAGGGAGTGTGGAGGGAGAGGCGCCAGTGGGAACCGGGGCTGCGTGCGGCGCTTGCCGGCCAGCTGGAGTTCCGGGTGGGCGTGGGCTTGGCAGCCCTGCACTCGGAGCAGCCGGCCGGCCCTGCTGGCCCTGGGCAATGAGGGACTTAGCACCCGGGCCAGCAGCTGCAGAGGGTGTACTGGGTCCCCCAGCAGTGCCAGCCCACCGGCGCTGCGCTCGATTTCTCACCGGTCCTTAGCTGCCTTCCCCTGGGGCAGGGCTCAGGACCTGCAGCCCGCCATGCCTGAGCCTCCCACCCCCTCCATGGGCTCCTGTGCCGCCCGAGCCTCCCCGACGAGCACCACCCCCTGCTCCACAGCGCCCAGTCCCATCAACCACCCAAGGGCTGAGGAGTGCGAGCACACGGCACGGGACTGGCAGACAGCTCCACCTGCGGCCCCGGTGCAGGATCCACTGGGTGAAACCAGCTGGGCTCCTGAGTCTGGTGGAAATGTGGAGAACCTTTATGTCTAGCTCAGGGATTGTAAATACACCAATCAGCACTCTGTGTCTAGCTCGAGGTTTGTGAGTTCACCAATCGACACTCTGTATCTAGCTGCTCTGGTGGGGCCTTGGAGAACCTTTCTGTCAACACTCTGTATCTAGCTGATCTGATGGGGACGTGGAGAACCTTTATGTCTAGCTCAGGGATTGTAAACGCACCAATCAGCGCCCTGTCAAAACAGACCACTGGGCTCTACCAATCAGCAGGACGTGGGTGGGGCCAGATAAGAGAATAAAAGCAGGCTGCCTGAGCCAGCAGTGGCAACCCGCTGGGTCCCCTTCCACACTGCGGAAGCTTTGGTCTTTCGCTCTTTGCAATAAATCTTGCTACTGCTCACTGTTTGGGTTCACACTGCTTTTATGAGCTGTAACACTCACTGCGAAGGTCTGCAGCTTCACTCCTGAGCCAGCGAGACCATGAACCCGCCAGAAGGAAGAAACTCCGAACACATCTGAACATCAGAAGGAACAACCTCCAGACATGCCACCTTAAGAGCTGTAACACTCACTGCCAGGCTCCGCGGCTTCATTCTTGAAGTCAGTGAGACCAAGAACCCACCAATTCCGGACACAGTATGATCTCAACTCACTGCAACCTCCACCCCCTCCATGGCTCAAGCAAACCTCCCACCTCAGCCTCCCAAGTAGCTGGGACTGCAGGCACATGCCTCCACACTCAGCTAATTTTTGTACTTTTTGTAGAGACAGGGTCTCACCATGGTGCCCAGGCTGGTCTCAACCTCCCGGCCTCAAGCAATCCTCCCACCTCAGCCTGCTGAAGTGCTGGGATTACAAGTGTGAGCCATTACGCCTGACACATTTTTTCTTTATTCATTGAATTCGTTGAATCTTTATCCTTTAAGATGAATGATTGTGTGAAATAGCTTAAAGTCCTTAGTTCCTAATTATGGTGATTAAAGTAGTGATCAGATAGGGTATAATACCATTTTTAAGTAATAAACTAAATAAACTGGACATGGAGACTCATGCCTATAATCCCAACAATTTGGGAGGTCAAGGTGGGAGGATGGCTTGAGGCTGGGAGCTCAAGACCAGCCTGGGAAACATAGCAAGACCTTGTATCTACAAGAAAAACTTTAAAAATTAGCTCAGTAGGCCGGGTGCGGTGGCTCACTCCTGTAATCCCAGCGCTCTGGGAGGCCGAGGTGGGTGGATCACCTGAGGTCAGGAGTTCGAGACCAGCCTGGCCAACATGGTGAAACCCCCTCTCTACTAAAAATACAAAAATTAGCCAAGTGTGGTGATGGGCGCCTGTAATCCCAGCTACTTGGGATTACAATTCTCCTGCTGAGGCAGGAGAATTGCTCGAATCCAGGAGGTGGAGGTTGTGGTGAACCGAGATGGTACCACTGCACTCCATCGTAGGCAACAGAACAAGACTCCATTGCAAAACAAAGCAAACAAACAAACAAACAAACAAAAAACTGTAGCCCAGTATGGTGACATGTGCCTGTGGTCCCAGCTATTTGGAAGGATAAGGCAGGCGGATTCCTTGAGCCCAGGAGGTTGAGGCTACAGTGAGCTATAATTGTGCCATCCAGCCTGGGTGACAGAGTGATAAATAAATAAACTAAATAGGTAAACTCGATAAATACATAAACTAAATAAATTGATTTCCTCACTTGGTTCCTTATGGAGGCTCTTCATAGACAGCTGTCAACCTCTTACTGTGTTGGACACTGCAAGAGGAATGGATGGTTTCCCTGGTCCCTGCTGTCAAGAAGCGTACATTAGAAGGGAATACTTACTCAAGCAAACATGCTTCATTACCAGCAAAAGTGAAATACTATGACATGTGAGAAGAAAGCAAGCCATCTTTTTTATTTGAAGAATAAGGAAAAGCATCACAGGAAAAGTAGCATCTTAGTTGGCCATTGGAGGAAAAACAGAATTTTAATAAGGAAAGAAAGGCACAAAAAGAGCAATCCAAGCTGAATACGAATAACAAAGTCATGGAGATGTGAAAGTGCAGGGTAAGTTCAGGAAATAGGAAACTGCTGTGTGGTTAAAGCAATGGGCATGTGGGAGATGGTGGTAGAAGATGCAACCCGATCAGGCAGGAGCACAAACATCAGACTCTGGATTGCATCAGACCCAGGAGAGCATTTTCAGTCAGATTTTCAACGACAGCCTTCTTAGAATAAGTGGGTGGCTTCCCGTGATAACTACTTTGAAGGACAACATTCACTGAGGTGCTTAAGTTCTAGGACTGCTTAAAACCAAATCAGGTCCCATTACTTGATAACTACAGCTGATAAAATCATGTCTCAGTACAGGAAAATTTAGCACCAATTAGTTAAGTCATCAGGCTTCAGAGCAGAGTCATCAGCAAAGCCACAAAGAAGGAAGAGGCTTAGTCCTGCTGGGCAGCCTGGCAAATGAAGTTACTAAGTATAAACATAAAGTCTTCCAAGCAGTCCCCTTGAGAAAATCTGTTTCTGGCTTGGGGGAATTGGAGAGGTCTGTCTTAGGATCAGGAGTTACAGGGGATGAGGATGGTGGGGGTAGGGGTGCATGGACTGAGTTTGGGAAGGACCTAGCATCGTGGAGTGCTCAGGTGCAAAGGAGAGAAATCAAGAAAGAAGCCCAGTTTATCTCTAGCACCAAGATAAGATGGAAATGGTGGGGGCACTGAGGGAAGATTGCAACTTGTTCAGCCTCTGGGTGCCCAACATGCATACCAAAGCCTCAAGATCGAGCACCCATGGCAGCACAACTAATTCCAAATGCTACAAGCTTGTGGTTCAAGGCTACCAATAGAATACCCTTAGCCCCACCCACAAAGTTTCTAATTTAGTGAGCTAAATTAGACCTGAGATGGGCTGAGAATTTGCTTTTCTAAGAACTTCTGAGGTGGTGCTGATGCTGCTAGTCTAAGAACCTCCGACCTAGAACTTATGGACCACAGCCCTCAGGTGACACGTTTAGTAGCTGAATCTGAGAGAAACTGCAAAGGGTAGGAGTTGACAGTTTCCAGCCCAGACTACCTGAGGGGGATCTGTATGCTTGGGAGACTGATAAACATCAAAACAAGCAACAATCCAAGACAGTTAGTGATCATGCAATAAAAAGAAGGCAGAAAGGGAAGGTTAAAGGAGGAAGCAGAGAAGGAATCTGGGCCATTTGCCTGGAGACAACCACCCAGTAGAGCAGAAAGGAACTGCATTACTAGCCAGTCACTCGGAAGCTACAACTCTGTTGTCACCTGGCTGCATCTAGAATCAGCTACGGAGCTTTCCAAAAATGCCAGGTGCTAAGCCTCACCCCCCAAGCAAATTAAATCAGAATCCTGCAGATGGGGCTCTGACTGTGGGAATTTCTGAAAGCTCCCAGATGATTCAAACGTGCAGTTAGGGTTGAGAGTCGCTGTTCTAAGGGAAATTTGACCCTGTTTAAAGAAAGAGAGAAAGAAAAAATCCAATAGAGAAATCTATGGAAGAAGCAGTCTATCTCTACTTAAAATGTAACAAGATTTCTAAAATGATTGCTCCTCACCTTCTTACTCTATCCTTCCCAAACTTTCAAATTCATTTATAGCTGTGGATACATCCAGCACTGTGCATGAGCAGTTTCTTTCATATTTATTTATTTATTTATCTATTTATTTATTTTAAAATAAAGATGAGGTCTGGCTATGTTGCCCAGGCTGGTCTCAAACTCCTAGGCCAAGCGGTCCTCTTGCCTCAATCTTCCAAGTACTGGAATTACAGGTGTGAGCCATTGTTCTCAGCCTATGGAGTAGCTTCTGTGCTGTTGTGCTCCCCCATGCTTTGCTTATTGTGGATCATGATTATGGATTATGGTTAACAGCAGTCAAACAAGCCTTGTAGCTGAAAATATTGAAAGAGGCCTTCTCCTAGGGCTCACTCTCTTCCTGTCTCTCAGAGGTCTGACACCAAGACAAATGGTTTTTGTCTCTGCATAGCTACAAATCTATAGATCATTTATTTTATGTTAGATTAAAAATGTGAGTTTAAGAGTCAATGCTGCCAAGCATGGTGCCTCATGCCTGTAATCCCAGCAACTCTGGAGGCAGAAGGATCACTTGAGCCCAGGAGGTCAAGGCTGCAGTGAGCTATGATCACACCACTGCACTACAGCCTGGGTGACAAAGTGAGACCCTGTCTCTAAAAACATTTAAAGAGTAAAAATAAAAAAGAGTCAATGCCCTTAAAAAAGAGATTTCTAGAGCATCTAGTCAAATTTTATGTATCTATGTCTGAGCATACTGAAGAATAAGTGAAATGTTATATGAAACTGCAATATATAAATAGATAAAAAGAAGCACTATAAAACTGTGTATGATGTTATTATTTGTGTTAATGAAAGAAAGAGGTGGGGCAATATGGGGGATATCTCTAAAAATATAGAGAATAGATTGTGAGATTGGTTTTCTCTAATGTGGGGCAGATTATTGAGGAGACTTTTTGCTATGTGCTCTTTTCTACCTCTTGAATTTTGAATCACATACGTGGATCACCTATTCAAAAATAAAATTTTTTGAATTAACTTTTTATAGTGGGGCCTGTTCTGGTTAAAACAGTCTGGACCTTCCTTTTCAACCTCTCACCCTCATCCCAAGCCCTCACACCCAGACAAAGATCCATGAAGATTTCTAAACCCATGATGTTCCTCAGAGGACGCCTCCCCCGCATGGGGTTTGGTGGAGAACTGCTAAACCATTTCACTCCCACATTTTTGTTTTCTTATTTTTTGTAACCACAGGTCTCACTATGTTGCCCAGTCTGGTCTCAAACTCCTGGCCTCAAGCAATCCTCCCTCCTTGGCTTCCCAAAGTGCTGGGATTGTAGGGGTAAGCCACCACATCTGGTCCAATCCCACATTTTTGAGCAGCCAGAACTGATACAGAGAGAGACCCAGTGACTTGTTCAAAGTCACACAGCTAACATATACATCAAAATCTGATTCTTTCTCCAGTGTTTTTTTCTTTGCCCCCTCAAACATTTAATCCCTTCAACACAGCCTCTCAGATACTTGATGAACTTCTATACCTATGCCAAAGAGATAGCATTAGTACAAACACACAACAGTGGCAGAAAAAAAATGTACGGACCAGACACAAACTAAGTAAACACAAGCCTCCCAGTCACAACATTAATTATACAACAGCAACAGCCCTCACCACTTGTGAGCTATTCACCACTGCAGTATAAAAAGGTTTATGTAGCTTATTTAAGTGTTTTGTGGCATGCGTCACAAGACAAACATTTGGAAGATGAAAGCTCCATATACAGATTTCTTTGGTGCTGGCACAGCCCTAATGACCACTAGGTGGCAGTAATGTCCTAACAACAATACTGCTACTGGCCTAGAACCCTTGGAAAGTGAAACAAAGAATTAATATCACACAACTGACTACACATCTGAATACACAGCCTTGGTACAAAGCTCCAAATAATTCATTCGCTTGATAAGTTATGCCACTATTGTAACAGCTAAGAATGTTTTAGTTTATGTCACAAGTAGGCTCAAATCAACAGCCTTTGGGCAGAATCTGGCCAGCAATGTTTGTCTAGGGTAGTGTTTGGTTTTGTTGTTTTGTTTTAATCTATAATGCTTTTTGGCAAGCCCTCTCTAATTTGCCAGAACTCCCATCATTCTTCAATATCTTATTCCATGCCCCACACATGTGTGTGGCCCTGGAAGGCATTTGAGATTGGGATCCCTGCTAGAATATCTTTGTCTGAAATACACAATGACTGTGCATTGCAGTCTAGCTGGTCTGGTCAACTCTCTTGGGCTTTTCCATCTCCATTTATTTATTTATTTATTTTGGAGACAGAGTCTCGCTCTGTCACCCAGGCTGGAGTGCAGTGGCACGATCTCGGCTCACTGAAACCTCTGCCCCCGGGTTTCTACAGATTCTCCTCCCTCAGCCTCCTGTGTAGCTGCTACTACAGGTGCATGTGCATGCATTTTTTTTTCTGAGATGGAGTCTCACCCTGTCCCCCAGGCTGGAGTGCAGTAGCGCAACCTCGGCTCACTGCAACCTTCGCCTCCTGGGTTCAAGCAATTCTCCTGCCTCAGCCTCCTGAGTAGCTGGGATTATAGGAGCCCGCCACCACACCCAGCTAATTTTTGTATTTTTAGTAGAGACGGGGTTTCGCCATTTTAGCTAGGCTGGTCTCGAACTCCTGACTTCAGATGATCCACCTACCTCAGCCTCCCAAAGTGCTGGGATTACAGGCATGAGCCACCATGCTCGGCCCTCCATTTATTTTTCCCTAAGTCATTTTGGAACTGTCCTCACAGGGTCGACAAGAATTGCATGCTGGGTTCTGGACAGAAATATAGATGTAATGAAATATTAATCAGGCTGTAATCTGATCCACTTTCTTTTTGCTGAAAATAACGTAGCACTAGATATTGATCATTGGCATCCCCATCGTTCCTATAGATAGGATTTCTTTTTTATTATTATTAATTTATTAATTTATTTTTTTGAGACAGGGTCTCACTGTGTCACCCAGGCTGGATTGCAGTGACACAATCGCAGCTTGCTGCAGCCTTGACCTCCTGGGCTCAAGTGATCCCTCCCACCTTAGCCTCCAGGGTAACTGGGACTACAGGTGCATGCCACCATGCTCATCTAATTTTTTTTTTTTAATTGTAGAGTTAAGGTCTTGCCATGTTGCCCAGGCTGGTCTCACACTTCTGGGTTCAGGCGATCCTCCTGCTTCAGTCTCAGCCCAGCCTAGATAGTATTTCTGACATTAGGATCATAAGACTTTAAGAATTGATTTGCATCTCCACTGCTCCTATAGACAGGATCTCTGACATTAGAATCATGAGGCTTTTGTTTAGGAACTGTTTAAGATGTTTCTCAGATCCCAAATTCCGGCAAAATAGCTGATGCTAACCAGTTTGAAGACCCCCACTGTGGAGGAATGGAATTGGCATGAAAATACAGCTTCTTCATCTCCTTGCCCTGACTTCATCCTCCACTCTTTGATCAATCAATGATCTCCAAACTTCAGCCTACTCCCAAACCTCTATAACCCCTAGCCACAAATTCCTTTAGGAGGTGGATTTGAGGTTCCTTCCCATGTCCTCATTTGGTAGTCCTGTTATTAAACCTCTTTCTCTGCTGCAACCCCATGTCTCCATCTATTGACTTGCTGCACATGAGGGGCAACAGGTGGCAAGGCAACAGACCTCCTATGGCTGTAATTTCTCTATCTATCTACAATGTTCTTCCCCATGGTTTTCCTTTTTTTTTTTTTTTTGGCAATCTTTCTCATTCCTGAAGGCTCAAGTCAAATGTCACCTCCTCCTTCCATCAGTAAGCTTATACCAGGCCTCTCTCCTCTAACTTCCCATGGCACACAGAGCCTCTACTACTTTGTTGGTGCTTATTTTCTGCTCTGTATTGTTAGTTGTCTTTTGTCTGTCTTAGCTCTTTGTAAGTTCCTGAGAGGAGCAGAGAAGTCGGCTACTTCTTTGTATGTGCAATGGTTTCCAGTACAGTGTGCTACTCATGCTTATATTTCTTCTGACTCAACAACTCTGCCAGCATCTCCTCCACATGGACTAAAGGGAGGCAGGATGGTTTAGAAAAAGCTTTTTATAACGTAGCACTAAAGGAATACAAGTCTATGAAAAATTAAAACTAAGCTAACAATTCCACTGTCTCCTAAAAGTACGAAGAGGATATATCACAGGGTACAGGATAAGCTCTAGAGTCAGACAGCCTGAGTACATAGCATTGCTCCGCCGTTAACAAGCTGTCTCACCCTGAGTAAGCCAACTTACTTGAGAAAATATTAATAGCACCTAGTTAAAAGGGATTTTTATTGGTTTCTTATTGTGGTAAGAGTACTTACCATGAGATCTGCCCTCTTGACAAATTTATAAGTGCACAATACATTAATGTTGCACAGCAGATCTCTAAAACTTACTCATCTTGCATAATAGAAACTGTATACTCATTAGAACAGGAAGGTTTTTTTAAGAAATTCTACTTTGAAATAACTTTCGACTTACAGTAAAGTTGCAAAAATTGTAGTTTCTGTATACACTTCACCCAGCTTGTTCAAATGTCAGTATCTTACATAAATGTAGTGCAATTATCAAAACCAGGAAATTGACATTGATACAACAATATTAACCAAATCTACAGACCTTGTTTGAATTTCACCAGTTTTCCCACAGATTTATTTTTTTGGATCCAATCCAGGATCTCATATTGCATTTAGCTATTATATCTTCTTTATCTTCTTCAATCAGTGATAGATTTGGAAAATCCAGGCCAGTTATTTTCAAAATGTCCCCCGGGTTTTCTCATGAATAGATTGAAGTTACGCATTTTCGGCAAGAATAGCACAAATAGAATATTGTGCCCTTCTCAGTGCATCATATCTGGAGGTACATGATCTTGGTATGTCCTATTATTGATGAGGTTATTCTTGACCACTTGGTTAAAGTGATGTATTTTGGGTTTCTCCACTGTTAAGCTTACTATTTTTTCCCTTTGTAATTAGTAAATATCTTTTAGGGAGATACTTTGAGACTATACAAATATCCTATTTCTCATACTTTCACCAACTAATTATAGTATCCATCCATGGGGCTTGCCTACAGCAATTACTACTATGGCATTTGCCAAATATTAATCTTCTATTTTTCTGATTCCTTCTACATGTATCAACTGAAATTCTACTGTAAGGAAGAGCTATTTCTTCTCCCCCATTTGTTTATTTGGAGGCATTTTATGAGGATTAAATGAAGTAGGACGTTTACATGGTGTCTGGCACACGGTGAAGGCTCAGTAGGTGTGAGTCACCTTTAACATTATTATTACTGAGAGTATGGAAGTTATGTAACTAATTGTTATGTGACTAATATTTTCTAGTTAGAAATGAGTATTTCTAACATGTTTAAAGGTGTTCCAAAATGGTCTACTCTATTAGTTTGCTAGGGCTGCCGTAACAAAAGACCTCAGGTAGTGAAGCATTCCTTGACAATGTTATTGCCGTTATTCATTTAACTTTCCTTTCAGGGCTGCCACGGAACTCTGGAAGGCCCACTTCAACCCGGGCACTGTCTGTGTTATCGCACATTCTCAGCGAGTGACAACCACATCAGTGTGTTTTGCTTGCTTTTTGTCTTTCTGAAGCGTGGGCTTTCAGCAGCTCATTTCAGGCTATCCCAGCTACCTCTTCAGAGGCCCGAGGCACCTCCTTCCCTCACAGGCAAAGCTGCCTGCGAGGCGGCCTGCAAGCGCCTGATTTCCCCATCCAACAGCTGCGTAGCCTTGGGCAAGGCCCCTCCGTGCAGCACTTCGTCCCAATTCCACGGCTGAAAAAGAAGGATAACAATCCTCACAAGGAAGCTGAGGATTAATGAGTTAATCTTTATAGAGCATTTGGAGAACACAAAATGGACAAACTCCTATTTATCTCTTTGTAGAACTAGCCTGCAAACTAAACTCCCACTAGGAAACTAGGACCCTTTTATATAATGTTTACTTGGAAGAGGCAATTTGCAGATTCTAATAAATCTTAAGCTTCCCAGAAGTGGGAAAAAGCACACATTTCACTATATCTGAGTAAGTAAAAAAGTAGAACAATTTCTTCCCACCGAAGGTTTTGCTTATCAGAGGCTAACAGAGGCCAGGGAGAAACTGTGACCTGTGGTCTGCCTTGCCTGTCACGGATAAGGAAGAACCAGAGACTCTCCCCAGGGCTGTCAAATGTTTTTAAAGCGGACATCCTTGCGGTCCACAGCCTCCAAACTCGGAGTGTGTGGGAGAAGGGGATGGATACAATTTAACTGCCTCCTGCAACTTGCCAAGCCCACCACCATTTTCCCAGGCTAGCAGTAGCCATTCCTTGCTTGATAGCAGTGCTTTCGAGCCCTTCAGAGACAGGAGTACTTCAGCAGCCAAAGTGGGAAGTCCTTCTTCCAAGTTTTCCAAGGCCTTTGGCCACTGCCAAAGCACCCCAGAAAAGTTTGTCTGTAGGAACTGTCTCTGTTTACCATGATGCATTACCTCTTTGCTCAGGATCAATCACTCCACCTGTGATTGATTGCCAGGGGCCACCAATACTGCTTTGGAGGGAAGCTTTTCTCCACACCACATCCTTATTTTCCTTGCCTCCCTCCCAGGCAATTTTCACCACAGATCTGGCAATAGCCTTCTAAATGATCTCTGTAATTCTGCCCCCTTATCCCTACTGCATGGTCTTCCCTGCTCCTCTCCACCTATCCAACTTCTAAATTTGAAACAATAAAATCTTACAAATCCCACCTCTATTCTCATATCCCTTGGAAGTTCTTGTTTAAAGGATCTGTAGAGATTAGCCAGGCCAAGAGAATGCCTGTGTGTGAGACGGGGCGAGGAGGGAGAGAAGAGGGCCGGAGAGCAACAGGGACTGCAGAATAACACATACAAAGTCGTGATGTGAGAACGTGGCTCACGTATGCAACTACTCGGGACTCAGCAAAACTGGAACCTAGAGGGAAATAAAGCTGGCGAGGGTCAGCAGAGCCGGGCCTCCTTGTGAAGGAGTTTGGACTTTATCTAGGAGAAAGTGGAGGCCATTGAAGGGTTTTAAGTAGGCAAGTGTCACAAACAAGTTTGCATGTTAGAAAGATTTCTCTGGCAACGGAGCAGAGAATACATTAGAGGAGAAATACTGGAAGCAGAGAGACCATCTGAGAGGCTGGTACAATCATCCACAGCTGACGACAGCAAAGGGTAAGAAGGAGAGGGGATGTTAACTTCAGCAGCGCTACTCAAAGTGTTGTCCTTGGGCAAATGCCAACTTCTGGACCAATGTCTGTCCTCCAACTGTTTTTCCTGATCTGTTATGAGATAAAGAACTTGTGCCAGAATATAAAGTCAAGGCACTTATTGCTTCATCATAAAAAGTCTTGCTTTAGGGGAAAAAAAAGTCAGTCATACTACACAGTGTGCTTAGTGAAGTATTTGATTTACATTCTGGCCCAAGTCCCTTATCTTTGTGAACCCGTAACAGTCTGCAGACCAGCACTGTAAGTGACACTGACTCCAAGGACTTTCTGGATTGATGATGATTTGGATCAAAATGAGAAGTTTATAATCATGGTGGGTTCAGTAAATGAGGGAGACAATACATGCTTATAAGAAAAACAAGTAACCCAACTGTGGACAGGGTGATAACCTGAATGAGTGATGCATTATCTCACTCATTCTTTGAGGACTCCAACTGAGAAGCTGGATCCCTGAATGGAATGACCGTGGATTTTTACATAAGTCAGAACTGAGTTCAAATCCCCACTTCATGGCTTACTGTGTACTTATGTTAGTTAGCTGACTTCTCTGAACCTTATTTCCCTGTGTATAAAATGGGAGAAATAATACCTGCCTCACAGCGATGTGAGCTCATGACCTAGCACATGGCAAGTGTTTGTTCACTGTTCCCCAGATGTGGCACATGGTGTGAATTCTTTGAAAAAAATGTGCTGAATATCATTTTTAAAATAAACAGAAAAGTAATGAGAAGACAGTTTTTAAAAAGTGATACAAAGACAGAGTTGGGAGTGTATAATCAGCTCTTCTGGAATATGAAACTGTAAAAAGACAGTAAAACCATGCAGCTAAGATCCGTCTGCAGCCGAGTTGTAAAATCTACTTTTCTTGCCCCATGTTCCTCTCACAGACACTTCTTCCCACCTCCAGCCTCAGCCTCACATTCTGGGGCCCAGCTTTGAGTCATCTTGACTAAGCACCCATCTTCAGCCTTGGGTCTTGGTCTGATAACAGGGCTCTGCCTTGATGCCTGTTTTGGTCCTGTTCATGCTGTTACAGGTATTGTCCCAATACTCCAGGTCCCTCTGCTAGAACACCTGGGCTGCTCTTGCCAATCCCCTCCCAAAGAGATTCCTAAGTTATCAGCCCTATGGCTGTTGCCCTGGTGCCTACTTGCAGACAACTGTGCTTTGAGAACATACCAGAAGCCCACTGCCAGCTTGTTTGAATCTCTTTACAATTTGCCTGCTGGATTCTGATGCAATATGCTGTCCCCTCAGGCACCAAGCTTTGCAGTCAGATGGAAACTTTCCCAGAGCCTGAAGAGTCCAGGGGTCTCCCATCCCTCGGTACCAGCCTTAGCCCTACTGTCAAATTCAGTTCTATAGCCAAGCTTTTTGCTACATGTACCTGAGATAAGAAAACAAGACAAACGAAATGTATTTTATGTCTATATAGCAGTTTATAATTTACTAAGTTCTTTCACATTATCTCATTTGACCCTCACACCAAACTCATGATACAAAAAATAAGAAATTTCACTATTTTTTAGATAAGTGCAAGTGGCTTACTGGGGCGATCAACTGTCCCACTTTGTCCAGGATTGAGAGGGTTCCCAGACCACAGGACTTTCAGTGCTAAAACCAGGACAGTCTGGAGCAAACTGGGATGATCAGTCACCCTAGGTCACATAGCCAGTAAGTGACTGAGCTAGGATTTGAAACCAAGGCACCTAGCCCGTACTTATTATACTTATTAAGTTATTGAACTCAATAGTTATTATTGCTAATATTAATAGTTATTGAGTTATCGAGCTCAACAACTGTTAAATGAATGACAGACACCTAGTCTGTCTCCTTTCCACTATGGCATGTGCTTCTCCTAAACAGCAGTCTCTTCAGACTAATACGTAAAGGTGTCGTTTGCCTTCTTTCTTCTTGAAATGCCAATCAGTGGGAAGGAGAGGGAAACACTGTTTTGCAAGAGAAAAGCATCCTTGCATTAACTCCATGTCTGAATAATCACTGACAGCAATAATTTCAACAAAGGGATTAATTACAGAGTCTGTAATTATCTTAACAAGAGCTTGAAATCAAAAATGATTGTGATGGGCCACTAACCCAATCAATGTATGTACTCTGCCCTGGGATAATCTAAGACTGATTGCATATATGAATATTCAGTACATGTAAATTTTAAATCCTACCGTCAGATAAAAACAAAGGGTTGTAAGAGATTTAGTAGTCAATATATGTCCTTCCATTCAACCTTTACTTCACTGAAACCATCTCAGAAAAGATAACAATTGGTGCTTCTTTGAAAGATGTCCTCTGAGGCAAGCCCAAGAGCTTCTTCAGGTGCCACTTTCAGCCACCACTGAATGATGAGTACAGCTTAATCTTGCGGCTAGTAAAAGGAGTGCTGGATATCAGAGCCTGTATACTTTCCGTCTACCAGACTCTCTGTGCAGCACACAACCTCCAGTTTCCTATCCCCTCAAACCCCTGCCAACTCAAGCTCTCCTCTGTCACCCAGGATGCCACTTTCCCCCAAGACTGTGTCTAGCCTTTCTTTTGACATATTTCCTTAGTTAACTTCTGGGATAGTTTTTTTAAGAGATAGAGTCTTCTCTGTTGCACAGGCTAGAGTGCAGTGGCACAATCATAGTTTATTGCAACCTCAAACTCTTGGGCTCAAGTAATCCTTCCTCTTTCAACCCCCTGAGTATCTGGGATTAAAGGTGCATGCCACCAAGCCCAGCTAATTATTTTATTGTTTGTAAAGACAAGGTCTAGCTGTTGCCCAAGCTGGTCTGGAAGTCCTGGCCTCAAGCAATCCTCCCACCACAGCTTCCTAATGCGCTGGGATCACAGGTATGAGCCAATACACCCACATCTTTTGGGATAGTTAATTCCAAAGATTTGTATGCACCCAACATTTAACTTTTTTTTCTTTCTGGATATCCATCATTCATTCAGCAAACATTTAGGAAATGACTATAATGTGTCAGGTACTGAGGTTAGTCGTAGAAAAGTTACAGGAGTTGCTAAGGCAGTTAAGGGAACATAGAATAGAAAAGCCATTCCTGGAAAAGAGGACAGCGTCACATATACAAGACAATATGCTCAGACAACTACAAATAAGTTCAAAAAAGCAGGAGGCAGGAAGTCTCTAGGAGTTGGCACCCATGGCCAACTGGATAATTCGGTACTTTTCCAGGAAGTCTTCTCTGGCTCATCTCAAGAGAAGCAATAGCTTCTGCCCCTCACCTTGAATAAACATAAAGCATTCGAGACCTCCTGAGGCCATCCTGTCTTATTTTGCAGTTTCCAGTTGTTTTCCACTGTGAAAATATCTTAGCTCCTATTTGCATTTTCTTTTCCATCTCTGTATATACCCTATACACTAATCGACATCAATGTTTTCTGCCAGCAACCGCTGGGAAGGGTGGAGTAGCCGTCGCTTCCTGAGACCCAGGAAGAAGAGAAAACCATGAGGTTATCATCTCTGTGCTATGATTAAGCCACTGTGTGTTTCCTTTAAAGTCTGGTTAACCTATCTTAACACAACCTCAAATACCTGTCTCTGTGAGGCATACTCTATCAACTGAAGGAACAGGATCCCTTACACTCCCAAAGATGCTTTTCAGTGGCAGAAAGGGAGCTAAGCAGAGGACTGGCTTAATTCAGGCCATATTAAAGCAATACCAAGAAAGGGAAGGGAACTGAAAGAAGGCTAGGAAAAAGCAAGGGAGGAGGAGAAAGTGGCTCTCCAGAAAATGTTCCCGGTTTGCGACACTATTACAGCATGACAATCATGTGCCTGCTCCACACACAGGCTTAGCTAGAAGTTATTCCCCAAATCCTACCTGCCAAGACTAAGCTGACTGGAAAAGTGGCAGGATCTGATCCAAGCTCTGTCACGCCACAGGCTGGACAATGGCCTGTGAAGCAGCCTCAGCATGATACTAATGGCTGTAATGATAGCAGCTATGATGCATTAGGGGTTACGATGTGCGTGGTAGATAATTTATCTCATTTAATCCTTGCAACGGCTCTACGGGGTAGATACTATTATTATCTCCCTTTCACAGATGACAATACATGTTTCAAGAGGTTTCACAAGTCTGCGAAGGTCAGAGGATTGAGTCAAACTCTGGTGTGTCTGATTTTAGAACCAAACCCTTCCTCACCTTTCAGTATTGCCTTTCATTCATGTATTTATTTATTTTTAAAAAATTTCTTCTGTACTTGCTATTAACCAAGCACTGTGGCAAGTGCTGTGGATACAGTGGAGGCCAAGACTTAAAATGACCCTACCCCTTGGGGCTTATACTGCACAGAGGAGATAGATACACAGTAAGCAAATAACACAGATAATTACAGGCTGCATTCAGTAGTATGAAGAAGACGAAGAGTTTGTTATGATAGGTATAGGGGAGGCCGGGTGTGGTGGCTCATGCCTGTAATCCCAACACTTTGGGAGGCTGAGGTGGGCAGGTCACTTGAGTTCAAGAGTTTGAGACCAGCCTAAGCAACATGGCAAAACCCTGTCTCTACAAAAAATAAAAAAAATAGCTGGGCGTGGTGGTGCATGCCTGTCATCCCTGCTACTCAGGAGGCTAAGGCTCAAGGATCATTTAAGCCCAGGAGGTGGAGGTTGCAGTGAGCCGAGATCGTGCCACTGCACTCCAGCCTGGGTGACAGAGCGAGACTCCGTCTCAAAAGAAAAAGAAAAAAAAGAGAAAGAAAGGAGAGGTGTAAGGAGACTTACTTAGATAGGTGGTTAGGGAAGCCCCCTCAAGGAAGGGACATTACAATGAGATCTGAAGGATGTGACAGAGCCAGTTATAAGGTGACCTGAGAAAAAGGCAAGGGAACAAGATGCAGAACAGGCCAACCAAAGAAGAGACAGAGGTCAGTGAGGCTGGGTGTCTAGAGAGCTTGGCAGAGGCCGGATGCCACGGGGCCTTAAAAACCACCAGAGGAGTTAGAACTGGCTTCCAAGTGCAATGGCAAGCTATGGGATAGAGTTAAGCAGTGGAGAGTGGAGATGGTTGGTTTACTTTTTATTAAAAAGAGAAGGGGCATAATGTAGTAATTAAGAGCATAGACTCTGGACCCAGAATGCCTGCACTCAAATCCCTGACTTGCTGCTTGCCAACTCTGTAACTGTGATAACCTCTTGTGTGCCTCAGTTTCCTTATCTTTGAAATACAGACACTAACTAGACCTGCCTCAGAGGGCTTTTGGAATGATTAAATCAATTATTATTTGAAACCACGTAGAATACTGTTTGGTACCTAGTAATAAACGTGCTTATAAAATACATTAATAAACAGATAATTAATAGATGTCTTTACATATATAACCATATAAATTTGTTTTACAGACATACAGAAATGTAATATCAAAAGCATGCTTTTCTTTTAGTGAAGACTTTTTGCGCTGTTATTTCTCTTTCTTCCTCTTTCTCCCTCTCCACTACATCAGCAACTGCTCCTCCTTAAGGTAATTTATGTCAGGAACGCCATATGTTTCCGACCACAGAATTCTAAATAGGCAGACATAAGATTTATGTGCATACACATATGTGGCATTCTTTTATCTTTGTTTTGCAAAAATTCAATTATTATGTACAATCGACCTTGAACAACTCAGGAGCTAGGGACGCCAACCCTCTGCACGGTCAAAAATCCATGTGTATCACCACCATCAGAAAAAAAGAAAAAGCAAAAAGAAAAAAATCCATGTATAATACTTTTGACTACCCCAAAACTGAACTAGTAGTAACCTACTGTTGACCAGAAGCCTTACTGATAACATAGTTGATTAATACATATTTTTTATGTTAAATGGATTATATATGTATTCTTACAATGAAGAAAGCTAGAGAAAAGAAAATGTTATTAAGGAAATCATAAGGAAGAGAAATATATTTACTATTCATTAAGCAGAAGTCAACCATCATAAAGGTCTTCATCCCTCATTGTCTTCATAATAAGTAGGCTGAGGAGGAGAGGAAGATGAGGGGTTGGCCTTGCTGTCTCAGAGGTAGCAGAGGCGGAGAAGATGGAGGAGGTGGAAGGCGAGGCAGGAGAGGAAGGCACTCCCTTCTTGTAACTTTTATTGAAAAAAAAACATAAATGGACCCACACAGTTCAAACCTGTGTTGCTCTAGTGTCAACTGTATATCTTTTTCTCACTCAAACCAGTATAACTCCATTTCATCATTTAAATGAGTGTATCCTGGTCCACGGGAGCAGATATACCATAATTTATTCAGCTGTTCCTCAACTGATGGACATTCATTTGTCCCCACTTCTTTTGCTGCTATTAGCACTGTCTCAGTAAGCATTATTGTTCAAATGACCTTGTAGTCTAGTGGTTTCACCTCTGTGAAGTAGATTTCTAGGAGTGAGTAGATTTTTAGGAGATTGCTAGACTAGATGACATAATTGTTATTTTCCAAATAGATATAGATGGAAGATCACTTGTTTAAAAGACTAATACTGTTTTCATTTCCTGCAGGAAGATATGTGAATGCTTATTTGCCTACATCCTTGCCACAGCAGGTCATTTTTGGATGGGTGCAAACTTATGTTACTTTTTTCATAAAAATGTTTGTATTCTGTGAAAATGTACATGTAGTAAAAATACACAGATTATAAGTATACAGTTTGATGAGTTTCGACACGTGTTTATACCACATTATACCATGTCACCAATACCACGATCAAGATATAGAATATTTCCAGCACCTCAGATAATCTTCCTTGCAGCCAAACCCCACCCTCCGTAGGCAACCACTGTTTTGATTTCTATCAACGTAGATTAGTTTTGTGTGTAATTAAACCTCCTATAAATAAAGTCATGTAATGTTCTTTTTGGTGTCTGGCTTCTTTGGCTCAACATAATGTTTTTGAGATACATCCATGTTGTTTCATGTATCAAGAAGTAAACAGTAGATAATCAGGGCTGGGCATGGTGGCTTGCACGTATAATCCCAGCTACTCAAGAGGATCACTTGAGCCCAGGAGTTCGAGGTTAAAATTTAAACAGAACAAAATGTACAGATTCCATATGTTCCATTGAGTTTTGACAATTGTATACACCCATTTAACCACCATGCCAAACATTTCTGTAATCTCAGGCTCTCCTGGCCCTTCATGGTTAATTCCCATGCCACCTTACTCCATCCAGAGTCTGTTCTAGAGCTTTATACAAATGGAATCATAGAGTATGTACTTTTTATATCTGATTTCTGTCACTAAACATAATGCTTTTTAAAATTCATTTGTGCTGTTTCAGTTAATGGTAGTTCATTCCTTTTTATTACTGATTAGTATTTCATAAAGCACAATTTGTTTCTCCATTTTCCTGTTGCTGGACACTGGTGTTGATTCTCAATTTTAGATTTTCTGTATAAGACTGCCATAAACTTTCTTGTGCAAGTCTTTTTGTTGACCTGTATTTTTATTTCTTTTGTATAAATACCTGGGATTATAATTGTTAGATTACAGTTTGATGTATAAATTTGTAAGAAAATGACAAGCAGGTTTCCAAATGTAACATTTTGCACTCCTACCACAAATGTATGAGTTTCAGTTGCTCCACATCTTCCTCAACATCTGGTGAGTTATAGGATCCTTTCATCTATTCTAGAAATAAGTCCTCATATTCATATATATATTCATATTCATATATACGTACATATAGAGAAACAGAGAGAGAGAATTATGAGTATTTTCCCCTGGTCAGTGCTTGCTCTTCCATTTTCTTATTCATGTATTTTAACGAAGAGGGGTTTTTCCTTTTATGTAGTGCTTTTTTCCCAAATATTTGTCTGCCCCAAGTTCACAAAGATATGCTTATTTCTATGCTTGCTATATTTACTTATAGAAGTATTATACTTTTAGTTCTACATTTAGGTTTTTTATTCATCCTGAATTAATGTTTGTGTATGGTATAAGGTAGGAATCAAAGGTCATTTTTCCCACATTTATAGGGTTTTTACAAAATGATTTGGTGAAAACTTTTCTTTCCCAGTTAAAACTGCTGCAGTGTCTTTTATTAAAATTGAATTGAACATATATGCATGCAAATATTTCTGGATTCTCTAGTGTATTGATCCTGTTTGCCTATCCTTATGCCAGCACAATGCCACATTTATTACTGTAGCTGTGTAGTCGGTCTTAAAATCAGATAGTGTATTTTTTTTTTATTCTAGTGAAGATTTGTTTTGGTTATCCAATATGCATTATGCATTTCCATGTAAATTTTAAAGTAAACATGTCAATTTCTACAAATAAAATCTGTTTTCATTTTGACTGGAATGACATTGAATCTATTAATCAATCTAGATAGAATTGACATCTTGACAATGTTTACTATTCTGACCCAGTTATTTAAGTCATCTTTAATAGCTCTCAGAAATATGTAGTTTTACTGCAGAGGTTTGGCGTATCTTTTGTTAAATTTATTCTCTAGCATTTTATGCTTTTTGGTACTATTGAAAATCTTTCATTTAGCAGGGTAGAAAATTAAGAAAGAAAAATAAATTTGAGTTGTTCTTTTCTGTATGCTTTCCAATTGTTTGCTGCAAGTATGTAGAAATAAAGACAACATTCAAATTGTCCCTGTTTGCAGATGACATGATTGTATATCTAGAAAACCCCATCGTCTCAGCCCAAAATCTCCGCAAGCTGATAAGCAACTTCAGCAAAGTCTCAGGATACAAAATCAATGTGCAAAAATCACAAGCATTCTTACACACCAATAACAGACAAACAGAGAGCCGAATCATGAGTGAACTCCTATTCACAATTGCTTCAAAGTAAATAAAATACCTAGGAATCCAACTTACAAGGGATGTGAAGGACCTCTTCAAGGAGAGCTACAAACCACTGCTCAACAAAATAAAAAAGGACACAAACAAATGGAAGAACATTCCATGCTCATGGGTAGGAAGAATCAATTTCATGAAAATGGCCATACTGCCCAAGGTAATTTATAGATTCAGTGCCATCCCCATCAAGCTACCAATTACTTTCTTCACAGAATTGGAAAAAACCACTTTAAAGTTCATATGGAACCAAAACAGAGCCCACATTGCCAAGTCAATCCTAAGCCAAAAGAACAAAGCTGGAGGCATCACACTATCTGACTTCAAACTATACTACAAGGCTACAGTAACCAAAACAGCATGGTACTGGTACCAAAACAGAGATATAGACCAATGGAACAGATCACAGCCCTCAGAAATAATACCACACATCTACAACCATCTGATCTTTGACAAACCTGACAAAAACAAGAAATGGGGAAAGGATTCTCTATTTAATAAATGGTGCTGGGAAAACTGGCTGGCCATATGTAGAAAGCTGAAACTGGATCCTTTCCTTACACCTTATATAAAAATTAATTCAAGATGGATTAAAGACTTAAATGTTAGACCTAAAACCATAAAACCCCTAGAAGAAAACCTAGGCAATACCATTCAGGACATCAGCATGGGCAAGGACTTCATGTCTAAAAGACCAAAAGCAATGGCAACAAAAGCCAAAATTGACACATGGGATCTAATTAAATGAAAGAGCTTCTGCACAACAAAAGAAACTACCATCAGAGTGAACAGGCAACCTACAGAATGGGACAAAATTTTTGCAATCTACTCATCTGACAAAGGGCTAATATCCAGAATCTACAAAGAACTCAAACAAATTTACAAGAAAAAAACAAACAACCCCATCAACAAGTGGGCGAAGGATATGAACGGACACTTCTCAAAAGAAGACATTTATGCAGCCAACAGACACATGAAAAAATGCTCATCATCACTGGCCATCAGAGAAATGCAAATCAAAACCACGATGAGATACCATCTCACACCAATTAGAATGGCAATCATTAAAAAGTCAGGAAACAACAGGTGCCGGAGAGGATATGGAGAAATAGGAACACTTTATACTGTTGGTGGGACTGTAAACTAGTTCAACCATTGTGGAAGTCAGTGTGGCGATTCCTTAGGGATCTAGAACTAGAAATACCATTTGACCCAGCCATCCCATTACTGGGTATATACCCAAAGGACTATAAATCATGCTGCTATAAAGACACATGCACACGTATGTTTATTGCGGCACTATTCACAATAGCAAAGGCTTGGAACCAACCTAAATGTCCAACAGTGATAGACTGGATTAAGAAAATGTGGCACCTATACACCATGGAATACTATGCAGCCATAAAAAATGATGAGTTCGTGTCCTTGTAGGGACATGGATGAAGCTGAAAACCATCATTCTCAGCAAACTATCGCAAGGACAAAAAACCAAACACTGCATGTTCTCACTCATAGGTGGGAATTGAACAATGAGAACACTTGGACACAGGAAGGGTAACATCACACACCAGGGCCTGTTGTGGGGTAGAGGGAGGGGGGAGGGATAGCATTAGGAGAAACACCTAATGTAAATGACGAGTTAATGGGTGCAGCACACCAACATGGCACATGTATACATAGGTAACAAACCTGCATGTTGTGCACATGTACCCTAGAACTTAAAGTATAATAAATATATATATATATAATTTAAAAAAAGAAATAAGGTTAATTTGTGTATTTTGACCTTGTATCCTACAATCTAACTATTCACTTAGACTTTGTAGACTTTTATAAACAAGTTTTTTTTTTATGTAACAAATCATGTTGTCTCCAAGTAAAGACAGTTTCATTTCTCCCTTTGCAATCACATGCATTTTATTTCTTTCTCTTGCCTTATGGTATTGGCTAGTGTCTCCAGTGCAGTGTAAAATAATAAGTAATAAAAGCAAACTTTCTTGCCTTGTTTCAAGACTTACAGTGAAAGAATTTAATATTTCTTTATTATTATTATTTCTTAAGACAGGATCTTGCTCTGTTGCCCAGGCTGGAGTGTAGTGGCACAATCATATCTCATTGTAACATCAAACTCCTAGGCTCAAGTGATCCTCCTGCCTCAGCCTCCTGAGTAGCTTGGACTACAGGCGTATGTCACCACACTTGGCTAACTTTTGCATTTTTTTGTAGAGATAGGAGTCTCCGCATGTTGCCCAGGCTGGTCTTGAATCCCTGGCCTTAAGGGATCCTCCTGTGTTGGCCTCCCAAAGTGTTGAGTTTACAAGTATTAGCCACTGTGCCCAGTTTACATTCAATATTTCATCAATAAGTATAATGTTAGCTTTGCAGAGACCACCACCACCGGGAGCTCAGTACTACCCACCATGGTCAATTCCACGGTGTTCTTTGATATCGCCATCAACAGCCAGTCCTTGGGCCTCATCTTTTTCAAGCTGTTTGCAGACAAATTTCCAAAAACAACAGAAAACTTTCATTCTCTGAGCACTGTAGAGAAAGGATTTGGTTATAAGTGTTCCTGCTTTCACAGAATTATTTCAGAGTTTATGTGTCAGGGTAGTGACTTCACACGCCATAATGGCACTGATGGCAAGCATCTATGGGGAGAAATTTGATGATGAGAACTTCATTCTGAAGCATACAGGTCATGACATCTTGTCCATAGCAAATGCTGGACCCAACTCAAACGGTTCCCAGTTTTTCATCTGCACTGCCAAGACTGAGTGGTTGGATGGCAAGCATGTGGTCTTTGGCAAGGTGAAAGAAGGCATGAATATTGTGGAGGCCATGGAGCGCTCTGGGTCCAGGAATGGAAAGACCAACAAGAAGATCACCATTGCTGACTGTGGACAACTCTAAGCTTGACTTGTGTTTTAACTTAACCACCAGACCAATCCTTCTGTAGCTCAGGAGAGCACCCCTACAGCCCATATGCTTCAGTAGCCTATAATCTTTGTACTCTCACTGCAGTTCCCTTTGAGTTCTCTCTTTTCCTTCTTCCCTTTCTATGCCTAGCTGGATTGCAGAGTTAAGTTTATAACTATGAAATAAAAACTACATAACAATGAAGAGCATAACGTTATCTGTAGGTTTTACATAGATGACCTTTTTGAAATTAAAGCATTTTGTTTCCATTCTATTCTTCCTTTAGTGAAGGTTTCTAATCATGAATGGATGTTTTATTTTGTCAAATGCTTTTTCTGCATATATTGAATATAACTATCATAGTTTTCTCTTTTTCTCTTTGATGTGTGAGTTACATTGATTGGTTTGAAGAAGACTTTGAACTAAGCTTGCATTCCTAAGACAAGCTCTACTTGGTAATAATATATTATCCATTTTAGGCATTGCTCAATTTGATGTACTAATATTTTGTTCAGAATTTTTGCATCTGTATTCATGAGGAATACTCATCTATAATTTTTTATTTCTTTGTTTTATTATCTGTTTTTAAAATTTCTTTGACAGGCTTTGATGTCAATATAATTCTGGCCTTGTGAAGGAAATTTGGGGCAGTTCCCTTCTCATACATTTTTTAAGAAGTTTGCAGGCTGGGCATGGTGGCTTATGCCTGTAATCCCAGTCAGAGGGAGTCTGAAGCAGGAGGATCACTTGAGTCCAGGAGCTTGAGACCAGCCTGGTCAACACAGGCAGGCTGTCCATACAAAAAAATTTGAAAATTAGCCAGACATGGTGGCATGCACCTGTAGTCCCAGCTACTCAGGAGGCTGAGGTGGAAGGATTCCTTGAGCCCAGCAGTTTGAGGGTGCAGTGAGCTATGATTGTGCCACTGCACTCCAGCCTGGGCAACAAAGCAATAACCTGTCTCAAAAGAAAGAAAAAAAGTTTGTGATAGATTTGTATTATTTCAGCTGGGCATGGTGGCTCACATCTATAATGCCAGCACTTTGGGAGGCTGAGGTGGGAGGATCACTTGAGATCATGAGTTTGAGACCAGCCTGAGGAACACAGTGAGACCCTGTCTATACAAAATATTTTTTAAGGCTGGCTGTGGTGGCTTACACCTGTAATCCCAGCACTTTGGGAAGTCAAGGCAGGTGATCACTTGAGGCCAGGAGTTCAAGACCAGCCTGGCCAACATGGCAAAACCCCATCCCTACACACACAAAAAATTAGTGAGGCATGGTGGTGCACATGTGTAATCTCAACTACCTGGGAGGCTGAGGCATGAGAATTGCTTGAACCTGGTCAGCGGGGTTGCAGTGAGCCGAGATCTCACCACTGCATCCCAACCTGGGCGACAGAGCAAGTCTCTGTCTCCAAAATAATAATAATAATAATTTTTTAAAAGTTAGCATGGTGTGGTAGCACATGTCTATAGTACCAGGTACTTAGGAGGCTGAGACAGGGGGATCCCTTAAGCTCAGGAGTTTGAGGCTACAGTGAGCTATGATCAGTGCCACAGCACTCCAGCCTGGGCAACAGAGTGAGAACTCATCTCCATTAAAAAAAAAAAAATTTATATTATTTATACCTTAAATATTTGATAGAATTCATCATTGAAACTATCTGGGTCTATGAGATCAGCTACTTCTGGATGACGCGGTATGAGAGAAAAAAACATATTCATGGGCTCACTCCTGTGCCTCCTTCTTTGAAGTGGGTTCCCTGCTCAAATTTTGTGTTTGTGAGAGTCCAGGCCTAGATGTCAGTAAATCTGTAAGCCCCCTAGAGAGTGGTACTAGCTGAGATTTTGCATTCCCAGAACCAGTATTTATCTCTGTGAGAATGAAATTCTGACCGTTCCAGAATTTAATAGTTGATTTGGCAGCAAGTCAACCACTTGGATGGAAGGCGCCCAAAGTCACTGACTTGCCACCAAGTTACTGGTTGTTCTCCTTGAGGATCAGTGCCATATATTGCCATATTAGTGGTAAGCACATTGGTCTATGCCACTGAAAGTTTGAATATTCAACAGAGGTAATAGCTACACTGAACCTGGTAAGAAGTCCATACTGTTGACCTATACGTAGCTTCCATATCTGCCACTACAGCATTTCTTGTGCTGGTTGCAGGGTGGCCAGTGACAAAGACTAGCTAACATCAACTGGCCAAATAATGTTAAATAATTGGTTGCTCAGAGTGCCTCTTTGCTGGTGGATGTGTGCAAGTGAGGGTTAATGTGTGATACAAAAATCTTTACACTTTATGCCCACTTTCATATTTCATCTGCCTCCACGTATCTACCTGAGACTTCCTTGTCTTCAGTCTTCTAGTCCTTTTCCTTCCAGCCCCCTTAACAGACAGCCCATTTTCCACTATCCAGGATTTTTCACATATTTTTGTTTCAGGCGACTTCTTTCACACAAAGTGGATGACTCAGTATACTTATAACAGGTCTGCCCATTGGAAATTTCTCTCGCCACTTTCAAGGCCAACTCAGATTGTACCTATAATACAGTCACTGTTTTTAGTCAGCTTACACACACATACCGAGACCAATCATTGACAAACCAAGATCATGCTTTTTTCTCCTCCATCAGCTGGTCGTATGAGACCCCTTACGTGGCCATAGGTGTAAGCTGGGAAATAAACACTTGTGCAACTATGGAGAGTGATGTACTGTATACTCATGCCCTCTGGTCATACTTGGGCTTGACCTCGGAAAAACTATTATGATGAACAGCAGCTGGGCCTGCTCTAATTTGTGATTTGGTAAGTCCCACCTCTGACATTTCCAGCAAATTCAGGGTCAGTCATGGGCCCGAATGACACAACTGCTTGCACCACAGCCTTGCTTTAGTGGACAGTTTTTTCCTACTCTGGGCCCCACTCAAAGCTAGTGATATTTCTAGGTGTATAGTGTGTTATCTTATATACCCACAAATGAAAGATGCCTGTCACACACTGAGCTTCCTTCTTTGCGATAAGGGATGCAAGATGTGTCTTTTAATTTGGAGGGGATAGTTCAATGTTCCCCAGACTACTAGATCCATACAAACTACATCAAAGTGAGAGGTCAATAAATCTTCATAGTGTTTATCTTGCATGTGTCTTATGAAGTCTTCTAGAGTACTACCCAGTCGGCACAATGTCATTGATGGAATGAATCAATATGACTTGCAGGGAAATTTCAAGATGATCCAAATATCTTCAGATTATATTGTGATAAAAGGAAGAGGGTCAGCATAGCCCTAGATCAAAGCTGCAGTTGAATATTACTCACGTCACATGAATGCAAATTATCTCTGATCTTCTTTCTAATTGGAATAGAAAACAATCCATTTCCCAAATCAATGACCACACGCCACGTACCTGAAATCTCATTAACCTATTTTATCTTATTTATCTAGCAATAAAACCACATCCAGCACAGTAGCTACAACTGGGGCTATCACTTGTTTGAGCTGTGGTTTTCTGCTGTTATTCTCCAAAATCACCCGGTTTCTGCAGGAGCCAGACTGGTGCTGCTAAATGAGGATATAAGAGTGAGTAGTGACCACCATCCCTGCGTTTTTAGATCTTTAATAGTACCATTAATCTCTGCTACTCCTCTACTCCAGGATGCAGTCTTTCTCTATTTGCTGCCTTGGCTGGGGGAAGGGGTGTATGGACGGTTTCCAGAGGTTTCCACTTGGCCTTCTCCACTATGATATGGCCTTCCCCACAGCTCAATGATACAAAGTGGGGTTCCTCTAACTGCCAGTATGTCAATCCTAGTTATGCACTTGGAGATTTGAGAAATGATCACTGGGGGTGTCTATGGACCCACCATAGCTAGAATTTACACAGGCATTTATTTGTTACCTGTCCTCATCAAACTCCAATCTCATGGGGGCAGAAGGAGGACCATGATGACACTACGTCTCTGGAGATGAATCAAATTAGACAATGTATCTTTTCTTTGGGGCAGGGACTTCTGAATTAAGATGACCCTTCAGTGCTATCCCAAGTTGAGGTGAGAGAGTGGAGCCTTTGTGCCCCTACTGGATCAGTCATTGGGTGTTAGCTGCCCTGAAGAGGCCTTATCTCTGAATATGTTTGCCCAAGATTCCCAGCACCATAGCATTTAATTCCTTATTCCTGAAGGGACATTTGGGCAGTGGATCACAGTATCTACTACGGGAATGTCCTTAGAAACAATGTCTGTAAGAGAGTAAAAAATCATGATTGGGCGGAGGGAGAAGTTGAAGTGTGATGCAGTTGTAACAGAGTCCTCAGCCAATCCAGGAAGCTCTGGAAATGGTATGACCCCTTCAGAGTTGTCCTGAACTCTTGTACTCTTTGTACAAGTGTTTGTACTCTTGCTTCAACCAGCATTGAATGCAGGCTGCCCGTCAAAAAGGAATATAAAGCTGGTTGCCGTGGCTCATGCCTGTAATCCCAGAACATCGAGAGGCTGAAGTGAGCAGAGATCATTTAAGGCCAGGAGTTCGAGACCAGCCTGGCCAACATGGTGAAACCCCATCTCTACTAAAAATACAAAAATAATCTGGGCGTGGTGACACACGCCTGTAGTCCCAGCTACTCGAAAGGCTGAGGCACCAGAATCAGTCAAACCCTGGAGGCAGAGGTTGCACTGAGCTGAGATGGTACCACTGCACTCCAGCCTGGGTGACAGAGTGAGACCCCGTCTCAAAAAAAAAAAAAAAAAAAAAGAAAAGAAATAGAAAAAGAAAAAGGGATATATAATCTTAAACCGAGGACAATGCTCAAGGAGGGAATCCTTGTGAGCTGCCAACAGTCAATACTCTCAACAGTTGGGAAAATGAATGCCTTTGTCTTAAAGGGAGTCTCTAGGTGGTGTACCACAATCTCCATAGCAAGAATCAGTGGCATAGAGACACTAACTCATGCCGTGAATATGGATGAGATCACTAGGGAGAAAATATGGAGAGCAAAGAGAAGAGCATCCAGAACCTAGCCCTAAATCAAACCAAACCAGTAGAAGTCAGTTAGAGGAGAGCTGGCAAAAAGAGATGGAGAAAGAGCAATCAGCATGCTAGAAGAACATCCAGAAGAGCAAAGTGTAACTGAAGTCAGAAAAGATAGAATGATCTACCAAGTGGAATAATACTGAGGGGCTAACAAATAAAAGACAAAAAACATGTCCCTTGTTTTGTCAACATGAAGTCCACTGGTAATTTTGAGCAAAAATTATTTTAGCAAATGCAATACACAGAAGCCAGATTACGGTGTGTTGAAGGATGAAATGGAGTTCAGGCAGTGAAGACAGCATACATATTCATAAAACTTTGTTAGTTTTACTATACAAAGGAACAGTGGTAGCTGAAGGGAAATAAGGGTTTACAGAGGATTCTAGGTCTTTTTGTTTGTTTATGCTTGCTTCTTAATTTGGTATCTATTAGAGCATGTTTGTAGTTGGGGAAAGAGATGAATGATGGTGGAGAAAAAATAAGAGAAGAAATAAGGACAATATTTGGTTGATAGAACAACTCAGTCCCAGGACAGAATTGGAGAGGATAGCCTTTGTTAAGCACAAAACTATGAGAAAAGAAGACGGGGAAAGATGCAGGCAAGGCTGCTGATTTGACGGTGGAGAATGAAGAAGTTCCCAAATGATGCCTTTTATTTTCTCAATGAAATATAATAGTCTTGGGTAGGTCTCTGTTTTATGCATTGCAGATCTGTCTCCATCCTAAACTATGATGGCTCAAGTCTCTGGTTCTCATCATTACACAGGAAGAGAGAAACAAGGTGTGGCTCTGAAGAGCTGACAGCCACTTGGCACATGTCACTTCAGTTTTTTGCCTTCTTTCTTTTTACTTCCATTTAGAGTCATGTGTGCCAGCTTTCAGACTGGTAAACAGAGGGTGGGGCTGAAGGTCAAAAGGTGATGAGATCTCAATCTGAACTTACTGGCGTGATCAGCTGTGCTTCCTCATTATAATCAGGAAATCCTGGAGTGACCCATCCAGCAAGAGCACATCTGGAGAGAGGGGGCAGGGTGTATGGTAAGGAAGGGAGGGGCTTATCTCCCTTTTCTAGACTCAAAATGGATTGTCATTTCTTTCATTCATATCTTTGCATATATTTCTATAAATACATGCATGTTCTCTGCAATATTTTGTTTGCCCTTTAAGTCTCTGTTGTTTTTATGATCTCCTTCCCCACCAGAGGAGATTTCACTGAATTTATAGATAAGGTCTGTTGATTTACAGATAGAGCAAAGATAGCCAATATTCTGTCTTATGTCATAAAAGCATACAGATATTAGCGGTAAAACAAAGAAAATAAAGCAAGATATATTTCTTTTTTGTTTTCTGTTTGTTTCTTGAGAAAGGGTCTTGCCGTGTCACCCAGGCTGGAGTACAATGGTGTGAACATGGCTTACTGCAGCCTAGGCTTCCTACGCTCAAGAGAGCCTCCTGCCTCAGCCTCCCATATATCTGGGACCACCACACAGGCTATTTTTTTTTCCTTTTTTTTTTTTTTTTTTGAATTAGAGACACGATCTTACTGTGTTGCCCAGGCTGGTCTTGAACCCCTGGCCTCAAGTGATTCTCTTGCATTGGACTCCTAAAGTGCTGGGATTATAGGTGTGAACCACCACACCCAGACACAGATACATTTCTTCACATGCAAAAATATTCCCAATATATTGCTCAGCAATAAAAGTAGATTTTTTAAGTGGATATAGGCTGGGTGTGGTGGTTTACACCTATAATCCCAACACTTTAGGAGGCTGAGGGGGGAGAAGAGCTTGAGGCTAGGAGTTTGTGACCAGCCTGGGCAACATAGCAAGATCCCTTCTCTACAAAAAATTTAAAAATTATTCAGGCTTGGTGGCATGCACCTGTAGCCCCAGCTACTCAGGAGACTGAGGCAGGAAGATCATTTGAGCCCAGGAGTTCAAGATTGCTATGAGCTATGATTGTGCCACCACACTCCAGCCTGGGCAACAGAGAGAGACCCTGCCTCTCAAAAAAAAAAAAAAAGAGGGCCTGGCATGGTGGCTCACTCCTGTAATCCCAGCACTTTGGGAGGCCAAGGTGGGTGGATCACTTGAGGTCAGGAGATCAGGAATATCCTGGCCAACATGGTGAAACCCCTCTCTACTAAAAATACAAAAATTAGCTGGGCGTGGTGGCGCACACCTGTAGTCCCAGCTACTTGGGAGGCTGAGGCAGGAGAATCGCTTGAACCTGGGAGGCGGAGGTTTCAGCAAGCCGAGATCACGCCACTGCACTCCAGCCTGGCAACAGATCGAGACTCTGTCTCAAAACAAACAAACAAAAACAGTTATACATATATATAGAAATATACACTTTTAAATGGCTAACATCTCTTAAGTGATTGTTATGTGCCAGTTATAATGTTAACTCTGGATATTGAAAATGAAGGTTACATTTTTTAGATTTTAGCAGTAGTTATTAATTTTTCTATATGCATTGCTTATGTAAATCAAAGTTAATTTTAGAGCCAATATCAGGTTGCTGGTAGACTTTGCCATTTACATGCAGATTCCATGGTTCCTCCTCCCCATTTGCAGCCTATAATTGTATCAGACATGAGGTTTGGGAGTTCTTTGCTTTAGCCTGACTGAAACTTTTCTCTGCTCTTTAACACTTGCCATGGTTTTGGGGCGAAGTTTGGAATGCCCTGTAGAAGCTGATAATTTCCTGAGCTCCATAATTTGCTAACAACAAATTTCGTGTGTTCAGCAACATTAGCTTAATCTAATTCCTGTTCTCTTCTAAAAGAAGCTCCCGGGCTTCAAAGAGCATATGCATGGCTTCCCATTACTTCAGGGTTTGTGGCTTTGACCTCAGAAGTCTCTTAACTGCTTGAATGCCAGAAGCAGTTCCATCCTGTGACTGCTTGCCGTCAGAAAGAAGGCAATAAATGCCTCCTGCACACTCTTAATGGTCTCATTTTCCACTCTACAACGTCTCTGTGTTTAAAAAATAAAACTTCACCTTTTCCCTCTTATCAAGTCTGAGCCCAAGAGAGATTGTAAAAGTGTGCTCAGAGGAACCAAGTATGTTTTCGCAACTTGTCTATCTTATTCCAATCAGGAAGTTGCCCTGACAACTGAATAACTGCTTTTTTTTTTTTAACCCTACTCTTTGTCTTCTATAAACTGAGTTTTTTCTTAGGGAGTTAGCCTGCCTCCTAAACTCTGAAAACCATATGATTCGTTTTTAAGCCTGCTGACAATGACAGGCATATTGTTAAAATTGTTGGAAATCTTTGTCCCGATTTCCCTCTCTTGAAGTTGAAAATGATCTGAATGCTGGCATCCCACAGTTCCTATTAAACCTCCCTGTTTCCTTTGGAGATCACAGCTGAAGGAATGGGGCTGGCAACACATCCCTAAAAGTGATATTTTAAAGAGAGTAATCCAGGTGAACAAAAAAGGGACAGAAACCCACTATTATCATGTTTCCTGATTCGTCAAGGAGGCTTTCTGACTACGCTATTGGCTGATCTTTTGGATATTGTGCTATTTCGCCATAGTTTCCTAGGGAGTATTTTCCTGAACGACTAATTACGCTTGTTTTACATAATAGGAAAAGAATACTCTTTTTAATTCTAAACTTTTTTTTAATAATTCTAAACTTTTCTTTTTGAAAGCTACTTAAACTCTTTAAATAAGACCCTAATTTGAATTAAAAAAAAAAAAGTAAAAGTACAAGAAGACTCAATCAGAAACTAAATTGTTGTCTTTTATTTCCTAGCTTTTTTATCTGCTCAGCATCCCTGTTCCTGATTACTGATTTTCCCTGCAGTTATTTGGATCCAATTACCTCCACCAGTTAGTTGATTTTCCTCTATTTCAATCCAAAGGGCCATTATTGACCAAGGGCTGGGCTGGGCCTCAGGAATGGGAGGCACAATGGTTAAAGCTAGGCCTTGATCACAACTAGAAAAGTGACTCAGAATGCATGTCCTTTTCCAAGTGGGTTGGTGACCGCTTCTTTGTCTACAAAGGTCGGCATATTCACTGCATTCTTTTTGCTTTTCTCTTTTTTTTCTCTTTTTCTAGGCAACTGTGGCAGGGGGAAATGGCATTTCTTCCAAAGAGTATAAAGCAGAATACTTGGGGAAAGGACCAGAAGCAGATCTACCTGGACATCTCACTTTTCTACTTGGTGGATCTTGAGAGTGAATAGTCTCAGCCACCATCTGAGATCTGAGCACCACCACCTGTCACCTCAGGCTGATGTCATGATTGCTTTAAACGCTTAAGGATCACCTGCACACATTGTTCTTCATGGGACCCATGAGTTAAATGACATATACACAAATAAGACAAACTCAGATACAGAGGCTATGTGAGTCAAGGATATCCCTATGTTTATACAATTTCTTAAAATTTAACAGTTAATAAATATGACATATAGAAATTGATTATTATTAATACTTTATGCCCATCAATAGCTGCACTATTGCACATGGATCAAATGGATTAGCAAGGATCATTTCTTCAAAGTGCCTCTGATATCACCAGTGAAAAGTTTCCTGAAAGTCACAGCAGCACAAGGGCAAAAAAAAAAAAATCTCTATTTCAAAACGACAGAAACTCTAGGAACTAACATTGTTCTCTTTTAAGATAAAAGGATGTATCCCCGTCCTCTGAAACAGGAACCTGTGAAATCTTTCTTTATTATGAGATAGGAAGCTCTAAAAGAATCCTCTTCATTTTCCCTTAAAGACAAACCAATCAAGGAAATCAGAAGGAAGAAGGAGATGTCAGCGTGAAAGAGATTAAGTATGCTTTAGTTTAGTTTATACAATTCTTTGAAGACTCTCCTTCTTTTATTCCTTTCTCCTCTCTAATTCTTAAAATGCCAGCCCCATAACCACTCTGAATCATCATTTTAATCTGATAGAAAGTTCACTTTGATTCCAGAGGATGCTGAGGAGTACTTTATATCAAATACCTACACATTCTTTAGGGAGAATTCATCTCTCTACATTCTCGAAGATACCCCCCACCATACACACACATGAAAACACACATACATGTGCATGCCCACACACTCAGTCACTCACATTTTTTTTTTCTTTAGTGAGTGCTTAATCAGGTTTTTTCCTTGACCCACCCATTATGTTTTAGCAAAACCTCAGAGAATTAAAAAAAACTAGCAGGGCTCTGTACACCACCTCCAAATGCCCCAATGGCACAACTGTGACTGATGAATGAATTGTCCATCCTTGCACAGAAGTTGAAAGCAAACTTCAAAGAATACTAGTTGTGATGGCCAGGATTTTAGAGATTAGGATTCCAGTACATTTTATTTTCAGTAACCTAATGGGGCAGAGCACTATGCGCAAGAATGCACGAAACAAAGCCAGAGACAGGGAAAAAATCTGAACAAGAAAAGGGAGAAAATAAGGATAGATGGTAAAAGATGCTTTAAAATGGAAAATTAATATGATATTTCAAATTAATAATAATCTAAACAGAACAGGGGAAAATAATTTAGCCTGCAAGAACAAAACAGAGGCCAGGCATAGCTCATGCCTGTAATCCCAGTGCTTTGGGAGGCTGATGCAGGAGGATCACTGAAGCCAGGAGTTTGAGACCAGCCTAGCCAACATAGCAAGACTCTGTCTCTCAAAAGACATTTTTAAAACTCAAGAATGGAGGAGGAAGTGGTGAAATTAGCCTAGAAAAAAAAAAGAAGCTGGAACCAAAATAATATGGAGACCTTCACTGTTAGCAATTTTAAGTGGCTAAAATCTGTATTTTTTTTTTCCATTTCCTGGCATGTAAAGTTCTCTTTACCAACACCAAGATCAAAATAAGTAGTCATCAGACCATTAGTCAGCACTTCTAATAGAATTGCATCAAGCATTAATCATCTCTGAAAAGGAGTTCCCCATTCTTCCCTTCAAAGTGATAGCTTTTAGACCAGTCATCATAAACTAAGTTTTGAATTTCATGTTCAAGGTTATTATAGGATAATTCAATTTACATAAAATCTTTACTCAAAAAACTACATTTTTGTTCATAATGATTTTCTTTTGTGGAATGGTCTTTAGGGCCAATGAAACCTAGATTCAAGTCCCTGTTCTGCTAGTTCTGTATCCTTGAACACAGTTTTTAAAAACTTCCTTGAGCCTCGGTTTCTTGCTACACACAATGATGATTCTAAGGATTAAATGAAAGAGGTAATATAAAAGGACCTTTCTCATCACTAGTATATAACAGGTGTTCAATAAATTATAGCAATGATTATCATCATAGTAAAGAATCAATATTCACATATATAAATGGATGAAAGAGAAAATCCTGGAAAAAGAGCTAAAGCCACAGCAGACTGTAAATGTACATATATGAACAAAGAAGAGGTGATGATGCATGTTTTCGTGTGTATGCATATGCCTGTATGTGTGTCCAGTGTGGGAGCAAACTGCAAGTGTAGGATAAAGAAAGAGAGAGAGAGATCTGACAGCAAAGATGGAGAAGAGGATAAGGAAAAATAAGAGGAAGGGAGACCCTTTTAGAGAAAGCGAAGGGCACATTGAGATCAAGAGGAAAGGTTTGACTTAAAGGTCTGCAACCACTGTCAATTCCAGATCAACAGACAGACAGACAAGTTCCAGGGCCGCCAACACCTGGGTGCAGTCCAGTCACCTGGATAGGCAGAGAACCATAAAGCTAATAAACAATGAGTTCCTTAAGGCACCAGCCATGCTTCTGTAACAAGTAAAATTTTGAATATTAAAACGCATTTTTTTTGCCTCCTTAAGTAGAAACCTTCACATTACTCTGCCCTAGCCAATGACTTGCCCAGATGGAAAGTCTGAATTTATTATAGAAGAAGAACAAGAGAAAGAGTAACATTCTGCTTCTGTCTTTCAGAAAGTAGGTTTATACAAGCTTCTTGAAAAGGGATTTGCTGAACTCCCTTGTGAGGCATTAGTATTTTAACAACCAAGCATGGAGATTTCAGATCAATGTGGTTTAAAAACAAAAATAAAAAGAAGGTAATCTGCTTGCCATTAAGATTAAGCTAGGAAGAGTCAGGAAGAAGATAGAATAGAAAGAAAGAAAGACTAGTCCTTTGTTAGTGTGGAGAACTGTGGAAAGCAGAGAGAGAGGGAAATGAACGGTGAAGGTTGTCCTAATCTCCCCTCCCCCAACCCTTCTGAGTTTGGCGCAGGTAGGGAAAGGGGCACAAGGGAAGCAAAGTTAACTCCAAAGGCAGAGTGGGGGCCGCTATTGAGAAGACTCCTCATAAACTTGAAAGAGGGGGCTCTGTGTGTGGCATGCTCCCATACAAACCTAGGGACCAAGCCCACCCCCCTAGGTAGGTCAGACATGGTCAGACAGAGCGAGGTAGAGAGGACTCAGAGCAAGCCTCTCTGCTTATCAGAGGCAGGTAAGGCCAGGGCTGGATGAAAGGCCAACCAAACTTCAAAGGGATCTCTAGCACCAGGGGAAACTGAAATGAGGGCAGGTCAGCCAGAGCACACAACAGGACTTTAACCAGACCCAGTGAGACCAACCACAAGTCACACCCACTCAAGCAATCACCCCAGGGCAAGCAGTACCAAATGGGAAGGAGATAATTGGCTGGAGGACAGCCAAGGCAAGCAGGGAACTGTGGCTGAGGACACCACCTCCTCCGCACCAACATGAGGTTGCATAGACCTCAGCCCTTCCCCAGGACTCTAGGCAAGCAGAAGAGGAAGAGCCTGAGAGCCTCAGCAATTTTTTTTTTTTTTTTTTTTTTTTTTTTTGACACAGAGTCTCACTTTTCCACCCAGGTTGCAGTGCAGTGGTGCAATCTAGGTTCACTGCAACCTCGACCTCCCGGATTCAAGCTATCCTCCTGCCTCAGTCCCCACAAGCAGCTGGGACTACAAGTGCACACCACCACTCGCAGCTAATTTTTGTGTTTTTTGTAGGGATGGGGTTTCGTCATGCTGCCCAGGCTGGTCTCCAATTCCTGAGCTCAAGCCATCTGCCCATCTTGGCCTCCCAGAGTGCTGGGATTTCAGGCATGAGCCACCATGCCTGGCCTAGCCTCAGCTTTTTTTGGGTTTTGTATTGTTTGGTTTTAGCCTCACCATTTTTATCCAAAGGAGGCAGAACAAGCATTCAAATGGATTAAATTACTTATTGGGACTACATTTTAAACCAGTCATTTAGTTAACGTTATTCCGCCTTCTAACTAGAACGTAAATGTCTGTGAGAGAAGACAGAATAGAATAGACTAAATAAGTTCTTTTTTCTGCACATCCAAGTTGCAATGTAGGTCAAATTTTGCAATTTCATCATACATTCTTTTTTTGATCTCATGCAAAAAGGGAATCTGAGCACAAAACATAGTTGTTGACTAGCAGAACTTCCAAAGGAATGAATTCTCTGAAAAAGCAGGAATATTCATCTAATGAGGCCTGATTTAGTGGGGAGGGTCAGTGTAAAGGAGGAAAAAGAAGAGAGGGAACTGGCCGTGGCAAGGGTTTTGTCTATTTTGTTCACTGCTCTAGTGGCAGTACATGAAACGTAGTAGATGCTCCATAAATATACATTAAATGAATGAGTAAATGAACATTTGTTGACTATCATCTATCTTGGGCCAGAAATTTAAAAATATAATCCTATTTATTTATTTATTTATTTATTGAGACAGAGTCTCACACTGTCACCCAGGCTGGAGTGCAGAGGCACGATCTCAGCAAACTGCAACCTCCACCTCCCGGGTTCAAGCGATTCTCCTGCCTCAGCCTCCCAAGTAGCTGGGACTACAGGTGCATGCCACCACACCCGGTTAATTTTTTGTATTTTTTTTAGTAGAGATGGGGTTTCACTGTGTTAGCCAGGATGGTCTTGATCTCCTGACTTCATGAGTCACCTGCCTAGGCCTCCCAAAGTGCTGGGATTACAGGCATGAGCCACTGCACCTGGCCAAATATAATCCTATTTAAATCTCACAACAGTCTTTGAAGTTAGTATTATTATCATTATTTTATTTGTTTAACAACTTGTAATCAACTTATTGAAATGGTTTACTTAAGCATCTGCAATGGTGCCTCCCACCTCAACTCCTGGCTCAATACTGATGGAAGTAACCTGCTTAACAATCTCAGGACTGTGCCAGTCAATGAGTCGCTTGTGGATTCTCATCCCCAAACAATCCCATGTCTTAGAACCTTCACCACAAGGAGGTGTTCTTGTAGTGATTCTCAAAGTCTTGGTAGGCATTCGAACTGGTCCTTTCACTTTGAGATTCTTTTCCTTTGCTCCTCTGATCAAGTCAGCACACACCTTCTTCAGGGATTTTACTTTGCGGCTTGTTACAGTGATTCGAATTCGGTGAATTACCACCTCTGGCTCCACAGGTGTGTTTCCGGAATTATTTTTTTTTTTTTTTTTTGAGATAGAGTCTCGCTCTGTCCCCCAGGCTGGAATGCAGTGGCGTGATCTCGGCTCACTGCAAGCTCCGCCCCCCGGGTTCACGCCATTCTCCTGTCTCAGCCTCCCGAGTAGCTGGGACTACAGGCACCTGCCACCATGCCCGGCTAATTTTTTTTTTGTGTGTGTATTTTTAGTAGAGACGGGGTTTCACTATGTTAGCCAGGATGGTCTCGATCTCCTGACCTTGTGATCTGTCCACCTCGGCCTCCCAAAGTGCCCAGTATTCTTAAAAGCCATGGCTGCTGAGTGGCTTCCTGACCGACTGTTCCTCACGAGCGAACAGCGGTGAGTCAGGAGCAGGAGCTTGCGGATCAGTGATTCTTTTTTTTTGAGACTGAGTCTCTGTGACCCAGGCTGGAGTGCAGTGGCGTGATCACGGCTCACTGCAACCTCTGCCTCCCAGGTTCAAGCTATTCTCCTGCCTCAGCCTCCCAAATAGCTGGGATTACAGGCACGCGCCACCACACCTGACTAATTTTTTGTATTTTTAGTAGAGACAGAGTTTCACCATGTTGGCCAGGCTGGTCTCGAACTCCTGACCTTAAGGGATCTGCCTACCTCGGCCTCCCAAAGTGCTAGGATTACAGGTGTGAGCCACCGCACCAGCCTATCACTATTTTACAAAGAAATGAACTGCATTTCAGCTAGGTTGCATAACTTCTCCAGGTCCACATACCTAGTGTGCGGTAGAGACAGAATTCAAACACAGGCCAAACTGACTACTCTGAATATACTTCCTCGTATGTGGGGAAAAATCTTCATATACTAGAAATTCCATTGATATTTCTCCATTCTGCTTTATATTACAAGAAAGATCCTGATGTTCGTTGGGTGACCAGAGTCCCACTGCAAAAACGATTCCTCCTGGCTGGGTGCTGTGGCTCACACTTGTAATCCCAGCACTTTGGGAGACAGGCAGATCATTTGAGCTCAAAATTTCAAGACCAGCATGGACAACATGGCAAGACCACGTTCCTACAAAAGAAAAAAAAAAAAAAATTAGCCAGGCATGACAGTGCCCACTAAGCCACAGCTAACTGGGAGACTGAGATGGGAAGATCGCTTGAGCCCAGGAGGCAGAGTTGCAGTGAGCCAGGATCACACTACTGCACTCCAGCCTGGGTGACATAGCCAGACCCTGTCTCAAAAACGACAACAACAACAGTAAAAAACTCCATGATTCTTCCTGTGCATCACAACCACGAAGGTAGCACTGATATTATAGCATTTGTTATGTCTATATTGAAATGCTAATAATTTGCTGGCTAGAAAGAAATAACAGGAAAGTAGAAAGAAGTGTGTAGGAGACCACAGTGCAATCCCAGAAAAAGGAAAATAAATTTTTAAAAGGGAAATCATAACCCTAATCTGTACTTTAGCTGAAATAAGCATTTTTAATGTCAAAAGAGCCCTTGAGCTTGGTGTAATCAAAATAAACAACAACACAGGCCAAATTGAACAAAATAAGTTCTTTCTTGGGTTTTCAGTGATGTTACCGACCACACAAAACTCCACCGTCCACTGAAATTATAGCCTGTGATTTTATCCTCTGGTGGGTTGTGTTTGGTCAAACACCAGCATTTTCATTAACATTTGCCATGCCCTTCTGCTTGGATCTGCCACTCCCCCTAAATTCAACAGACATTCACACTGCTGAAGAAGCAAAATCATTGTAATTTCAGAGACTTGCATTCCATTTATCTCAGTTTATAAAAGTTAGCGAGGGCCAGTAGCCTAAGGGTCTAAAGACAATCTGGCTGGATCTAGGAGAAATAAAGCTGGAGACGTAAAAATAGCAATAAAACCAGCAACACAAACCTTTCACTTTTCAACATTGTCTTACTAGCACAACTATGATTTCAAACTAGACAAGGACAAGAGAAATGAGTAGGAGTCAAGAGCGAGTCACTTATCTCTGAAATGAGACGGTTGGGCAGGTTAATCTCTAAGGTTCCTTCCAACACAGTGAGTCTATGATCATAAATCTGGGGAAGCCTGAGGAAGTTTTCCAGGCTTCACTGTGTAATGGAAAGGCAAAGCCAACTTCACTGGTGATTTGTTATGTGGGGAAGTTGTTTAACCTCCCATTTGCCTCAGATGCGCTGCATCCTCTGGGCACTGATAGTAATACACACTTCACAGTATTGTTGCGTATAGCTAATTGAAAAGTGCGAAAGTCAGACTTGCCAATACATTTATAAGCTTTCATTTATGTACATATATATTTATATTATATATATGTGTATATATATGTATGTATATATACATATATATATACATATATATATATATATATATATACATATATATATATATAAAATAGATGCCCCGCTGGGTGGGAGGTCTCACTATGTCACCTAAGCTTTTTTTTTTTTTTTCAAGACAGGGTCTTGCTCTGTTGCTCAGGCTAGAGTGCAGTGGCTCAATCATAGCTCACTGAAGCCTCAAACTTCTGGGCTCAAATGAATCTTCCCGCTTTGGCCTCCTGAGTAGCTGGAACTATCACGCCTAGCTAATTTTTTTTTTTTTTTGGTAGGGACAAGGTCTCTACCAAACTCTCAAACTCCTGGCCTCAAGTGATCCTCCAGAGTAACCAGGATTACAAGCACATGCCACCGCACCCACCTGAAGCTTTTAATTTTTGAAGAAATTTTAGAACAGGAGGATGAAGATGGAACCAGCATTTGGAAAGGGTCTGGTATGTAGCATATGATGTGCCTGTCTGAATTTCCCATTATGCTACTACACTGTACAAGATGTCAACTTTTAGAAAGGTTGAGATGTTGGGAGGCCAAGGCGGGTGGATCACGTGGTCAGGAGATAGAGACCATTCTGGCTAACACGGTGAAACCCCGTCTCCACTAAAAATACAAAAAAATTATCCGGGTGTGGTGGCGGATGCCTGTAGTCCCAGCTACTCGGGAGTCTGAGGCAGGAGAATGGCGTGAACCTGGGAGGCAGAGCTTGCAGTGAGCCGAGATAGCGCCACTGCACTCCAGCCTGGCCGACAGAGCCAGACTCCGTCTCAAAAAAAAAAGGAAGATTGAGATGCCACTGTTTCTGTGCCCATCACCATACATTCCATTCACCAAACAATGGAAATCAGGAGCTGAAGATGTTTCAGCCAGGTATGAGGTAGCCTCAGATGATCAGATATGCCAACTAAGACATCTCCCTATAGTCCTAAAACCTGAGCTAGCCTGTTTCCCAACTCCACCCATGCTTGTCACACCCCAGGCCACCAGACAGAAACTGCTCCAGTGGGGAATTGACTTAGCACCCATAGTGGACCTTCAGGTGAATAGCTCAGCTCTGAGAGCTCAGTTATTTAATTTATATTAGATGCCAAAGAGGAGCGCTGGGTTCAGGTGTGGATACCACTGTGTCATATTTTGCCTGTATAAGAATTGTTTTTAATCAAATTAGCATCATTTAAAAATTGGGAGATTATACATCAAAGCCCATATGTTCCGCATGCTTTGGAATACTGACAACACTGGGCCAACATCTCAGCTAGCAACAAAGAGCTGGAGTGGGATAAAGACTTCTCCACTGAGATGGACATTCACTCTCAAGCTCATCAGTCTCTCCCCAGGCCACTTCACTCCAGTAAATCCTCTGCCTGGTTCCTGGAGGTATTTGAGAGCAATCACTGATTCGGAATACCTGAATATCTAAGCAGACAAGAAAAACTACAACAGAGTATACCAGGAAAGCTTCTCAAGTCTCCTCAACTGCCTGGATGATGCAACGGCCTCAGGATTTAAGTGGCTACCCTCACCTAGTCTTGAAGCTGAGATCTATCCTAGGGACCCCTGAAAACCAAATGATAGAGGTACACGGGCTAGCTCAGTGCTGTGGCAAACAGGCTGAAGATCATTACAACACTCTAACAAAGGAATCAGGGCCAGGCCAGAAGTTCTGTTTTAATATTACAATTGCTTGTCAACTGCTTTGCCATGCATGGTATATAAAATGTCATTTTATGAGATATGTTAATTAACCAACAACTATATGGAGACATTTCAATAATATAAAGAGCTATTTCAGTCTACTTAAAGCTGAATTCAAATAGTGTTTCACTTAAAGTCAATGCTTTCTAGATCCTATGATTCTCTTCAATAGAAATATACCGTTTCATGGAAAGCACTGTAAATCAAAGATCCTGATCTTAGCAAAGCTAACAGATAGATCCTTATTTTCTCAAGGCCCATAACTTGGCTCATTTCAGGGAAATTACTTTCATTTCTATTACGGTTTCTTGTATATGGTGGTTGTCAGCCTGAATGCCAGTCCCTGAGTCAGGTCCTACTTGTGGGAAAGAGCTCCAGATACTTAGACTTTTATGTTAGTTCATCCCATTAAGGGGCTTATGCTTTGTTACCCTTTTCTGAACCTTGGCAGGGCCTCTTCATTCTCTTACAAGTTAAGTGAAAAGCAAAACTCTGCACTGAGCTGTTAATGATTCCTAGTGAGAGCCATGAAATGTGAATGGTGTTTGTCCTAAGGGATTGTTCAAGTAGGCAGCCACAAATCCCAGGGACACCCTGTCAGTTCAAAACTATGGGAAACAAAGTTGCACCCTCAATTTGTGCTCCTCCTTAAACTTACCAAAAAAGGAATTTGGGAAGAGGAAATGATGCTGCCAACTTCAACAGCTTTAGCCAGGATGTCACAGCCTCCGATATGAGAGTGAATACTATGGATTTCCTCCAAATTAAATAAAAGTTCACGGAGTGACATATAAAGAATGGAGATCGTTTATAACACAGAGAAACTATAGTAATCCCCAATGTCTAAAACTTCTTTTGTATGGAAGACAAAATCCTCTTTTTTCCTTTAGATAGATTTAAATGAAAACAGGGAAGAAGTAAAAGTACTTTTAATGGTAAGAAAATGTTCCTATTACTATGCTTCAAATAGAAGTTGCCTGCCAGTTACCAGTGCATTCTTGATAATGAAATGCAAAGACTAATGTGAACTTACTGTGGTAACACAGACATTTAATTCCATATGAGTCAAAATTCAGTAAACCACCAGTAACATCAGCTGGCAGTGCCAGAACTCAACCGTGACATGACCAGAGGCAGGTGTGGTAGACTGAAAACTGCCCTCACCAGGGAAGAAATCACACCATCTGATGACAGCATGACTTTACAATAAAAGTCATCCCTTGTGTGCTCTTATATCTTCAATGTTTATTTAATTCCTCCAAAACCCCACAAGTTTTTCTATCCATTAGCAAAAATTATATAGAAAGAATTGGGTTTCAGAGGAGACTCTGAGCACTAGAGAATTAGAAAATCATAGATTGCTTTCCAAAAGCCACCTATCTGAAGAGCGTGTTGTATTTTATTTATTTATTTTTACTTCCGTCTCCCTTTCCTGGTACATGTTGTATTTTAAAATACAAAGAAAAATATCTGTCCATTCTTAAAGCAAAAATGTTTAGATTCAAGTGTGTGAAAGGTAAAAAAGGAAAAGAAAAAAATAAAATTATAAAAATACTTTAGATTTTTCAAACAATGTTGAACATTATATTGAGTTAATACATTTATTCTAAACTCTTACTTTGGGGGCAGAACTAGTTCATTAATTGATTTCTTTTTGGAGAAGACAAACAAAAGACTGATTTTTTTCCTCTAGGGAGAAATCCAATGTATATTTAGGTATCTTAAGTGTTCAGAGCAGCTAACTACTGGCAGCTAACTAGTGACACTAATAGTTTGCTGCCCCGAACACATAGGTGTTAACACACAAACCAAATATATACTCTAGTGCCTTGATTAGCATTTAACCTAGACTTTGTCAGAATGCCCAACACTGGCCTTTCTATAAATCTAAGAGAAAACCCAGATGAGTGTAGAAAGATGCCAAATAATTCCAGGAATCAAATGCTTCTCCATCTCTGAAGACCACATAAACTTTGGCACAGCTCTTGTCCCTATAGTACCCCTTGAAGGAAAGAACACTGCAATCTAGATATTCTTCACGCTGGCATCAAGTTCAGCAACAATACTGGCTTGCATCAAATTTCTTAGAAAATGAACTGAGAGTAGAGGCTGGGCATGGTGGCTCATGCCTGTAATCCTAGCACTTGGGATGCCTAGGCGGGAGTATTGCTTGAGCTCAGGAGTTCGAGACCAGCCTGAAAAACATAGTGAGACCCTGTCTGTATTAAAAATAAAATAATAAAAGTTAAAAAAAGGAACTGAGAGCTGACTCCATTTGATACAAATCCCCTACAGATGTTTAAATTAGTTTAACGCATTTCAATTTTTACTAATTAGGCCCACAATTCAAAATTACTAATTTTTGAAAAAACAACATAAAATACTAAACGAGCATAGTTTTTTAACAGAAAAATTAATACAGTGGATATATAAAGTGAGATGATGTATATTATGTATATATTATGATGTATATTATGTATATTATATGGGCCTTTTTGCTTCTTTACAATTAGAAGGTCCAAGGCTGGGCACAGTGGCTCATGCCTGTAATCCCAGCATTTTAGGCGTCAAGGCAGGAGGATCGCTTGAAGCCAGCAGTTCAAGACCAGCCTGGACAACAAAATGAGACCTCTGTCTCCCCAACCATCTCTACTGAAGAAAAAAAAAAAAAAAAAGCGTAGCCAACATGGCATGCACCTTGTAGTCCCAGCTACACAGGAGACTGAGGCCGGAGGATCACTTAGTTTGAGGCTGCAGTGAGCTAGGATCACGACACTGTACTCCAGACTGGGTGACAGAGCAAGACCCTGTCTCCTTAATAAATACATAAAAGAAAGCTCTTATGGTTGTGTCTTCTAAATTTCTTTTTTTTTCTTTTTTTTTTTTTTTTGAGATGGAGTCTTGCTCTGTCCCCCAGGCTGGCGTGCAGTGGCACAATCTCGGCTCACTGCAACCTCCACCTCCCGAGTTCAAGTGAGTCTCTTGCCTCAGCCTCCCAAGTGGCTGGAATTTCAGGCACATACCACCACCCCTGGCTAATTTTAGTATTTTTAGTAAAGATGAGGTTTCACCATGTTGGTCAGGCTAGTCTCAAACTGCTGACCTCGTGATCTGCTCACCTCGGCCTCCCAAAGTGCTGGGATTACAGGTGTGAGCCACCGCATCTGGCCCTAAATTTCTTATGATTCTGCAACTCCTACTATTACAGTATAAATAGTATATATAGTAAAAATAGGTTCCTATTATAGTATAAATATGTAGCTGGAAAAAGTGTTGATATGAAACACTCAGTCAATTGAGGCAAAGCATTTTACAGATTGAATAATCTAGGTAATTCTTTGGTACCCTAATTCACTTTGCACGTGTGAATGGGAATATGAAAATCTGTGTTTTTCTGAAAGCTGCCTTCACCAGCATCTAGACAAGGAAGAGAAACCAAGAACTATTTCTGCAGGTGGCCACATGAAGCTTGCTGAAGCAGAACAGCATGTGAGAACTAACCACTATTTCTGGTACCTCAGAAGATCTGCAGAAGCTTGGTGAGAGAAGACTTTTCAGGCAGACGATAGTTAATGTCTTTACAAGTGATTTAGCACAAGTCTTCTCTTATTATAGAACATAACTTTACTGGTGACCTGAATGTGTTTTTCTCTGAAGTGTCTAGACAGGAGCAACAGAAACTCTGAAATTAGAAATAAATATACTCTCCTTTGTACAAAACATTGAAGTTACTCATCCTCCCACCAGCAGACGTTATGCTTTGAGGGGTAGATCTGCTAATGGCGAGCAGGTATCTGAGCTATTGGCATTCTCAAGAGACTTCCTGATAGAAATGGCACACAAATGTGAGCAGGTCAGTTTGGATTCAGTACAGCTGGTGTATAAGATGAGTGCAGAGTTCTTGGGCTGCTCAAGGAGATACCCCCAGCTCGCTGGCCTCAAGCAATCACTGAATGTACAGCACACAAACGACCTACCGAGGCTCCTCTCTCAAGTCCTCTAGATGACTTGCAATGGCTCACTAGTAGATAAGTCTGCTTATCCTCTTGAGTTGTGAATTTTTCTCTCCTTTCCTTTTCATCCAAGTTGAATAAGGACACCACCTATGACTTATTCAAATGTACACTTCATTTGCACATTATAAACCAACAGCTCCACCTAGCACAGTTCACAGTAGGGATCTAGGAAGAAAAACACAAACTAAGGAGAGATAGAAACTAAAGACAATGTTGAATGCTTTTATTTTACAGAGTTGCTTCTTGATCACATGAGGACTAGATGCTGAAAAATAGAATACAAATACTGATATTTACAACAACACTCAATAACATAAGGAACTTCTCTCCATTCCAAATGTGTGTTTTTTCTTCATTATTTAATTTTAAGTAATTTAGAGATATAAATTAAATAAAAGCCAATGATGAAAAGCTGCCAATATTAATTGTATTTGTTAAATGAAATTATTTTACACTGCTAAAGAACTCAATATATTAGAGGAAGTGTACAACAATGAACAAACTCATGGGAGAAAAAGAACTGTTTCTTGGCTGAGTGCCGTGATGCACGTCTATAATCCCAGCACTTTGAGAGACTGAGGCAGGTGGGTCGCTTGAGCCCAGGAGTTCGAGACCTGCCTGGCCAACATGGTGAAACCCCGTCTCTACCAAAAACAGAAAAATTAGCCTGGCATAGTGGCACACGCCTGTAATCTCAACTACTCATGAGGCTGAGATAGGAAAATCGCTTGAACCTGAGAGGCAGAAGTTGCAGTGAGCCGAGATCGCATCACTGCACTCCAGCCTGAGCGACAGAGTGAGACTCCATCTCAAAAAAGGAAAAAAAGAAAGAATTTTGTCTTGCCATATCAAGGTCCCTGGACCCCAAAGGGAGGGAGCCACATGAGTGCCAGAGCTGAAGGAATGAATCCTGTGAGCTCTAGGAAGGGAGGACCTCTGTTTATGTTTGCCCCTAGATCCACAGCACAGAGCACAGGGCAAGCATTCTTGTTGAGTGGATGAGTGGGTGAGTTTGCCGACCTATCAAGAGGAATGGGAGTAGGAAGCATGAGCCGCACCAGTAACTTTTTCCAAGGTTTTTCTTTCTGCCCTGGTATCAACAAAGCAGCAGAAAAGTGGAGTAATAATAGTAGTAGAGCTCTAGGGAAGTGGATAAACAATTCCCTACGTCTCCCTGCTCTTTGTTAGCTGAGGTAACCATGCCCCTTCTTTCCTGTTTCTATTTCTGCTTTGTATCTAATCAGTCTGTCCAAGGAGCAGTGCAGCTCCTGAGGCATTTCTTCTCTGTCCAGTTACTCCCAGAGCTGGCTGAAAGAAAGACCCCTCAGACAGGGGAGTGCAGGTAACAATGTGTCTGGCTGCAAGCTTATAAAACTCACAGGATGGGTACACGTGGACATAGAGATGGAAACAGGCTGGTCATGATGGCTCACGTCTATAATTCTGGCACTTTGGATAACCAAGGTGGAAGGATTGCTTGAGGTAAGGAGTGTGGGAACAGCCTAGGCAATAAAGTGAGGCCCCGTCTCTACAAAAATAATTAGCCAGGTGTGGTGGCACGCACCTATGGTCCCAGCTACTCTGGAAGCTGAGACGGGAGGATTGCTTGAGCCTAGAAGTTCCAGGTTGCAGTGAGCTATGGTCACACCACTCCCCTCCAGCACAGGCAACAGAGCGAGACCCTCCAAAATAAATAAATAAGGGAACAATAGACACCGGTGTTTACTAGAAGGGAGAGAGAGGGAGGGGGACAATGGCTAATAAACTACTTGTTGGGTACTATGCTCACTACCACGGTGATGGGATCATTCACACCCCAAACCTCAACATCACAGCAATATGCCAATGTAACAGACCTGCACGTGTACCCTCTGAATCTAATATAAAAGCTGAAATTATTAAAAAATAAAACCCACAAGAACATAAGCTTGTCTTCCATATCCTTTGTGTCTCTGCCTATGCCATCTAACAATGCAGTGCTTACACCCAGGGCGAGTGTTATTATCTGACTGAATGCCTTTTATAGGTTTGGTCAGGTGGCCATGATAAGAAATTGGCACACTCCAATTTGTATGTCTCCAATACTAATATGTTTACATATCCTTGCAATGTATACAAGGTCCGTTCTTCATAAGGCTATTTACAACCCATCATATATTCCCAAAACTGAAATCCAAATGTCAATAAACTTTTACTGTGACACTTTCACTACATCTCTAGACTCTTTCAAGACACAGAAATTCTTCAGGGATTACAAATACCAATAGTAAGCCAAATTCTCGTCCCATGGAAGCAAAGAGTATCATCATGTCACAATTATTTAGCATTCTAAAGTTTTATTTCTGGGTCGTGGGATGATACTTAAAAAGCAGATTTCCCTTTTATGAAACATATTGGAACCTTTTCCACATTCTTTCTTTCTTTTCTTTTCTTTTTTTTTTTTTTTTTTTTTTTTTTTTTTTGAGACAGGATCTCACTCTGTCACCCAGGCTGGAGTTGGAATGCAGCGGCCGGATCTCGGCTTACTGCAACCTCCACTTCCTGGACTCAAGTGATTGTCCAGACTCAGCCATCCAAACCGGTGTTGCCATGTTGCCCAGGCTGATCTTGAACTCCTGAGCTCAAAGTTATCCTCCTGCTTCGGCCTCCCAAAGTGCTGGGACTACAGGCATGAGCCACTATGCGTGGCTGCCACTTTCTACTGAACTTCATGGAACCACAATTTCACAGAGAAAGTCTCATATAGTCCTTATACTCAGAAGTGAAAGTCTAGCATATTGATATTTTTAAATTTCACTGGTCTTAAGAATATGATTACGTAAGTTTAGACAAATATACACATCTGAGTGAACAAGGTCCTAAAAATTAAGATAAAGAGCTTTGCTAACAACCTAGAAAGTTCCCTCATGTTCCTTTCCAGTTTATCCTCTTACCCCAGGCAACCACTGTTCAGATTTATACCTCCATATATTAGTTTTGCCTATTCTGGAACTTTTACATAAATGAAATCATGATGTGTCTTCTCTTTTGTGGTTGCATAAGAGGTTTAAGATTCATGAAAACGGTTGCAAGATTAGTAGTAGGGTCCTTTTTTGTTGCTGAATAATATTCCATTGTATTAATTTACCGTGGTGTATTTATCCATTACTGATATGGAGGCTTCTGGTTGGATATATGAAGATACTTCATATATCAATGTTGGATTACATAAAATGTAGCAATTCCTGTTCACTCAAGTCCGCAGTCCACACTTGACTCTTACTAATAACTATAACCAGAGCTAAGTCTAATTTTTTAATCCTTTAGTCCTCAAAGGGATAAAAAAGAGAGCATGGGAAAAACAGAAATTACTTGAGAGTCTGAATCCAAGAAGAAAGTTCAGGGAACAAGAGATCGGATGTATTAGGAGAGATATCTTCAACATGAACCCAACCGGTTCTCGTCAAAGATTGTGCATGACTGAAATAAATGCAGGTCTAACCCCTCACTATGCTCTTCCTCCTATCTCTCCTAGGTTTTTAAACCACTGGTTTAAAATCTTCTTTCTTTATAGGTAATCCATATAAGGCCTTTAGTTATTCAAGTAAACCTTGCTTGCTTGAATGTTCTGAGAGATGACTCGAGTTCCAATTAATATTGCAGTGAAGGCAATGGTGTATGTTAAAAAGTATTTTGAGTATCTTTTCTTGGACCATGTGAAGTATACAACAAAAGAGCAGGAAGGAAGGTTGGAGAAAATGTTGTAGTTTATTGTGATTTCTCTTCATCATACATTTACTGTGTCCACAGGGAAATAATACTCTGATAGTCTCTACAAAGGTTCTTTTAGTTATTTGTGATTTCTCCCTCAAGGTATTTATAACCTATTTAGAGAAAACACAGACAAATCTGTGGGAGGATCACTTGAGCCCAGGAATTAAAGATCAGCCTGGGCAACATACTGAGATGCTGTCTCTACAAAACATTAAAAAAAAAAAAATTAGCCAGGCATGGTGGCACGTGCCTGTGGTCCCAGCTACTTGGGAGGCTTGGGGCAGGAATATCACTTGGGCCCAAGAATTCAAGGCTGCAGTGAGCTATGATTGTGCCACTGCATACTAGCCTGGGCAAGAAGGCGACACCTCGTTTCTAAAAAATAAATAAAACATTTTTAAAACAATTAAATGTTTCTCCTTCTAAGGAGATGTAAAAGCAAGAATAATAATTTGTATTATATAACATTTTGATTTGAATATTCTGTAAAATTGTAATCACATTTAATATTGTTGGGGATAAGGTATTATATGATGTTACTTCATAACTTTCCTATTTTGAGTCAATTGAACTTTTTACAAGAATATGTCAAGTATTGTCCAGGACCTTTTTCACCCCTCTTGAAAAACACTACAATTTTAAAATCAAAGCCTTATATGTGTATTTTTTTCGCATAAACATATAATTACTAAGATTTTTTTCTCATTCTTACTTCTGAGAATACACTGAATTAAAACCAGATATTCACGTTGGGAAACAACCAAGGATTCCTTCTTCTTAAGTCTTTGCTTCTTGGTCCGATCTGGGGCTCTACCACACATGTGCCCAGGAAAACCACAGTCTATGACTACCCAGCTTTCTTGGAATGAAATGCACAGTCTGGAGTTTCCAGGAAGAAAGTACATCTAATCACTGGATAATGTGTTCACGGGAGGAAAAGTGTCACCAAAGAGCTCCCCATCTCCCAAAGCCAGCCACCCTATCCCATCTTTCCCCATATCATGAATCACTACTGTGCTTATGAAGATAAGTCTGAGAATATGAACATTTTATCTTCCACAGAAACACAAAATGGACATACTTTTCCATTATGCTTGACTCTGTAATGAAAGTCTAGGAAGTGAATGTAACATGAAATCATTCCTTCCGCCTTAGCAGACAGATGGAGAGAGACATTCCAGTTTGTTTCCAGCCTTTTGTCTTTGGAGCATTTTTGGCATTTCCTTCAGGAAACTGGAGGTTGTGACCTAAGGTTTCCTTAGTGAACACATTTCTGTTTCCCACAGTTAACCTTACCCAGAAATGACATCTACTCTATTAGGTGAGGTTTATCTTCATGTCCCAACTGTGTCCTGTGCATATTCAATGACACTTGAAAGCACAAATTCTGAAAGTAGCAATAAGATTAGAGAGCCAAACATGCCAAAATACTTCAATCCCCCAAAAGATGACAATAATCAAAAACAAGAATTAACTATTACAATAAGTCTGCGATGCTTGCGAAGTGCCTTCATTTTGTAATTGAAAAAATTAATGACAGAATGTTAATGCTTTCAGATACTATGAATTGAAGGTTTTCAGATAAAAGTATTGTCCTACTCAGCCCACATTTTACAGCTAGCTGCTTCACTGATACTGTATACTTCTATGTGGTTCAGAAGATAGGCTGGGAGAAGCCAAGACAGTGTCCTGAAAAAAAAAAAAAAAAACAAAAACATGATTTAATACCCATATCCATATCCCCACTTCCCCAACATGTTGGTGAAAGGCCAAGAATGTATGCTTTTTTGATGGGTTTGAATGATGATTGAGTCTCATCATTTAAACTAGATCTAAAACCACATTTTTGTGTGTAATTTCTTTAAAAGCCCATATTCGATGACAGAATTATTGCATTTAATTTATTTGGCTTAAATGCAATTTAAAACTCAAACAATTCTACTTACTAACCAATGTGGTATTCAGAAGGTTGGTGGGTTTTATCTCATTCTTTACTACTCTTCAGTGTTAACTTATTGAAGTTTCTCTTCCTGAAAAAGATAGAGTGGTTTCTAAACAAACCACATTTTTTTTCACACCCTAGTTAAGGTAAAAATCCCTTAAAGAATAACAGAAATTTGTCCTTTCATTCCAAAGAGCTACACAATACAATAGATGACTCAATAATTATTTTTAAGAATGCTCTTCACTAAGGGATCTTTAAAAAAATCAGTTTATTAATGTTTAAAAGTTGATAAAGCTATGTGCAAAATGATCCACAAAAGTCAGAAACCTATTAAATACTATTTAAAAAAAAAAAAAAAAACAAGACATCCCTTGGTTTAATTGCACTGAAAACCATACTAAAGAGACAGTAATATATTTTTATTCTTTGTAATATTTATACATATCTCAATTACTATCTAACGAACAGCTGGACTGAAAAGTTTCTGGTGTTCCCTACCAGTTAAAGTAATGCTTTTAAGGGCACAAGAGGGTGGTATTTTCTTAAGAAATACACATTCAATGGTGTTAACACAGGTTAGAAAAATCCAATAAAATGACCTCTGCTGAAACAAATACATTCAAAAATCATGAAAAGTACTTTTAACACAACAAAATACAACCATGCTGTTGCTTGAAATGAATCACACAACATTCTGAAATAAACATCAACAAAAGTGCCAAAGACAGGTGTCATATTTGTTAGACTCATTTGCTAAGAAATCTCCCTTGGTTCACAAAAGTTAATCCATTCAGTTTTCACTTTGTTTTGCTTGTCTATATCTCCTAGGACACCAAGGATCCTGGCTAATATCATTTAGATAAAGTGGGCTTCCTTATGCAGATTTCGGCTTCAATGGATATGAAATGGTAACACATTTCATTGAAAAGATGTTTTTTAAAGAAATCAAAGTGACTTCAACCAAATTCCAAAAAACAGATCCCGCTTACATGGAAACTTTGGCCTCAGCGAAGGACATTGTTTTACACCTCCAAACCATCTTCATCTTCCCACAGCCTACGTACTCAACATAGCCTATTTGCTATAGATGATCGATCATTCCACAACCCCAGCTCTGATAACTCAGGTAGTTAAAGTATAAAGTAAAAGAACTTTGAGGAGGGGTATGAAGGGAAGGGAGGGTGGGGGGTGGGATGCACAGGGCATCCCTAAAGAAGCAGAAGTGCACACACTCACTTGGGTTTGAAACTAAAGTGAAGGAAAACATCTCCCCAAAGCTCCAGACAAAGAGACGCTTTCACATGGGGACATTAGTCTTTGAGGAGGGGCCAAATGAACCCTTTAGGAGCTTGACAATGCTAGACCTTTGGCTCAGTGCAAAATCAAAGCTCCAGGGGGGAGGAAATATATTCCAGGCCGGGACCTGATCTCCACCCTTCCCAGTGCATTGTTCACAGGAACTAACTCTACCCACCAACACCCGACACCACCAGGCTGTTCGTATTCTCCCCCTTCCTCCCTCTGGCTTGCAGCAGCTCCTCCCTGGCAGCAGTCGAAGCCCAGAGATTTTTTTCCAAACACTGGGGTGGCGAGCAACCAAGTAAAGAGCGCTTCCGGTGGGTGGACAGCTTCCAGTTCTAGGAAGAAGAGTTGACGTTTCCAGAAGACATAATGGTCTCTGGGTTGTCCCCATCGTCCTTCTGGGGGTGGGAGGAATTGTCCGATTTGCTGCGGCTGAATTCCATGCCGGCGATGATGGGTCGCTTGAATTTGCCAGCAGAGTCTCCGCTCGGGCACTTGCAGCAGGACATGATCCGGATGAAGGCCCGACGCATCTCCTTGTTGGTCAGAGTGTAAATGATGGGGTTGGTGCCGGAGTTGAGCACAGCTAACACCAGGAAGTACTCCGCTCTGAAGAGGATGTCGCAGGTCTTCACCTTGCAGCCCACATCCAGCAGGAGCAGGATGAAGAGCGGTGCCCAGCAGGCGATGAAGACGCTCAGGACGATAATTACGGTCTTGAGCAGCGCCAGCGACTTCTCAGAGCTGCGGCTGGCCTTGGAAATGTTCTTGCGGAAAGTCAGGCGGCGGCTCCGAGTCCTGACCAAGGAGTAGATCCTGCAGTACAGAATGACGATGGAGAGCAGAAGCAGAGTGAAGACCGTGGTGCAGAAGAGGATATAGTGCTTGTGGTACAGCGGCAGCACGGTGGAGCAGCTGGACAGCGCACTGATGCAGTTCCAGCCCATGATGGGCAGGCCACCCAGGATGAGGGAGATGACCCAGCAGGCGCTGATCAGCAGGAAGAGGCGGAAGTTATTGCTCCCGTTGTGGAGTTTCATTTTCAGCATTGTGATATAGCGCTCAATGGCGATGGCGAGGAGACTGAACACGGAGGCTGACAGGGCCACAAACATACTCCCTTCCCGCAGAAACCACTGGGCGGGAGTGAGCTTGTAGGTGGTGGCCCCAGACAAGAGCAGGTTAGCTGTGTAGGCTACTCCTGCCAACAGGTCTGAGAGGGCCAGATTGCCAATAAAATAGTACATGGGTCGGTGGAATTTCTTGGTTTTCCAAATGGTCAGCAAGACAAAGATGTTCTCCAGGATGATAAAGCAGCAGATGAGAATGAACACCACCGAGGTCAGTTTAATGCTGTTCTCCTTGTCCGCGCTGATATTCAGCTTTCCTGTGTAGTTGTAATGCCGGACGATGATATCATAGTTGACGTAGTCAGAGACCGAGCTGCGGTGGGCCTTGACCAGCGGGACGCTGGTGGACCCCATGGTGCCAATCCTGTGTCCCCAGGAAGCCGGGGTGGCGCTACTCCTGACGAACGCTAGAGGGCGAGGCGAGAGAGCCTTCACTGGCTGCAGGGGTGGTTCGATGAGTGATCCAGGCTTTTTGTGTAGCTTTTCCTTGGCTGGAGAGGGCCTCAGAAACCGCAGCCTTAAACAAGTCAGAGGAGAGAGTCAGGGAAAGAGCCACAGCATACTGGCATAATTCATTCTAGCTAAGGCACTGCTCCAGTTGTGTTGTTGTTGGTTTGTTTTAAAGAAACTTGGGGAGAGCTCAGGGAGAGAGATTTTTTTTAAAAAATCCAACTATCTTTTTTTCTTCCTTTTCTTTCTTTTTTCAAAAAAGGAAGAGGGGGAAGAAAAAGAGAGGGAGAAACTCTATGGCCACATTCACTCAAAGGGAAATGGGAATTATGATGTTGGCTGTGGGTTGACCAAAAAAAAAAAAAAAAGATGATGAAAAGGAAAACGGAGTGGGAGGAATGGGAAACCTAGAGAACACACCCCATTTTAACTCCACTCCTGCCTTCTCACCACCGCACACCCCCTCACCCCGGTATTTCCAGCCATGAGATTCTCTGAAGCAGTCACCAGCTCAGCTGCACGCTCAATACCAGCCCACGTCTCTCCTCGGAAAAGACTCAACAGCCAGTCTGAGGGCGAAGACACACACCTCTGTCCCCCATGCCCACCCCCAGCCCCCCAGTTCAAAGATACTAGCACCACCTCCTAATTGCCATGCAAGAAATCAGATTTGCAGGAAAATCATTTGAAAGCGTAAGTCATTTGGGGGCTCTATTAATAACTCTCTAGGAGCAGGTGTGCTTAGGGTCCGAGGGCGCAGTGAGGTGTGGGCAGCCAGGCCCGCCCCGCCTTGCAGTAAACAGGAAAGCTTAGCGCCTCCGTGAAGCGACTGCCTTTTCTTTCTTCTTCTTCTTCTCCCCGCCTCCCCCCCCCCCCCCACTCCCCCCGCCCCCAAGCCAGGGCAAGTAAATTTTAAGGTATTCAGTTAAAACCATTCATAACAGATTGCAGCAAATCCCAGAAGTTTCGTCCATTAGTTGATTGCATAAGTATTTTTTGCTTTGTTTAGCCAAAACATACACAAAAGAGAAATCAAACTACTCATGACAGCAATAATACATGCTACCACATTTCTAATTTCGATTGCAAAACTACTCTTCAGAAACTCACATTAAACTGCTCCCTGGTGCATTGCTAAATTTGCGTGGGCAGTTTTATTTACTGCAGTCCCCCAACACCTTGACTCCTCTCCTAGGACTAGAAAGTTACAAAGAAACTTTCTAAGACGGCACTGGTCAGCAGAAGTCTACTTCTAAGTTGCTTAAATATTTCAAGGTAATGCAGCAATGCAATACAATGAGGTAATAGAGATGAGAACAATCCCAGCAACTCCACCAACAGCAGAGGCTGCTCAAGCCAAGAAGCTCCGCATTTTCCCCCAACTAATGTTATACCCTGCTCCTGGGCAGTACTAGTTTAAGCCATTACCCACGCCCCACACCACCCACCGTATTCTTTGTCTATAAGATTTCCAAAATTTAACGCCTTCCCTTCTGTTCCTCTGACCAACTGCAGTTTCACTGCCCCTACCCCCGTAGGTTCCACAGTTGGGAATTAACCTTTTTTCCAAACTCCATAAATCACAAGTGCCCAAGAACAATCTGATCGAGATGGGCTCCTTAGTAGCCCAGAGATGCAAATTTTCAGCGCCCGGAGATGCATGTTTTCAAAGTTTTTGTTTGCCTTGTTGACTTAAAAATTCGTTTCTGACACCTAAGCCCTACCGCAACCGGGCTCCCGGCGCCCGCGTCCCCAGCCATTCGCCGCCCCCTACCTCGCTCAAGCAGGGCGAAGTTGCGTTCGGAGAGCCCCGGATCTGTACGGCTCGCTCCGCATCTTGCTGCTGCCCCCGACTGACTGCGTAGTGCTCTCGCAAACTTACTCGAGTCGGGGTCCCCTCCCTCTGCAGCGGAGCACTCCAATGGCCAGTCCCGCTCGCCGCGGCCAGTTCCCTGCCTGCTACGCGAAGTCACCCAGCGCCGCGCCAAGGCTGGGTGGTTTCTTCAGGAAGAGGCTGGGAGGGGTTAATGCCTTAACCCCCCACGCCCTCTGCCAGCTGGGGGCCCTCGGATCTGAACTGCTGAGACGCACTGTCCAGGAAAGATCTGGGGCAGAAGCAGAAAAAAAAAAAAAAAGAAAGAACCCCTCCTCCCCAAACAACAAATGAAAGAAAAAAAGAGAGAGAGAGAAGGGGCGGAGCCCGGTAACCCCTGGATTCTACTGTATAAATCACTGCCCTCGCCCAGATAGACGCTGATCCCTGGCGGTGGAGAGGATTCTCCAGAGCCCCTAAAAAAAAGGAGGTGGAGAGACTTTGGAAACTTTTCTCTCGAAAAGTCCGAGGGGGCAGAGGACGGCCCGGAGTCTCGTAGCGCACCGCCCTGGTCCCAGACCCCCTGCAGCCCTAGGAGGATCGGTGTGCTGAGCTTGTGGCCAGGAGCTCCCCGAGCCACTTTCGCGCGGCCAGCAGAAAACCTGAGCCGCGGCCGGGCGAGTGTCGGCGGCGCTCTGGGGAGGATAGGCTGGGAAGGGGCTGCGAGAGGTACCGGGGAGAGAAGCAGCCCGGGAGGGAGAATGGACCGGGAGGTTCCTGTACTCCCCCTGCCACCCCAGATCCTGGTGCTCCTCGAAACTGCGGCCTGAGGGGCAGTGGCTTTCCCGGAGTGCACAGAGAAATGAGCCAGCGCCGGTTTTGGTGTTGGGCGAGGGGTTTCCCTCAGCTGAGCACAAAGTCAGGCTGTGTGTCCCAGATTCTGGCCAATGGAGACGTCGTTAAGGAGGTGGGCTGCTGCTGAGTCCTGAGAGATTCAAAACGCCTGGGCAGCTCCGGAATTTCCAAAGGAGAAGATTCTCGGCCCGGAGCTGCGGAGCAAGGGCAGCTGCCCAGCAGGAGCCGGCACCCTTCTCTCACGTTCTACTTGGGAGTCGACTCAGAGGCCTCAAATCTCATTACTAGCACTTTGCCCACCCTTTTCTTTTGCTTAGATGCTACTTAAGAATCTGAGGCTGAGAGGCGGCCTTGGTCAGATCTGCCTGCGTGACAAGCTCAGGACGCTTCTGCCCTTGCACTACTGTTGTAAAGGTTTCCACCCAGTCCCTGGTCGCACTGCCTTCCCATCCCGGCAGATGTGAACTCAAAAACTTCCTCCGCTGTGCAGTTTCAATTGGCAAGACACACCCTGTACCTGAATGACTCAGAAGGAGGCAGAATGAATAAACAACAGACCCCTGACTTCTGTGATTTTGTGAGTTTGCCAAAAAAAAAAAAAAAAAAAAGAAGTGACAGTTAATTCACAGCTGTTTTAAAGCATTCATCGACAGCGACGCACCCAATACATACCCACAGCTTCAACAACAGTACAGTGCATATAATCTGGAAACTAAGATAACGGTCCTCTAAGACTCCAGAGTAGATCATAACTGGATTTGAAGACTTATTTCGCTTAAAGGGGAAGAGGTCTATTGTGTCTACCCAGCACAACAAAACGGGGGACTTGGCATTCCCCCGCTTCACCCGCCTCCACCCACACTAATTTATGCATTCTTTAAAGCCAAAGGAATCAAAGTGAAATTTCACACCTAGTCTGTATCAAGCATGTGCTAGGTTAATTTAACCTTACTGCTCTGTGAAGTAAGCAAGCATTGCTGGCCATTTTATTGTTGAGAGAAGTGTCATTCAGACAACTAAGGTGACTTGTAGATTTCCCAGCTAGTGAGTGGCAGAGCTGGGTTCCAAAACCTAAATACTGCAAATGCCTTGCCTTGTGGCTCAAACGCTATCAGTCAATAAACAGTTAAGGAAATGAAATGTATGTTCCTAGAGGGAAACAGACTTCTAGACTTAAAGTTTTACATTTGCTGCATTTCTGACTGTACATGTCTACAAAATGCATATAAAAGTATGCTAATGAATGTCCTTTTAAAACCACTCATTTTCTACGTATGCATACAAAGTGTATACATATGCCTATTAATGAATGTTTTCTAAAACTTCTCATTGTCTGCCTATGATATCTCATGTAACATTGTACTTTTAGTATTTGCACATAGTGTTACACATTAATTCATTTAATCTGACAAGTTAGGCACTATAATTATTCTAATTTTACAAACAAGGAAATTGACTCCCAGACATATTAAGCAGCTCGGTTAATGTGGGACAGGCTGCAGACTCTTAACCACTACTTCATACCACCATAATAAACCTCAAACAGGTCCAAGAATTTCCTTGGGGACATCGGTTGTTTTCTTGTGAATACCACTGGTGTTTAACATTCAATATTGATAAAGTGTTTTACAGAGTCCAAATACTTTTCAGATTGTTATTTAATAATATTCATCTTTAGTACACACCTATGAGATATAATTGTAGATGATCCACTTGGGTAAAATTAGATAGTAGGCAAATGTTTCCAGCAATGGCATCCTGGCCAATTCCAAGTCTCTAGTTCCCGTATAAGTCTCTTCCCATTGCTCTCCAGGGAGGCCCTAAAAATTGCATTCTCAAGCTGTCTCCTGACTGCCAGTACAACTCTCTGTCTGCTGCTGCCTAGAAGTCAAGCCCAGTATTCCTACCTTAAGTTTGCTCCATTTCCAGTTTTTGATTTCAAAGTGGCTTTGTTGTTCTTTAGGCTTTAGTGTTTCTCTATAAGAGTTTCCAGATAAAATAGCACACAATCTTTGGAGCATACACTAAACAAAAATTCGTCATTAATGTGCCATTCAAATGTAACTGTGTGAGCTATCTTTTTTTTTTTTTTTGAGACAGAGTCTCACTCTACTGCCCAGGCTGGAGTGCAGTGGCGCGATCTCAGCTCACCACAACCTCCGCCTTCCAGGTTCAAGCAATTCTCCTACCTCAGCCTCCTGAATAGCTGGGATTACAGGCATGCACCACCACACCCAGCTAATTTTGTATTTTTAGTAGAGATGGGGTTTCACCATGTCGTCCAGGCTCGTCTCCAACTCTTGACTTCAGGGGATCCACCTGCCTTGGCCTCCCAAATTGCTGGGATTACAAGTGTGAGCCACCGTGCCCAGCCATGAGCTATATTTTTTATTTGCTAAATATTACAATTCTACTCCTTTCCTTTTCCTTTTTTTTTTCTTTTTTTCAATTGAGACAGGGTCTGGCTCTGCTCTGTCATCCAGGCTGGAGTGCAGTGGCAAAATCGTAGCTCATTGCAGCCTTCATCTCCCGCCCTCAAACGATCCGCCTGCTTCAGCCTCCCAAGCAGCTGGGACTACAGGCGCCAGTCACCATGTCCTGATAATTATTATTTTTATTTTTTGTATAGACGGAGTCTCACTTTGTTGCCCAGGGTGATCTCGAACTGCTGCGCTCAAGCAGTCCTCCCACCTTGGACTCTCAAAGTGCTGGGATTACAAGCCTGAGCCTTACTCTCTTTCCTAATTGTTCCAGTCACTTTCCAACTCCCTTTACTCCCCTCTTCCCTCCCCTGACCCAGTCACTGGTAAAGATCCAGGCTTTCCCTTACTTGTCTATTCACAGGAGAATAACTAGCCTCTTATTTCAAGGAGGAAACAGTACGACCATCTCAATTTCCCTCCTCTCCAAGCTTAATAGCAACTTTACCCACCCTTACCTCCTTCCCACCTGTTTCAGAAATAAAAGCAACTTTACTCCTTTCCAAGGCAAACTCTTGCCCAGTTCAGCATGCTGCTTCCTCCAAACTTTCTGAGACTTGGCTCAATCATTCCTATTCTCCCTTATACTTTCAGTTCTTAGCTTCTGAGGACTCTTTACTTTCAACTTACATAAATGTTTATGTGTTTTCTCTACCAAAAACTCTTTCTTCTCTTCATCCTAGGTCCCAATATCTCTCTCTCCTCTTGTTTGCCAACATTCAAAATTAGTGGAACATGACTGAGCCTTGGAACAGACACTTAGGTTCAGCCTTGATATTGCCAGTTCTAAGCTATGTGACTTTAGGCAAGTTCTTTTAACTTCCTTGAACCTCAGTTTCCTCATCTGCAAAATGAAATAAGGATATTTGCCTCTTTCAGTCATTGTGAGGATTAAGGAGCTACATACCCGTGAGAATTCCCTACACTACAGAGAAAATGCTTCACCCATCCACCACCTCCATCTTTTATTATTATTATGATTATTATTTTACTTTAAGTTCTGGGGTACATGTGCAGAATGTGCAGGTTTGTTACATAGTTATACACGTGCCATGGTGGTTTGCTGCACCCATGAATCCATCACCTACATTAGGTAATTCTCCTAATGCTATCTCTCCCCTAGACCCCCACCCCCCAACAGGCCCCAGTGTGTGATGTTCCCCTCCCTGTGTCCATGTGTTCTCATTGTTCAACACTCACTTATGAGTGAGAACATGAGGTGTTTGGTTTTCTGTTCTTGTGATAGTTTGCTGAGAATGATGATTTCCAGCTTCATCCATGTCCCTGCAAAGGACATGAACTCATCCTTTATTATGCCTGCATAGTATTCTATGGTGTATATGTGCCACATTTCCCTTTTCCAGTCCATCATTGTTGGACATTTGGGTTGGTTCCAAGTCTTTGCTATTGTGAATAGTGCCACAATAAACATATGTGTGCATGTGTCTTTATAGTAGAATGATTTATAATCCTTTGGGTATATACCCAGTAAGGGAATTGCTGGGTCAAATGGTATTTCTAGTTCTAGATCCTTGAGGAATTGCCACACTGTCTTCCACAATGTTGAACTAATTTGTACTCCCACCAACAGTGTAAAAGCGTTCCTGTTTCTCCACATCCTCTCCAGCATCTGTTGTTTCCTGACTTTTTAATGATCACCATTCTAACTGGCATGAGATGGTATCTCATTGCGGTTTTGATTTGCATTTCTCTAATGACCAGTGATTATGAGTTTTTTTCATATGTTTGTTGGCTGCATGAATGTTGTCTTTTGAGAAGTGTCTGTTCATATCCTTTGCCCACTTTTTGATGGAGTTTTTTTTTTTTTCTTGTAAATTTGTTTAAGTTCTTTATAGATTCTAGATATTAGCCCTTTGTCAGGTGCATAGATTGCAAAATTTTTCTCCTCTTATATAGGTTGCCTGTTCACTCTGATGATAGTTTCTTTTGCTGGGCAGAAGCTCTTTAGTTTAATTAGATCCCATTTGTCAATGTTGGCTTCTGTTGCCATTGCTTTTGGTGTTTTAGACATGAAGTATTTGCCCATGCCTATGTCCTGAATGGTATTGCCTAGGTTTTCTTCTAGGATTTTTCTTGTTTTAGGTCTTACTTTTAGGTCTTTAATCCATCTTGAGTTAATTTTTGTATAAGGTGTAAGGAAGGGGTCCAGTTTCAGTGTTCTGCATATGGCTAGCCAGTTTTCCCAGCACCATTTATTAAATAGGGAATCCTTTCTCCCTTTCTTGTTTTTATCAGGTTTGTCGAAGATCAGATGACTGTAGATGTGGTGTTATTTCTGAGGCCTCTGTTCTGTTGCATTGGTCTATATCTTTGTTTTGGTACCAGTACTATACTGTTTTGGTTACTGTAGCCTTGTAGTATAGTTTAAAGTCAGGTAGCATGATGCCTCCAGCTTTGTTCTTTTTGCTTAGGATTGTCTTGGCTATGTGGGCTCTTTTTTGATTCCATATGAAATTTAAAGTAGTTTTTCCCAATTCTGTGAAGAAAGTCAATGATCGCTTGATGGGGATAGCATTGAATCTATAAATTACTTTGGGCAGTATGGCTATTTTCATGATATTGATTCTTCCTATCCATGAGCATGGAACATTTTTCCATTTGTTTGTGTCTTCTCTTATTTCCTTGAGCAGTGGTTTGTAGTTCTCCTTGAAGAGGTCCTTCACATCCCTTGTAAGTTGTATTCCTACGTATTTTATTCTCTTTGTAAAAATTGTGAATGGGAGTTCACTCCTGATTTGTCTCTCTGTTTGTCTGTTATTGGTGTATAGGAATGCTTGTGATTTTTGCACATTGATTTTGTATCCTGAGTCTTGGCTGAAGTTGCTTATCAGCTTAAGGAGATTTTGGGCTGAGATGGTGGGATTTTCTAAATATACAATCATGTTATCTGCAGACAGAGACAATTTGACTTCCTCTTTTCCTATTTGAATGCCCTTTATTTCTTTCTCTTGTCTGATTGCCCTGGCCAGGACTTCTAATACTATCTTGAATAGGAGTGGTGAGAGAGGGCATCCTTGTCTTGTGCTGGTTTTCAAAGGGAATGCTTCCAGCTTTTGCCCATTTAGTATGATATTGGCTGTGGGTTTGTCACAAATATCTCTTATTAGTTTGAGATACATTCCATTAAAACCTAGTTTATTGAGAGTTTTTAGCATGAAGGGGTGTTGAATTTTGTTGAAGGCCTTTTCTGCATCTATTGAGATAATCATGTGGTTTTTGTCATTGGTTCTGTCCATGTGATGGATTACGTTGATCTGTTTGAGTATGTTGGACCCGCCTTGCATCCCAAGTATGAAGCTGACTTGACCGCACCACATTCGTCTTTAACTATCTTTAAGTGCAATCATTGTGTTCATCATCCCACTTTCCATTTTTTTATTCACTTTGCTTTTTTAATTTTCTGATAAAGTTTTAAAGTCAAAATAATATGTGCACATCATTTTAAAGAGATCAAATGGTACAAAACTTGAAAAGAAGAGCATTAGTCCTCCGAGGTTCCCTGGTTCACCAATTTTTCCAATCACTGTGAAGTCTTGTTGATTTTCTTCTGGTGGCCACTTGCAAATCTTGAAATCCCATGTTTTATACCTCCATTTCTTCATTATCAATCTTATAACAATATCTATAGGTTTTCTGCCATGTTGAAGCACTATTAATTAACTTGAAGGAGAATGCTTGTATTATAAACTTTCTGAATTCTTGCATGTCTGACATTTTAAATATTCTATTCTCTACTTGAATAATATTTTGACTAGGTATCAAGTTAAAAGTTGTAAGTCATTTCCCCTGATAATTTTGAAGGCATTACTCTTTTGTCTTTTAATTTCTAGGGCTACTGATAAAGAGTATAAAGCTATTCTGATTTCAAAACTTCACAGCTGACTATTTTTTGTCTCTGGATGTTTTTAGAAACGTCTCTGTCTCTTCAGTATTCCAGAGTGACATGATGATACGCCTTGTTTTTCTAAGTCCTTTGCAGTTCTGAAAATTATCTGAAATTATTTCTTTAATGACTTCATCTTCTCCGGTTTTTCTATTTTCCCTTTTTGCAAATCCCACTATTCAGATTGTGGACCATCTATCTAGCCCGATTTTTAAATTTCCTCCTATTTTATTTTCCTTTTTGTGTTTTCAATCCTTCAGATAATAGCTCTCTTTTCACTATCATACTTTAATTTCCAAGGGCTCTCTTTTTCTTTTCTGAATGTTACATTTTTACAGGACTCTGTTCTTATGCTAGGGATATCACATCTTTACTTATCTCTGAGGATATCAGTTGTTGTTTTTGTTGTTGACATTTTCTCCTATTTTCTTTGTTGTCACACTTTCGTATTTGTTTTGCTCTCAGTTCTTTGTGCCATTGGCTTTCCCAATTCTCAGATGATCTCTGGCCATCCATTTATATTTCAAAAAGAGGCTAAAATAGAGGCAAATCAGAAAGCTAATTTAAAACTTTGTGTGGGGGCTTGTCAATGGAGGGGTGGTAAATGATCAGGATAAACACTTTCGTTGAGTATGCCAAATGTCAGTATCTGGAGTTCTCAAGTTTTGGGCAGGTCAGTTTCTCCAGACAGAAATTCTAAAATCTCTTGTCTGACTTCTAGCATTTTCCGGAGTGAACCAAGAAAGAAAAGTGGGAGAGTGAAGGAGGGAACACCTCACCATTTGGTATTTAGATTTGAACTGAATCACCATGATGGGAACCCCCCTCTACACACTCAGCTCCATCAGGTGTCTCTGACTCCAATGACCCTCTGATTTAACCCATTCAGAGAAGAAACCTCCAGTCTTCTGCTGGAATGAGGGTACTGACACTTATCCTATTGTACAGGTTGGAGATGAAGGGCTGGATATTTGGCAGCTTATTTTAATTAAAACAATTTTATTTAAAAATCAAAAAGGAATCCTTTTGTAGTTCGTGAGCGTGATCATTGGGTGTTTACGCACATGTGAGATGTGCCATCCTTGAACCTTGTTATGATGTCAGCACATTACCCATCTGACGTAAAGAAAAAAAATCAAACAGGAAAATAAACAGAAAAGTAAAATAATGAAGGCAATGACAACAATAGGGCTAGAGAGAAGTGGTTGGGTGGTTGTGAAATATTTTCTCACTACTATAGTGGATACCCTGTAATCAGGCTTCTTATTTTCAGATAAGCATTTATTGCCATTTTCATAAATACCTGGAGCTTCTAAGTCCTCTTATTTGAGGATCTATAGTGGGAATTTGGTTTGCTTCTACAATCCTCCTGCTATGGGTTTAGGTTTCAACTTTCTCTGGTTTGTCAAGCCACTTACACACAGTTTGTTTTCTAAAACTTTATTGCTATTGTTAGAGGCAAAATTAACTTTGAAACCAATGTAGCTTAAACTTGAGTCCTTCACTTCCAAGTCCTGGAAGGAACCCAGCAATGTTTCCCCAAGGTTATATGTTTTTGTAAAATATTAGAAGCCTGGTATTTTAACCAAAATTGGCTATGACTGACACAGATCACTGTCTTCTTCCATTAGGACATTCCCTCTATCTCATTTTCCCTTGTGTAGGAGTGATTTTGGAGTTGTTGAAGGTATTTTTGGTTTATAGGACTATTTCAACTACCCTCTATGGCTGCCATGATACAAAAGTACAGGGCTAGTGTCACGTGACTGAGCCAGGAGCTAGTCTGGGGGAAATTCATCCAAAATACCATATGCAAATTATAATTTGAGGATTTGATTCTCATTGACACCTAATTAAAACAAAAGTTCTATTCTTCGCAGAATATATTTACTAACTCAGCATATATAATTATAAACACATCACACTTGTTTTTCCTTTTTCTTTTTTCCTTTTTTTTTTTTTTTTGACACAGAGTCTCACTCTGTTGCCCAGGCTGGAGTGCAGTGGCATGATCTCGGCTCACTGCAACTTCCGTCTCCCAGGTTTAAGCGATTTTCCTGCCTCAGCCTCCCAAGTAGCTGGGACTACAGGTGCACATCATCACACCTGGTTAATTTTTATATTTTTAGTAGAGATGGGGTTTCATCATGTTGCCCAGGCTGGTCTCAAAATCCTGACCTCAAGTGATTCACCCGCCTCAGCCTCCCAAAGTGCTCAGATTACAGGCACTCACCACCAGCTGGAATTTTTGTATTTTTAGTAGAGACAAGGTTTTACTATGTTGGTCAGGCTGGTCTCAAACTCCTGACCTCAAGTGATTTGCCCACCTCAGCCTCCCAAAGTGTTGGAATTACAGGCGTGAGCCACCACACTTGGCCTTTTTTTCCATTTTTAATAAGAATCACATAAAAAAAGATTAATCAAAATTTTCATATATTTGTATGCTATAACTATTATAATTTGGTTATAAATTTAGGATTATTTCAATGAAATATGTGAGAAATTACAGACTGGCCTTATATAAAGAATATTTTGTTATCTATAAATTTATTAAAGGATTGAGAGAAAATTTATATTAAAAATGCATAAAATATGAAACAAAAACAATAAAAATGAGCAATTGAATAAATAAAAATCATTCTGACTTTAGATCATATCCAGAGCATGATACATTATTAAAAGGAAGATGCACGCTTTGAATAGAAACAGCAAACATATGTTATTTGATTGTTGATAACCTACAAAATGAACAACAACTAATCATAAGAACTAGAAAAAGGTAAATTTCCTGCTGATTTGACACACAAAAAAACCCTGACATGAACAAAGACACTGTAAAGCTCAAAATATGTCGGTATGACATAAAGACATCAATAACAGATAGGTTAATAATTATCTCAATCTAAGTGTATTTATGATTAGAGCACAAGAAAACTTGAAATGCTTTGAAATTTCACTATTTATCCATGAAAAACAAGTCATAGGACTTTTCCGAAATTTAGCAACAGTCCTAAAAACTTACCATGATGCTATCCATAATGAATTTTGAAGCTGAAAGAAACTTTTCTAAGCCATCAATTTAAAAAAAAATTTTAATCAAATCTGACAGAAAGAAGACTAAATTACCTTTCGTTTCTCTCTAAAGAAAATTATATTTTAACATTTTATTTTCTGAAGGGAAGACTGAAGGATATGTAGCCAAGGATGTAGGAAAAAAGGTCATAAAATGTTTAAGGCAGTTAGTTAATTAAAATATTGTTATTTGTATGATTCATGATGTTTGTTCACTTTTTTTTTTTTTTTTGAGATGGAGTCTCACTCTGTCACCCAGGCTGGAATGCAGTGGCATGATCACAGCTCACTGCAACCTCCGCCTACCCCGGTTCAAGTGATTCTTCTCCCTCAGCCTCCCGAGTAGCTGGGACTACAGGCGCGTGCCACCATGCCCAGCTAATCTTTGTATTTTTAGTAGAGACGGGGTTTCATCATATTGGCCAGGCTGGTCTTGAACTCGTGACCCCGTGATTCGCCCACCTCGGCCTCCCAAAGTGTTGGGATTACAGGCATGAGCCACAGCCCCCGGCCACTTTTTTAAATTAGTAATTTGTTGTGATGTCTTTTCTTATTCTAACTATACTCACTTTCATACCTAATTTTGTAGCCTTTTTCTAAACAAAGGTTCTCTATCACTAATAGTATGAACTTCTCCCTAGCCCTTGTTTCTTCTTTCATTCTCTTTGTCCTTTTAAGTTTATTTGCTGTAATCAGTAGGACCGAGAAGGGGAAAAGACATGGGTGCAAACCTCCATATTTTAGCAGAAATATCCATTCATAATTTCCTAAAATGGTAATAATTTTTATTTTAATCAAATGTATACACGATTTTAAATGAAATATTTTTGTAAAACTTATTAAAGAATGATTCCTGCCCCACCATTTTTGCTCCCCAAAGGTAACTCCTTTTACCTCTTTCACTTTTCCTTTGTGTATTTTCCTCTCGTTTTCTAATTATGTTGACACTTTTTTTTTTCCTTTTTGAGACGGAGTCTCGCTCTGTCGCCCAGGCTGGAGTGCAGTGGCGAGATAGCTCACTGCAAGCTCCGCCTCCCGGGTTCACGCCATTCTCCTGCCTCAGCCTCCCGAGTAGCTGGGGCTACAGGCGCCCGCCACCACACTCGGCTAATTTTTTGTCTTTTTAGTAGAGATGGGGTTTCACCGTGTTAGCCAGGATGGTCTCCATCTCCTAACCTCGTGATCTGCCCGCCTCGGCCTCCCGAAGTGTTGGGATTACGGGCGTGAGCCACCGCGCCCAGCTGACACTTTTTTTATTTTTTCAATTTTAGATATTATGTGTTGACTTTGTCCTGTGAATATTAGGATTTAGCTCTCTAAAACACACTGTTTCTTTCCTGTAGGAGATAAAGAAAAAACCAACCAAACAAACAAAAAACAAAAAACCCCATGCTTCTGCCCCTCCCCCCATACATAATTTTCTACTCTTTAAATATACGTTAAATATTAACATATATTCTTATGACTATGCAGATTTTACTTACAGTTTGGCCATGCATGTACTATGATATATTTGTGTATATATAATGTATATTACATATATTACATGTATATACATATATATTACATATATTACAAATATTCATGTATACTTTTTGGTATTTTTTTCTTTACTCAGTTTTCTACGTACTTACTACAATTTATCCACACATTCTTGGAGCATTAAAACACATGAGAAAATATATCAAATTCATGGACACATCACTCCTGAGTTTTCTGTCTTCCTCTCCAGTCCTAGCTGCTGCATAATTTTCATCCTGGGGGTTGCTTTCACCAGTCTCCTGGTTGGAGTTTCATTTCCTGAATCTCCTTCATTCTTTGTTTAAGCCTTTCTATTGATGGAGCTCAGCTTCCAGAAATTTCCGGGTTGATATGATATGGAAAATAAATTCCCTGAGAAGTTGAATTTATAAAAATGTATTTATTCTGTCTTCATTCTTTACTCATACTTTGACTGAATACAGAATTTTAGGTTAGAGGTTATTTCCCTTGAGGATTTAAAAGGCATTTTTCCATTGTCTTCTGGTATCCAGTGTTGCTATTAAGAACTTTGATGCCATTCTGATTCCCTATTCCTTCGTCTAGGCTGTTTTAATTGCTTTTTTCCCTTTCTACATGCTCTTCTTACAATATAATATTTATACTCCTCCATCAAAGCTGGAATGTATGTTGCCTCTACGTGAACCTGGTGGACCTTTGTAACCAGAATGAGATATTAATGATGCTACCTGACTTCCAAGGCTAGATAATAGTAATAATAATAAATGGCTAATGTGGTCTCTCTGTCTCTCTCGTGCCTGTGCATGTGTGAGCACCTTGTGAGCTCACATCATGGTTGTCTTAGTCCATTCCCGCTGCTACAATAAAATATCTCAGACTGATTATTTATAAACAACAGAAATGTATTGCTTACACTTCTGGAGACTGAGAAATCCAAGATCAAGGTGTTGGCAGATTCGGTGTCTGGTGAAGGCTGCTCTCTGCTTCCAAGATGGGTATCTCAATCTACAAGATGGTATCTTGTTGCTACGTCTTCACATGGTGGAAGGGGAGAACACTGGGTCTTCACATGGCAGGAGAGATGGAAAAGCCAGGCAGTTCTCTGGGGCCTCTTTTATAAGGATGCTAATCCCTTCTTGAGGACTCCATCCTCAATCACCTCCCAAAGACCTCACCTCTTAATACCATCAGCTTGGGATTTAAATTCCAAAATACAACATAAGAGCTTTAAATGAACACATACATTCAAACCATAACAATGATACAGATAGCACATGAAAGGAGGAGGAGGAGGAAAAGGAGGAGGAGAGGAGAGGAGAGAGAGAGAGAGAAAGAAAGAGGGAGAGAAATGTGAATGGTACCTCAGCTATCTCAGCCCTGGCTGGTCAAGTCTTCCCAGATATGTGAGGGAAGACTTTGAAATGTTCAAGCCCAAGCCACAGACTAAAACCTCTTGAGACGCTGAGCCAGAACAACCCAGCTGAGCCACTCTGGATTCTTGTCTCTCAGGAACCATGAGAGATAGTAAGTATGTTATAGTTTTAAGCCACTAAATTTTAGAGCAATTTGTTGTTACACAGCCACAGTAAATAGGACAATTTATCACTCCACTTCCCACTTCCATCTACACTTTTAAGATTCTCTCTTTGTCTTGAGTTTTCTGAAAGTTCACAGTGATCTGCCCGAGCATGGCTCTTTGACTCTTTTCCCATACATTTTCTTAGGCACCCATTGAAAAATTCAACTTAGAAACTTCCTTCAGTTAAGATGAGTTATTTAAATTAATTAAATCTTCAAAATTTTTTTTGTTAACTTCACTTTCTCTATTTTCTTTATTCTTTTACTAAACAATTTATATTAGTTTGATGATAAAACTCCTGAATCAATCACGTAGGTCACTTTTCTAACTTCATGTGGGATTTTCTTGACTGCACTTCGCAAGCCTTTATCTCTCACTCAACAAATATTTACTAAGACCCTACTCTGTGCTAAGATGCCACAACACAAAATAAGTTAACTGAGATTTTAATTTCTACTATCAAATATTTAATTTTAAGAACTCATTTTTGTTTTCTGAGTGTTACATGTTGTTTTCTCCTTTTTCGTTTGTTTTAGGTTCTCTTCATCCTCATTGTCACATTGCTTTTTTTTTTTTAGTCTCTAACTTTCATGTTAGCAGCTTAGCTAACACCACTGATGATCCTTGGATGTCATTTGTTAATATTTTAGACACACACACAACTATGGGAGCACTATATGTTGTTAACAGGTAGACATTGCTGCAAGATTATCTGGCTGCGCCATTTCACTGGGAGACTCCTGATTCTGAGATATTCATTTGTTTAAAGAAAAACCCTTCACTCTTCTTTCTAGAAGATATAAACCTGATTCCAGCATTCTGGAAGAGTGGGTGAATGTAGCTGGGCTATCTCATCACTCAGCATATAGACTTCAGCTTAACCCTCCCGTTTCTACTGTGGCCTTCCACAAAGTCATTCTGTTCACTCTCTCTACCCCATCTTCTGCCTCAATATGGAAAAAACAGTCCTGGCTCTGCTGGGTTGGGGGTGAATCTTGGTGGGACAGGAGGAAGGAGAGAGGACGGTCTAACTACTTCTTAAGCAGACTTTCAGTTTTCACCTTAATTTCCAACCCTACTTTCAGAGGTACCTACAACCCCTAATTTGGAGGCCTTCCTTGGGTTCTATTGAGCAACTCAGCTTCCTTCTGTGCTTCCTTCATTACAGCTCTAGTTTTCTGTTTTCTTAGTTGCACTCAGTAAATTAACACTCATCTATCTGCTTTTCAATTTCCAAAATTTGGTTGTTGTCATCTGTCTTTTCCTTTTCTTTATTTGTTTATGAAAAAAAACCCTTTACTATTGTATCAGTGAAGTTTTAAAAGTGGAGGGAAGTGAAAGTGTTCAATTCACCATCTCTGAACAGAGTTCATTTTCATTTTCTTTTCAACCCATCCATACAACTCTCCTGACCTTACTCTTTCTAAGGACACAAATGACTCCTAATCATCACAGCCAAGGGCCCCTACTGACTTCTCATTCTAAAGGAGCCCCCTGTGCCGTTTGACACTGTTGACCACCTCCTTGTTCAAACTCTTCCCTCTGTTTTCTGTGACACTGCTCTGTCTCATTCTCTTCTGACTCAGATCACTCTTTCCCAGTATTCTTACTTGGCTTCTTTTTCTATATTACCTTAAATATCCTTACTCCTGGGAAAATAATGATATAATCTGGATTATGTGCCAGGCACTATACTAAATAGGCACTTTGTGTGTAATACATTTATCTTCTCAACAACTCAGGTAGGTATTATTAAATAACCCATTTCACAGATGAAGAGACCAAGGGCACAAGAAACTTAAGTAATTTGTCCAAAGTCCCTCAGCTTTTTACCACTGTACCTATTACCTCTACAAATGCTACATTTTTTAGTTTTCCCTCTTATTTGTTTGCAGTTTGCTGGACTTTCTCATCTACTTCCAGGGCTTAATCTCTCACATATACCTATATTCAGACAACTCTGAACTGTCCGTTTTCAGTCCTACCTTTCTTCTAAGCTCCAAAACTCAATGTCCAAATATTTATTGGAAACTTCCATCTGCATGTCCCACAAACTCCTCAAAATCAAAACATCTGAGGTCCAACCATGTCATTTTCACCACTCTTTCTTCTCAAAACAACTCAACCTGTTTGGTTTTTATATATATCAGTTAATGTCATCGCCATTCACCTCCACGGGAAAGTTAAAACACTCAGCGTTTGTTCCGACTGCTCACCCTCTCACCTCCTATATGAAATTTGCTGCCAAGACTGTTGTTCTCTGAAGGGCCTTCTGATTTCATTTCATTTCCTCATCATCCTCCCACTATCCTTGTTAGGCCCTTATGTGCTCTTGATAACAGCTTCCTCCTAACTAGTCTCAGCTCTAATCTGCCACATCACCATCAGAGCTATCTTTCTAAATACTTTTTTAAGATCTGTTCATTCTACTTATTTAGGGTTGACAGGTGATTGACTCTAAACAACCAAGTCTTGGGAAAGAAGGGGCTCCTCACATTCAAAAAAATAGCAAGGTTCCTTAAGAAACATCTCGTGTATACGTTTACAGATTAATACACAGATACCAGGAAAAAATAAAAGCTGTAATGTTCCAAAGCATTGGTGATTAAGGACCAATGAGAAACTAAGATAAAGCGATTCTGAACTTATACTGATGAGCTGGACGTTCATTTATTTATTTACAATTATTCACTGAGCACCTACTGTGAACCAGAAGGCATTCTTCTAGGAACTGGGACTGCTGCCATGAAAAAGACAGATAAGGTTCCTGATACCATGGAGTTTATATTCCTGTAAAGAAGACAAATGAATCAGCAAATAAATATATAAGAAAATATCGGATGACAAGGAGTACAATGCTGAGAGCTAGGACAGGATGATGGCCTTACGTCATTCCTCTGGGTGGCCAAGGTTGGCCTCTCTGAGCGGGTTGCATTGAATACTGATGTGCCACGACAGGCTCAGGGCTCCTTGGCACAGCATCAGGGAGGCCTGAGAAAAACTCTGCCCTGTCCTGAGAGGCAGCAGGCCTAGTGAGGGGAATTTTGAGGCAAGCACCCTGAGGCCTATCTGGGGATGGACTCATTTAGTGGCCTAGGGTAAGTCTCCCCCTCTCTGGGCCACTGAAATCCTTTCCGCCCCCAGCACACTGTTACTTGCTTTCCTGGGCCCTGCTTCCCTCAATTCTACCCAATGTATGATTCTTTCAACTGCAGAGCCTGAAATAAAAAGGCCTGGCTGGCCTCTATTCTGTCTATCATGGAGTGTTGCTTGGCCAGTGGGGCAAGAGCTCCAGGCAGCCAGAGCACGGGGTGGCAGATGCCAGGAGCTGCTCCAGGCAAACACATGGCTGTGGCTCCCTCACCTGCACCTGCCAGCCACACCTGCCAGGCAGTGGAACCCCAGGGGGCAGCCCTAACATTCAATTTCACCTTCTCGTCAGGCAAATTTTGGAAGTAATCTCTGCCCAGCTGTGGAATTACGTTTACATGTCTGTCGAACTTTTAAAAATAGAGGATGAGGAAAAACAACAAAAATTACTCTCTCTCTCTCTACACACACACACACACACAAATTCAGTGAATACAAATACCAGAAGAAACTTTAGTATATATACAAAGTAAATCAAATTTGTCAGCTTTGAAAATCTGCTCAATAGATGACTTTTCTAAGGAATCACTTCTCCAGCTATTTTGGAAACAGATTGGAGACGGATTCTCCAACAGGTTTTATGTTCTATAGACTCCCTCTTTCTAAAGTTTCCAGACTAGTCTTAGGGGCCTGAAACTTTGTGTCTTTTACATTTGTATGCTCTCTTGCTTTGTCATTCTCACAAGTCTCTAAAACGATCCAATTCTTCATACTAATTGCTAATGTAATTAAGGGCCCTTTGGGACTATCAGCATAAAGAGAGCATCTCATTCTGCATCATCCAGCAATCCAGGCCATGTGGAGGAAAGAACAGTGATTGCTGTCACATTTATGTGTTTAAAGAGATTGACTGAGGCTGGGTGTCATGGCTTATGCCCATAATCCCAGCACTTTGGGAGGCTGAGGCGGGCGGATCACTTGAGGTCGGGAGTTCGAGACCAGTCTGGGTAACATGGTGAAACCTTGTCTCTACTAAAGATACAAAAATTAGCTGGGCGTAGTGGCACATGCCTGTAATCCCAGCTACTTGGGAGACTGAGCCAGGAGAATTGCTTGAATCCAGATGGCAAAGGTTGCAGTGAGTCGAGATCGTGCCACTGCACTCCAGCCTGGGTGACAGGGCGATACTTTGTCTCACAAATAAATAAATAAATAAACTGAATTGTGCCTACATAAAAAAGAAGTACGTTTAATTGGTAAGAAATATAAAGGCATTTTAATATCACAACTCTGGTTGCAAATAGTTACTATGCTTTTAAGCAAGTTCACAGCTCTGAATTTATTTGTTCCCTATGTTTTACCGGGAATACCCCTAAGATGGTAAGTGAGTTGCTGGAGATCACTTAGTGAATCTATAGCTGGGCAAGATAACGAATTGTAGGCTCCTGGCTTCTCACCAGCACTCAAAAAGCAGTTCAAATTAAAAATGTGGAAGGAAGGGAAGGGAGGAAGGGAAGAAGGGAGGAAAAGAGAGAGGGAGGGAGGGAGGAAGGAGTGGAGGAAAATAAGAAAGGCATGAAGGAAGTAAAAGAGGGAGGGAGGAATACCCAAAAGTATTCATTCTTCTGTAATCCTTATCTATTTGTTTATTGCCTGACCCTCCCAGTAGAATGTAAGTTCCATAAAGGCTGACATTTTGTCTATCTCTTACTACTGTATGCTATACATATATTAGTACTTAGTGCAGTCCCTGGTACATAGATATAAATAAATAAATAAATGTCTCTCATACTCATCCTGAAGTATGTCAAATGGAGTGGACCATTTGAAAGCAGCTAGAATAAATCACAGTGTCCTTCTGCTTTTTTATTGAATTTCAAATAACAGAGGCACCATTTGTTGCCTCAGTCTATAGTTTATTCTCTTGTAGCCAGAAGTTTTATCTCTCCTTGTCCCATTGTTTCAATTGTACTGAAAGATGCTTATCCAGTCTTTCTGGGGCCCTTCAGGTCCTTCTATGTATTTTAAGTCAGACCATCTTAATTATATCCTCCCAGTTTGAAAAAAATTGGCCAGCAAATTCTGCGTGATTAAGTAATAGAAAATTTTATTTACATAAATTATAAATATTATGGTTCCTGAAAATTTAATTGTTAAAATCAACATCGCAAAATCACATTAAACCTTATTACCTGGAAAAGGCCAAATTAAGTCAGTGAGACATCTCAATTAGAAAGTGTTTAAAAAGTAAAATTGACCTAATTTCTTTACAATCCCCCGGATTACAAGAATGAGTGTAATCAAGGATTGTTGAGGAGATAGTCTTTACAGAATGAAAGAAATGGGTCAAAACCAGCTCTCATAAACATGAAATAAACAAATGCTTCTCAAGTGCTTAAGGGATCTTAACATGTTTACTCAGAGCCCTTTAAGTCTTTTAAGTATCATTTAAGTATTGTTTAGACTCAACTGGCTTACTAAATTTTGTCTTCACATGTTATTCTGCCCCCATGTTCATCCTAATTCTTATATATTCCATTGTCTGCGATTTTTAAATCTGTGCTCTGTGGCAGGAGGGGCATTGACAATTGAAGAGAAAAACCAAGGGATAAACAGATGAAGTACTTTGTGTACGTTCCCACAATTCAGACAAGGATTTGCAATTGCTGGAGTTTTATCTCTATCACTAAAAGTGAAGTGCTAAACACTGAGGAATTTCAGAAGGTTGTATGGTAATTACTCTCTTGATGTCCTGCTTATTCAAAATGCAAGTGTCTGCCTTAAGTAACAAAAGGGAAAATAATTGAAGCTCGTGGATTTAAATACACTAAAAAATAATTGTGTGCCAGTCTTGGATGAGGCCTTTGCGCTTACTATTCTCTCTGCCTGGAATGTTCTTATTCTCAAATAGCTCACACCCTCACTTCATGCAGGTCTCAGATCAAATGTCATCTGAGAGAGGCCAGCCCTGGCTCCTAGCTACAAATGCACACATCCCCTCTGCACTCTATCTCCTCTGGCGTACTTTATTTTTCTTTAGCACACTTAAATTATCACCCAACAAATGATTTGTTTGAAATTTATTTGTCGACAATTTCCCACCAGAGTGCAAATTCTAGCAGATAATTGCTTTGTTGGTGACCAGAAGAGTCCAGTAACTCAAATATCTGTTGACTGAATGATTTAAAATCACAAAAATCAGTGATATTTCTTTCTCCTTAATTTGCATTTTTTTAATTTAGAAAGTGAAAATTCTCTGCTTTGAAAAAAAACCTCTCAATAAAAGCCAAAAAGAAAGCATCAAAACCTCTAAATCACCAATGTAAAATCTAGAGCTTTCATAAAAGTATTTATGGATATACTTAATGTACACCTAACACTGATACTGTATGAGCCTTAGTTAAATTACTACCAGGTTCTTAAATTCAGTTAATTCAGTGCAAGAAATCAGTCAAACTGGTTGTTTGCCATTGCATAGAGAAATCAACTCGTTGCTTGGTTACGTTTTTTCAACAATGACTTGGCTTCAGGTAAGACAGCATTGGATCTCTAACCGAAAACCCAGTGGCTCAAAGTTGGCTTTCTTCTTGGACTTCCCAGTTCCCCGTCACATTTAAATTTTTGTGCTTCACTAATGAGTTTTATGGACATCAAAAAAGATATACCTTTATAATAATCCAATTCACAAATATCAAGCACTGCATATATAACTACTACTAAATATATAAAATTCCCATCTCTAACATGTTTACAGTGTAGTAGAGATGCTTAAGAAAGAAATATATATGCACCATCCAGCATAAAGTTCCGCACCCCAAGCTGAGCTTGCAGTCTTAGGCACACAGGCTCTGAGGGTGTTCTTACAGAGGCTACTAGAGGGAGACTTTCTTACCTGAGGCTGAGCTGTCTGAAAGTTGACTTCAAAATTATTGAAACTTCAGTGGGGATAGCAATGGAGCTGGAAAAATTCATTTCAAAACTGCAAGCAGTTTTCTGGAGAATTTGACACTTGGATACTCTTCGAGTCAGATTATTCTTTTATTTTTTAAAAACTATCTAAATGGGCCTTTCAGTTATACAAATGAAAAATTTTAAATCCAAATCAAGAAAGGTCACTTTTGAGAAGTTGGTAGCTTTAAGGAGTTAAATTGCTATTGCTACAAAGTAAAAACAGACCAACAAAAATAATCTACTTGATATCTCCTCTTGACATCTCAGAGAACTCAAACTCAACAACAGAACTTATGATTTCCCCTTCCAAAAAACCCTGTACTTCACAGCCACCCACCACTCACTCCCGTCTTCTGGTTCTCAATCAAACGTACTTCTAGTTGTTATTGATTGTCTTTTGCCTGTTCTGGCAGATCTGATCCTTCAGCAAGTTTCATCAATTCTGTCACCAAAACACATCTCGCATCTGTCCACTTGTCTCTTTTTCCACTGCCACCCTGGGTCCAGGCCGTCATCACCTCTCACTGAATTACTACAGTGGCCTCCCCACCTTCCACTCCTGCTCATCTCCACTGAGTGGTTCATTCTCCACTTTAGTCAGAAAAGAGCTTTAAAAAAATTCTTTAACTTAGTAATCCCGTTTTTAAAAAAATTAATAAACCTCATTTTTTTAGAGCAGTTTTACAGTCATAGCAAGATTGAGTGAAAAGTACACAGAATCCCTATACACCCCATTACCCCCAACCATGCATAGCCTTTCTCATTATTGACATCCCACACCAGAGTGGCACACTTGTTACAAATGATGGACCTATGCTGACACGTCACCCAAAGTCCACAGCTTGCTTTAGGGTTCACTCTTGGTGTTGTGCATTCTATGGGTTTGGACGAATGTATAATGACTTGTATCTAACAATTAGTTTTTCACACCTGTAATCCCAGCACTTTGGGAGGCTGAGGCAGGCAGATCACAAGGTCAGGAGATCAAGACCATCCTGGCTAACACAGTGAAACCACGTCTCTACTAAAAATACAAAAAAATTAGCTGGTTGTGGTGACGGACGCCTGTGGTCCCAGCTACTCTGGAGGCTGAGGCAAGAGAATGGCGTGAACCCCGGAGGCGGAGCTTGCAGTGAGCCGAGATCATGCCACTGCACTCCAGCCTGGGCAACAGAGCGAGACTCCGTCTCAAAAAACAACAAAAAAAATTGCTTTTGTACAGAATAGTTTCACTGCCTTAAAAATCCTCTATGCTCTGCCTATTCATCCCTTTCTGTCCTCTAACCCCTTTCAACCACTTGTCTTTTTACTATCTCCATAATTTTGCTTTTGCCAGAATGTCATATAGTTGGAATCAGACAGTATGTTAACTTTTCAGATTGGCTTCTTTCACTTAGTAATATGCATTTAAGTTTCCTCTATGTCTTTTCATGGCCTGATAGCTCTTTTCTTTTTATCGTTGAATAATATTCCATTGTCTGGAGATCCCACAGTTTATTTATTCATTCGCCCACTGAAGAACATCTTGGTTGCTTCCAAGCTTTGGCAATTATAAATAAAGCTGCTATCAATATCCACGTACTGGTTTTTGTATGGATGTAAGTTTTCAGTTCATTTGGGTAAATACCAAATGGTGTGATTGCTGGATTACATGATAAGAGTGTATTTAGTTTTGTAAGAAACTGCCAAATAATCTTCCAAAGTAGCTGTATCATTTTGCATCCCCACCAGCAATGAATGAGGGTCTCTGTTGCTTCATATCTTTGCCAACATTTGACATTGTGAGTGTTCTGGATTTTGGCCGTTTTAATAGGTGTGGAGTGGTATTTCATTGTTGTTTTAATTTACAATTTTCTAATGACAGATGATGTTGGATACCTTTCCCTATGCTCACTTGCATTCAGTACATCTGCTTTGGTGAGGCGTCTGTGAAGCTCTTCTAACCCATTTTAAAATTAGCTTGTTCGTTTTCTTAATGTTGAGTTTTAAGAGGTCTATGTGTATTTCAGACAACAGTTCTTTATCAGACGTGTCTTCCAAAAATATTTTCTCCCAGTCTGTGTCCTGTCTTCTCATTCTATTGACATTGTCTTTTCCAAAGTAGAGGTTTTTAATTTTTAAAAGTCCAGTTTATCAAGTATTTCTTTCATAAATCATACCTTTGATGTTGCATCTGAAAAGTCATTGTCGTAACCAAAGTCACCTAGATTTTGTCCTCTGTTATCTTCTAGGAATTTTAGAGTTCTATGTTTTATATTTCAGCCTATAATTCACTTTGAATTAACTTTTCTGAATGATGTAAGTTTTGTGTCTAGATTCATTCTTTTGCATGTGGATGTGCAGATGTTGCAGCACCATTTGGTGAAAGGAATATCTTTGCTCCATTGTATTTCCTTTGCTCCTTTGTCAAAGATCAGTTGACTATGTTTATGTGGGTCTATTTCTGGGCTCTCTGTCCTGTTCCATTGATTTATTTTTCTATTCTTTCACCAATATTACTATCCCAAATACTGTTACTTTATAGTAAGTCTTGAAGTTTGGTAGTGTCAATCCTCTAACAGAAGGAGCTTTTAAAAGAAAAATTTGGGCTGGGTGTAGTGGCGCACACCTGTAATCCCAGCACTTTGGGAGGCCAAGGCAGGCAGATCACTTGAGGTCAGGAGTTCGAGACCAGCCTGGCCAACATGGTGAAACCTCGTCTCTACTAAAAATATAAAAATTAGCCAGGTGTGGTGGTATGTGCCTGTAATCCCAGCTACTCAGGAGACAGAGGCACAAGAATCACTTGAACCTAGGAGGTGGAGATTGCAGTGAGCCGAGACGGTGCCACTGCACTCTAGCCTGGGTGACAGAGTGAGACTCCATCTCAAAATTAATATTAAAAAATAAAATAAAATAAAAGCGAAATTTGGTGGGATCTGCCATCTCCTCTCATGGACCGTAATGGCTTTTGTTTGACACAATTGGAAACACTGATTATTACTAAGGCTTTGACTAGAATGGCATGTTTTCATATATGATCAGACTGCTTTGAGGAACTGAGATTGACTTTATATATTTATAATTCGTTTCTAGTGACTTATTTTATTCCTTCATTTGGGCTTTGGCTCCCTGATTCATTGCATGCCTTGTGATTCTTGTTGAGATTTAGGCATTTGAAAAAGAGTCACCTTCCCTTTGAAAGGTCAAGTTGGGAGGATCACTTGCACTCAAGAGTTCAAGACCAGTCAGGGCAACATAGCAAGAACCCATCTCTGATGGATGAGAATCTCAAAGGAATCCTGCTTCAGTTGCAGAAGTGTCATACTCCAGAACCTTGAAAGCCTTGGGAAGCTGCATGAGTAGTATGGTCTATGAAGGTGCATGGGCTTTGGAGTCAGGCAGAGTTAATCCTGAGTTCCAGCCCAGCTACTTAGTAGCTGTAGGGCTTTGGACAAGTTTCTTAACTTGAAACAGTTATACACACCTCATTTACGTTTGCTGGCTTATAATAAAGGACATTGTAAAGGATACAGATGAAGAGATGTGCAGGGTAAGGTATGGGGGAAGGAATGTGGAGCTTCCATTCCCTCCTTGGGTGTGCCACCCTCCAGGAGCCTCCATGTATTCATCTATCCGGAAGCTACAATTGTCTTCAAAGAGCCAATAAGAATCCCCATAGAAAGACTGGCCTGGTACCTTGTCTAAATAGTTCCCTTACAAAGTTCCTGACCTGTGATAAGCCAAGAATGTCACTTTCCAGCCCAGGAAGCTCAAGATATTTTGGGACCACAAGAAGAGAGGAATTCGTACAGGTATTATAAGCACAGTCTGATAGTGAATTCTTGGTTTGGTTTCTAGCCTTGGGGCTTTTAAAAAGTTGAATTTAAAATTGTTTATAAAAGTTCCAGCAAAGCTAACTTAAAAGTCTATATGACCTATAACTACTCTTGCTATATTTTATACAAATAATCAGGCCAAGTACAACAGACTAAAATTTATTTTGCAAATAAATTGGTCCTACTATGATTTATCCTTGGTATAAGTGGAGAAACTGGAGAGAGAAAAATTTAGATTCTAACCCTGACCATTGTTTTTCAGTTTTTATTTTTTGACTATAATTTGGGCTAAATCCTGAATTATTTCCTGAATTAAGAAGAACCAGGTTTTAATTTTTGGTTTTCATTTTACAATATTTTTAGTTGGCTTTCTAATGGAAAAGGGTTTTTTGTTGTTGTTGTTCTTGCATACAAATTCTTTTTTGATTATAATCTTTGTGTGTATTATATCAAATTATTACACTTGATCTTAGCCAAAAGGCCGGGAAGCGATATATATCAAATTATTAATGCTGTGCGTCTTTCATTGTTTCACTTCTTCTAACAAAACCAAAGTTTCAAAGACTAGAGACGATTCAACCTTCAACCAAACCTGTGAATCTCCCTTATTTGAAATCCCACTGGGCCAGATCTGTTTTCCACTGCCAATGCACTGCTGCTAAAACTATACAATATCAAGCACTCTCTCTAACGGCTCAGGGGCCATTGTGGAAGACGAGGGCATGCGAAACTAAGAGCTGCGTTAGTGGGATGGAGCGTGGAGGCTAAAGCAACTCGATCGTGGATGCTAATCTTCCATATTGACTTCTATTAACCCCTGTTCTGGGAAGGCCTCTGAGATTTCTATTTTATCTACTGTTCCTTGTGTAAGAGCATGTACTTACTTACTGTAAATCCTCCCCTTAGGCAGATTCACATAACATTCTTGCCTTTCCCTAAAGAGTGTACTTCAGTTGTGCTACATATTCTTCTCCTATGGTATATAAGAGCTCTGTCTGGGGGAGGTGGGATGGGTAATGGTGTGGGGATCTGCCATCTCATTTTGTGGCCACCCAGACATCATGACTTCTGTCTGTAGGTCCCTATTAAATGTTCTTTTCTGAGAAGAAGAAAAAAACCACGAATCCTTTACAGCCTGCTTCTTATCTTTAGTATAAAGTCTAAAATATTGGGCTGGGTGTGGTGGCTCATGCCTGTAATCCTAGCATTTTGGGAGGCCAAGGTGGGTGGATTGCTTGAGCCCAGGAGTTTGAGACCAGCCTGGGTAACATGGCGAAACCCCATCTTTACCTGCCCTCCCCACTCAAATATATATATATATATATATATATACACACACACACAAATATTACCTGGACATGGTGGCACACACCTGTAGTCCCATTGGGAAGCTGAGATAAGAGGATGGCTTGATCCGGGGAGGCAGAGGTTGCAGTGAGCTGAGATAGCACCACTGCACTCCAGCCTGGACAACAAAGCTGAGATCCTGTCTCAAAATAAATAAAAATAAAATTTTTAAAAGTCCAAAACATTTAACAAGGCCTCTAAGACCCTCTGCCAACCTTTCTACTTCTGTCTCCTGCTCCTCCTACCTCCTCATTTTTCATTCCCTAGTCATAGCAGACTTCTTTTCTTTTCTAAATATGCACGCTCTCATGTACCTTGTCTTGTTGCAAGAATATTCTTACCAGCCCTCTCCCCCGGCCCAGCAGTCTCCCCACACTAGGCCAATTCCTTTTTTATCCTTTGGGTGTTACCTTAAACATCACTGCTCAGGGAAGTTGTCCCTGATCCTCCTAAGCGTGTCAAGTCCAATGTCACATGCTACATTTCTTCTCTATTCTCTTTTGTAGCACATATTAACTCATACTTATTTTATTTGTGCAGTTATTTTGCAAATGGGTATCTCTACCAGATTACAAACCATGTGAGGCCAGGGATATTGTCATGCTTATCACTGTGGTCTCCTTGGCACAATGCCTGACACATGACATGGCATCAATAAGTACTAGTTGAAGGAACAAGTGATTGAAGCCTATAAGGTCCATAGTTACACAATCACATATACATTTGAACAATATAAGTATGTTCCAAAATTACTACTGGCAGTCTTTTCAATACTAGAATAAATTCACAAGAACAGAATTCATGCATAAAGAGTCATTATATTTGACTAGTAATTAGGTAACAGACATTTTACTCTTTTTTTTGCTTGTAAAATAACTACAGCTGTTACAACAAGAGAGTTAATGTCCCTTTACTTTTCTCTGAAAATGGTATTCTGCAGAGAAGAAAATTATACCCAGTTATAATTCTATTACTAAAACTTTTAGGGCCCCTGGAAAAAAATTCATGAAGAACCCATGCCTTTATTAATTATATAAGAAGCAGGACTCCAGCTGCTACATAGGTGCTATTTTTTACCTATGAAAGCAGAAAAGGAAACTAATTGTGGAGAATGATTTTCTTTGCTCAGTTCTACTTTACTCTTTAATATTTTTTGTATTTTCTGTAGATAATCTTCATCAAGCTAACTGATTTTTGGAACATGAGCACCACTGGTTCATTTTTAATAAGGATTAAACTTAAGTAGGTATTATACAAAAATGTAGTTTTAAAGAAAACCTTTAGGCCAGGCACCATGGCTCACGTCTGTAATCCCAGCACTTTGGGAGGCCGAGGTGGGTGGATTACTTGAGGCCAGGAGTTCGAAACCAACCTGGCCAACCTAGCGAAACCTGTCTCTACTAAAAATACAAAAGTTAGCCAGGCGTGCTTGTGCATGCCTGTAATCCCAGCTACTCAGGAGACTGAGGCAGAAGAATTGCTTGAACCTGGGAGGCGGAGTTACAGTGAGTTGAGATGGCACCACTGCTCTCCAGCCTGGGTGACAAAGTGAGATTCTGTCTCAAAAGAAAAGAAAAGAAAACCTTTAACGTTTTATTAAATACTATAAATAACTTTTTGAACCATGAATTTGAGAAGATAGAGGCTCAGCCAGAACCCACTCTGAAATTATTCTTGGAATGGAATAGATTTCACTGGGGCTCAAACCTTCTGGGAACTCTGCAAATAACTAAGAATATGGTCCTATCGTATATATTCTTTTTAAGAGCTATCTTTAACAGGGAAATATTATGCTACAGCTTGGGCAGTAAAAAAGAAAAACACTTTCTAGCAGGTAGAAATAAGACAATGAACATTATAAGCAAGTAAATGATACAGTATGTTAAAAATAGTTGAAACAAATAACCCCAAATCCAAAACAGGATGAAATAGTTAAAATGTATTTTCTTTCCAAAGGTTTCAAAGATTCTATATACTGTAAAAGCAAAAGCTGTTCACTTTTTAATAAAATTTTCTGGAAGAAATGTCTATTCATATAAAGTTTCTTATATATTTATTTATTTTTAGAAACAGGGTCTTGCTCTCTCGCCCAGGCTGGAGCGCGGTGGTACGTTAATAGCTCACTGGAACGTCGAACTCCTGGGCTCAAGCAATCCACCTGCCTTGGCCTCCCAAGTAGTTGGGAATACAAGTGTACACACCATGCCCAGCTAATTTTTCTGTTCTCTTTTTTATAAAGACATGGTCTTGCTGTGTTGTCCAGGCTGTCTTTGAATTCCTGGCCTCAAGGGATGCTCTCACCTCAGTCTCCTGAAGTGTTGGGAATACAGGCATGAGCCACTGAATCCAGGCTCTTTTTAAATAGTAGGGGTATTCATAAGTTATTGATCCATTTAATCTAAAATATGTATTAAGTGCCTACTATGTGCAGAAGATATGGCAGCAAGCAATATTAACACAATTTCTGCCCTCATGAGTAAATATTTTATATTAATCCAAGAATTTCATGGTGGAGAAGCAGATCTGAAAAAGCATGCATCATCTGCATAGCACATTTACCCTAAAGTTAATAACTACTTTTCAAAGCCTCCTCATGTTTGTTTTGTCAACTGAGAGGCTCCTGAAATCCAAACCATTGTTTTTAACTGGAGGGGTGGAGATAGGGTAAGTCTTTGTTGCTGCCGGTACTATAATATTATATTTTTGTTGTGACAAGGAAAACTTGCCAGTAGCTGTGTACCTCTTACTTCTCCTTATCCAAGGCATGTTAACTGAGCCATGAAGGATGGCATCGGGGAAAATATTTCCTGACTGCCGACCCCCCAGGGCAGTCCAGGTGAAGAAACTTCAGTTTCTACAAGAATTTTTCGGAACGAAGTCTGGGGCCACCTTTCAATCCTAGGTTCATGAAATATGCTTAGTGTCCCAATGTTCAAATTGTGGAAATTGTTTTAAAGATGAAAATATCTTTAAAACATATCCAATATCTTAATATGTCATAAAATGCTCCAAAGACATTTGTGGGAGAATCTGTTCTTTTTACCAGCCTAGAATCTCTTCCTGCTTTTCCTGGTCCTAGCACCCTACTTTTTCTTTGGCAAAGCATCCCTCTCCATGACATGCCAGGACTGCCAATCAAGCGACCTAACTCCCTTGGCCAACCTGTGTGCCTGGGACCTGAGCCAGCCCAGGCTGATTCTCCTAGGATTTGAATCTTGAGCAGGGTGACTCAGGGTCAGAAAACATTTGCAGCCAAGACTTTCTGATGGCAGAATCCTGAAGAGATCATCTGTTGGTTCTTGCCATCTAGGTCCCCAAACTTAACCGAGCTATCTCATATATCCTTCCAGTAAAATTGCCTTGCATTGTTTCTGTTGCTTACAATCAGGTAATACTAATATATCTTCCCATATAAGTAAATTGAAGTATGTCATTAAAATAATTACTACACATTTAAAAATACAGTATATAGGCTGGGCATGGTGGCTCACACCTGTAATCCCAGCACTTTGGGAGGCCAAGGCGGGTGGATCGCAAAGTCAGGAGTTTGAGAGCATCCTGGCCAACATAGCGAAACCTCGTCTCTACTGAAAATACAAAAAATTAGCTGGGCGTGGCAGTGCATCTGTAATCCCAGCTACTCGAGAGGCTGAGACAGGAGAATCGCTTGAACCCAGGAGGCAGAGGTTGCAGTGAGCCGAGATCGTGCTACTGCACTCCAGCCTGGGCAACAAGAGCGAAACTCCATCTAAAAAAAAAAAAAAAAAAAAAAAGATTACAGTATATATGCTAAAACAGCAAAAATGAGAATTCATTTTGTTTTTCCTTAGGAGTCATCCAGAAGTTCACTCCTCAGACCCAAAAGTAGTTTTAACGTGCATGTAATAACCATGGTTTTTCTGAATGTATTGAGAAAAAGGTTATTCTTATTTTAAAAACCATTATTTTTAAAAAGTAATTATAAGTAGCGTAAGACCTTTTTATGAAAAACTGCTAATGTTCAAATACATTTTACAATGAATAGACCAGGCATGATGGTGCAGGCCTGTAATCCCAGCATTTGGGGAGGCCCAAGCAGGCAGATTCCTTGAGGTCAGGAGTTTGAGACCAACCTGGCCAACATGGTGAAACCCCGCCTTTACTAAAAATACAAAAATTAGCCGGGCATGGTGGCACGTGCCTGTAATCCCAGTTACTCAGGAAGCTGAGGCAGGAGAATCACTTGAACCTCGGAGGTGGAAGTTGCAGTGAGTGGAGATTGTGCCACTGCACCCCAGCCTGGGCGACAGAGTGAGACTCTGTCTCAAAAAAAATAAACAAATAAAATAAAAATAAAAATTACAATGAATATAAATTCTCACATCCAAAATGAGATGCTTATACCAGAAATAAAATGAGTCACTACAATGGCTGTGTGTGGCAGTAATTGCCACAGTCTTTTTGCTAAAAAATACCATATGTGTATATGTGCATATAGATAGATACACACAAACACAGATACACTCCTATTTAGATTTGTACAAAAACAATATCTACTTATTCCACATTTAGGTACCTGTTTCTTGAGGATAGAGACTTTCATTATCAGACAGGAAATTTTTCCATTCTGATAACTGTTCAACTTTCTGACCATTTCCTAATTTATAAAGAGGAAGCACATTAGACTCAGATGCAATTTATTCCACATAACCTTGATCACCAGTTTCTGACTTTTAAAAAAATGTATGGGCTGGTACAATATTTAGATATAACCAGAAAAGTTTTGCAAACTTCAGAATATAGTATTGATGGTGAAAATATGGCATAATAATAATAAATAATAACTTGATTAACTGGGTTTCCCCCCACCTGTTTTTTGTTTTGTTTTGTTTTTTTCATTTTTTGAGATGGAATCTCACTCTGTCACCCAGGCTGGAGTACAGTGATGCAATCTTGGCTGATTGCAACCTCCGCCTCCCAGACTGAAGTGATCCTCTCACCTCAGCCTTTCAAGTAGCTGGGACTACAGGCGCACACCACCACACTGGCTAATTTTTGTATTTTTAGTAGAGACAAGGTTTCACTATGTTGGAGGCTGGTCTTGAACTCCTGACCTCAAGTGATCCGCTGGCCTTGGCCTCCCAAAGTGCTAGGATTACAGTTGTGAGCCACTGTGCCTGGCCAATGACCTGTATTTTTATAGATAGTGCTCTATAGTTTTGAAACCCTTTCACAGACTATACCAGTCAGATTCCAGGCAAAAAATAGAACTTACGCAGAGGGTGCAATGAGACTTTAACAGAGGAGCTACTTACAGAAGTTGTGAGGTTAAAGAGCAAACAATGGATGTTGAGGCACCCAGAGAGCAGCAAGAGTAAAAAGCCATTACTTGCCCTAGAACCTAAGGGATATGGAGTGAAAACAGTATTACCCAGAGCTCTATGAAAAGCTGAAGCCAAGGAAGTTGGGCCTCCCAGTCTGCTTCCCAGTATATGGTAAAGAAGCAGTGAGCAAGGGCAGAATCATTTTGTTCCCTCTCTCTTCCCACCTTCTGATCTGCTGCTAAAATCAACTAGAAGCCAGATGGCAAGGGAGTCCTGGCAATGTGGTTAGTAGGAGGCAGCAAATCCTTAGAGTATAGAAATGAGTAGAGAACCGGGGGTTGGGGGGAGAGCGAATGAATCTGGGGGAAAACCACAGAATAACCAGACACATACATTAACTCAGAATACAACAGGCTCAGAGAGATTAAACGCCTGATTAAATTTACACAGCTCATGATCCCTGATCTGGGACTTAAATACAAGTTTCCAGACCCCACAAAGCCAGTGTTTTTCCCAATATGCTTTAGTTAATGGCTTAGTTACAGATGATTGAGGGGTATTGTGTTGCTGAGTCAAATATAATATTTTATTTTAAACTGAGTCAACTAAATGAGGGTTCCTACGGAGGCTCTTTCTTGCATATCCGCCATGGGAGTTTGACCCAACAGACAGATTGTCCAGTGAACCAGGTGAACACAGTGATGATGACTGTCTTGTCCTGGTGAGATCAACAGGGAGACAGTAGAAGTCATGGGAGCAACAGAGAGGAACAAGCCAGCAAAGAAGAGACCCTGAGGCTGTCGGGGAGCAACATCGTAATGTGGCTAGGAGCCTGGTCATAGAAGTCAGCAGCCTGAGTTTGAATTCACTCTCTCGCTACCCAGGGTATTGGGTAATTAATTCGAGTTTCACTTTATGCATCTATTATTGGCGGTAAAATACCTACCTCACAGGGTTGGCATGAGAACTAAAATAATGTTCATAAAGAGCTTAGTATAGTGTTTGGCATACTAGTTCTAATTAACCATAAAGCTACTATTTATTGGAGTGTTGACATGCTATTGCTATCCATAAAATGTACATGAGATAGAGCTTAATATCTCTCATTTTACAGTTGCAGAGATTGGGGCTTAGAGGGTGATTTGTGTAAAATCACATAGCTAATACAAGCGTTGAGATCTGAATTGAAAAGCGCGTGCTTCTACTCCACTGCACTGTTCCAGACGAAGATGGGGTTCCAGTAATTTTGCCAGTGGGGGCTCAAGTCAGGCACTTTAAAATTGTGCCTATACGCATATTTTCTTGAACTTTTCCATGTTAGTGTAATGTGGGGGACATGAATTATACACCTTTTTCTGGTTATTCCTCTCATTAGCTGGCTGTGTCCATTGTTGACATTTCAGGGCTAGCATCAGCAATGTTACTGTTTTTTTAAAATAAAGCCCAGTGTGCCCTTGAAGAATATGCCTTTCCCTATGAGATAATTGGTTTGGAATCCTGATGCCATTATTTATCATCACGTGGAGCTGATTTGCAAGGAATATGGCTTTGATGCTTGAGGATTGGCTTTGCGCCAAGAAGTCATTGTTGGGGATTCTGGCTGTTTGATGTTAAGATGCAATCTGCTGAGATGCTGACTAGGCCTATTAATAGAAGTTCAAACACAGTGTCACAGGCTTAACTATGAGGGCCTGGAAAGAGAGGCCTGAATAACAATTCTGACAGAGCCAGGAGGTGTCACTGGACAGGACAGTGTGACCTCGACACCATGTTAAGGACTCAGGAAAGCATCTGAAACATGCCGATAGTTCCTCTCCATACTCACTCTCACTCAAATTCACTATTTTGGGCACATGGTATGCCCCAATTAGGTGTCTTTCTTTCCCACAGGATAGAGCTCCTTAGAGGCAGGGATTATGTCATTAATTCAGAAAGCATTCATTGAGTGCCTCTTGCCACTGCCAGGCATTGTACAAGGAGCCAGCAGTCTTATTCATCTTTGTACCCAGCATCTCACACAGAGGCTAGCACATGGCATGCATTCAATAAATGTTATGGACAATATATTACCCACCAAGGAGGCTGAACACAAACATTATGTTCATTTGAACAATGAACATATTTTAATGTGTTGTTTTCTCAAAATTTGCTATAATACCCAAATTTTTAAATTACAAAAAATCAAGTTCTGGCAAATATGACAGAACTATGAAACACATTTCTATTTATCTAATGGTTAAAGGCTTAGAGCATTCTAGTTGATCAAATATTATGGTTGAGAGTGAAGTTCATATTTGGCACTTTCAATTCATAAAAAAACCTCAATACCCAAACAAAACATAAATCATTCCTTGATGATCAGAAGGAAATATGTCTCAAGGTCATCTTCAAGGAACCATTGCTTGTTGTATAGGCTCTAGCTATAATGGGGTTAAGAGTCTGGATTAATAAATGTTTTCCCTCTTACTGCGATGTATTTTTTATACCCAATTAGTGATACATAATTATGATGAGACCCTTAGGCTACAGTCAATCATTTAAACTAATAACAATAACAACAAGAAGAACCTGATATCAATGAAGGTTTTTTTTGTAAAAGCAACAGAAACGAACTCTGATTAACTCAAGCATAAAAGAAATTCATTTGAAAGATAACGGGTAGCTCTCAGAAGGGAAGTCTGGAAGCCCAGGTTCAGAAATAAATGGCAGGAACAAAGGGAGGTTGGGCTGCAGGAAACACAGCCAAGGAGCTGGATGGATATCCTGCCATTGGACCCTCCTTGCCACTACCCTCCTCTGAGCAATGCCTAACAGTCTCTATGACATGGAGTTGTAGCCCACATGGGCTGAGCCACAGCCATAGGATCACAGCCTAAGTGCCAAACATGAGGAAAGAGAGGATTTGGCCCCTTAACTACTGTAGCAAGAATTTGGGCCCACCTTCCGTAAGCCTTATCCACTGTGGAGTCAAAAATAGGCAATGTCCATTACATAGAGTGAATAATTTTAAAACAAGTCAAATATATTGTTTGTTATAACACCTAATGGCAAAAAATAAATGTGTAAAAATATAATACAGTAGAATAAGGCCATGATAGGTTGACTACTGTCTCCCTCCCCTAAAGATGTCTACATTCAAAAAATCCTCAAAACCTCTCAATATAATGCTTTCATGGCAAAGGGACGTTGCACATGTGGTTAAGTTAAGGATCTTAAAATAGGGAGATTAACCTGGATTATCTGGGTGGGCCCAATGTAATCACAAGGGTCTTTATAAGCCAAATTCTTTGATGATGGGATCAGCATGGTGGTATTTTGGATACAACTTCATAAGCCCATATGTTCCCATAACCTAGCAGAATGACTGCCAAAGACGGTATATCTATTATCAAATATAATGTGAAGGCAAAAATTAAAACAAAATACTATCTATTATGCTTAATTTTTACCTGGCTTTGATGATTCTTCTAATATCATGAACTACTTTTACAGTGATTAAGACTTGACAATGTACTAGCTCAAGTATGTAGGAGAAACAAAGTAAGGACAGATACTCAAACCTTACCCATTTTTAAATAATTCAATAAGCCAGAGAAGTTAACATTGAAACTGATCATTTAAAGAGATGCAACCTAACTTTTTAAAGTATGTTTTTCAATATTTGCACAGAATTTTTTTAAAAGTTCTATTTAATAAGCTATTTAAAAGGAAGGCTTCTCATTTTATAATAAAATGTCTTTCTTTTTGTCCTCCTTGGCAACCATTAAAAACCATTTCTATCTAGAATGCAGGTGTCCTTTTGTATCCAAAGGGGATTGGTTCCTGGGCCCGCCTTCCCCCATACTCAATTCCACACCTACTGAAGTCCCCTAGTCCACCCTCCATATACATGGGCTTTGCATCCCCCGAATACTGTATTTTCCACTTACCTTTGGTCGTGAAGGTGGAACCTGCATATAGAGGTCCAGCTGCACTTATTGAAAAAAAATCTGAGTTTAGATCGAGCAGCACAGTTCAAACCTGTGTTGTTCAAGCGTCAATTGTCATTCCTAGTCATCTTAAGAGATCTGGCCTCTCTACTCCTATCCAGATCCTTTCTCTAAGAGAACCTGTGATACTGATTTTTAAAATCCATTGTTATGTGGAAGCATTGTATCAAAATCAATTGAGTCAGTGAAGGTAAAACATATCTCTGCATGCCTGTCCTTTCCTCTTATTTGTCTGTGTGCTATGGTTATGTGTAAGGACTTCCGAATGCAGTAGTCTTTTCCTCCTATGGTAGCTGAGTTAAGACTAAACACTTTAATACTTAAAATAATCCTCTTATTGCAGTTAAGTGACAATAGAGGGTTCAGTTGTTTAAAAGTAATTTGAAAACTAAATATAAGATGCAACATTCTGTTAGATAGAGATAAAGGCAAAAGGGGAAATCAGTGATAGAAATGTACATATAACATGAAAATAATGTTTAGCATTTTTAAAAGAAAGAGAACAAATTGATTAGAAATGCTCTTTATTTTACGATAGCGAATCTGTTTTTGTGTAAATACCAATCTCAGTTTTGTGTTATCTTTCCTATAATGGCTAGGGAAGACGGATCAACTTTTCATTGCAGTTCATTGAGTTTAACAATTTCTTATATTCTTCTTTCAGAAAAAAATGAATACCTAATTCAAAGCAAAAAAAAGTTACATTTGATTGACTAAAATTACATAAAAGTCATAGAGTCACACAACAGCTTTTGAGAGTCAAAGTCTAGTGTTTGTTTTTCTCTCCAAATTGCAACATTTTAAAAAAATGCCTAATCACATCATTGATAAAAATCACAGTCTACAAGGAATAAAACCATTATGCTCATTTCTCTGAGCAAGACTTCACTCAAATAGCATTTTGACTTTTAGTGAATCTTGGAAGTCGTGGTTTAACTTTCATGGAATTACTATACATTGGTATATTTTAATACAATGTAAATTATTCCACTCAATGATAGTGAAGTTAACAGTTTATATTTCCATGTGATTCTACAGACCGGAATTTCCTGGAATTGGGTGCAACCTCTGGGTATGCTGTTTCTTGCTCCCCAGAGTTAAGGCTCACTCCTCTTCCAGATTCAATTGCCAGGTGGCAGGCAGTATATTAGGAGCACTAAGCTCAATGTGGGGATGAGGCCTAGAACTGAGTCTTGCTGAGAGCAGCCTGAGAATCTGTGTGGTCAGGCCTAGGCCTGGGTGCTGAAGAGCCTCTGGATTTCTGCATTCCCTGCATTCCTGCCGTTATGCCTCACTTTCCTTGCCTTGCCCAACTCTCCATTTATCACTGAGGTGGAGCTTGATCCTGAACATGAACTTTACAGTTGCCTATGTCTTACCAATCTTCTCCTTTACTCCTGTTCTCTACATTCCTTGACTATGGGCTGCATCCAAAATTGACAGAGAGATGTGATAGTACCGCCTTTCCTTACTTTTAGAAACCATCTTCCTTCTTATTCCCTATCTAGCTACAAATGCTTTGACAGAGGTCTGAAGAAGACCTCTTTTAAAATTTTAATTATGAAGTTTTTCACTGGGAAGTATGGAGACCAATGAAGAAAACCTTTTTTAAGTAGGATAACTTTACACAATTTATTGTGTAACTTGGGTACATTGAACAAATATAAGATTTGTGTTTTTAAAAGACCACTCTGGTGGTACACGGCAGAGGGATGGCTGAGTAGGGGGACAAAGACTGAAGACTGAAGGTCTCTTGCAAAGACCTTGGAAAAAACTAATGAAAGCCTTCCCGAATGAAGGGAGATGCAATGGGAGTGGTGGAGAAGACAGATGCGAGGGATATTAGGAAAATAGAACTGCCAGGACTTGATCACAGACCGTATGTAGGAGGCAAGAGACAAGCCAATAAAACAAGTTTTACCTTGGATTACTTAGTCTATGGTGATGTCATTTACTGAAATGAGAAATTAGGAGAAAAATTAGATTTGGGGAGGAACTTACATTTATTTTTGAAAATAGCTAATGGTGGCCCGGGATATTTAATGCTTAGGTTCATATTCTAGACTAGAATATAATAAAGTTAAATTTGATTAAAATTAGTATTTAAAAATATTTGTTACAAGTGGAATATATTGACCATTTTTGGTTTGGGTTAAAAAAAGAAATAAGAAAAAAAGTTGAATATATTTCGAACTCCTGTTTGAAAAGATTACTTAATTTAAATAGTAAAATAATGCATCAACCATAATTTTATATTTCTCAAAATTTCTTCTAGATAGTAATGATAATTCTTACATTTAAATAGCTTATGTTATTACTAATTTAGAAACTGAGAACATTTCCCCTTGCTGGGGATGCACGCCATCCGTGCTCGGTACAGAAAAGATTTGGTAATATCAAGTTTTGACTGTTTGGGGTGGCCGGAAGATTTGGTCAGTGAATAGTGTAACCAGTTGTTTACTTGCTTCTTGGATGATCAGTTATCAAGAACTTCCCTTTTTCATGACTCATCAGCTTTTCAGTACCTTTATCAACAGAAGTCATTCATTGATCCTTTCAAGAAATAGATGTAAATGAGCCTGCCTGCTACCTGGAAGTCACCAATAAGTCTTGGAAACACAAATTTAAGGAGATGACTAATGTCCTCAAGTTGCTCAGCCTGCACGAGGAAACCTGTTGATTGCCTTAATGGAACTATGCACAGGGAGCTCTGGCAATCCTTAGAGAAGAAACAGGGTTACCTCTTGTCACCCCAGGCCTACCACAGATCCATATTTTAAAGAACAGGCTCATAAATCCTCACATTTCTTAGTAGAATTGCAATGTTATTTCTAAAGTTGATTAAAGAAGCAATGATATAGACATGCTATTTAAAGGTATGACACTAACCACAAGAAGTACTAAAAACAGAAAACCTTTCAAGTGATAGCCACAGTCCCTGGGTTAGGAACTGGCAGTCGGGAGAGGTAGGACAGGCAATTGCTGATTTTCACTATAAACTCTTCTATTTCATCTTTCTACCATATACATACATTTGGTAAAATAAGCAAAATAAAAAGCCCGTGAAGCTCTTTCTCTTCATTCCTTTCTTCCCCTCATGGCTTTCACAACTATCCCTCAGTTGTTGGAAGAGGGAACAGACCAATTAGGAGCTCCCTGGTCAATTGTTTGCAATTCAATTCATTTCAACACATATTTGCTGCCTGTTTACTATGTGCCAGGCATGAGGAATATGGTTTTCGGCACTATGGAGCTTACATTACTATTACTTTTTAAAGGCTATTCAGAGCTTATACTACTGGGAAGAATGAATATAATCAAGTAGCTGTTTAATTTTAGTCTCCTCTCCCTCTCAACTTAGCTGAATAGTCAGATCAGAGCTACTACCAGGCAGTCATCAGAAATGTGTGAACACATGGGGAGGAATGAGCCCAGGGATGGAGCAGCTACCACCACGATGGAGGAGAAACTGTGAGGACATAGCAGAAAAAGTCATAGTCTGCCTGGCGCAGTGGCTCACGCCTGTAATCCTAGCACTTTGGGAGGCTGAGGCGGGCGGATCACAAGGTCAGGAGATCAAGACAATCCTGGCCAACACGGTGAAACCCCGTCTCTACTAAAAATACAAAAATTAGGCAGGTGTGGTGTCACGTGCCTGTAAATCCCAGCTACCTGGGAGGCTGAGGCAGGAGAATTGCTTGAACCTGGGAGTCGGAGGTGGCAGTGAGCCAAGATTGCCACTGCACTCCAGCCTGGCGACAGAACGAGACACCATCTCAAAAAAAAAAGAAAAAAGAGAAAGAGAAAGAAAAAGAAAAAGTCAGAGTCAACAGTATCCTGTCTCAGTGAACAGCAGCATGAAGCATGAATGGTACAAGCTCCAGAGCCAAATTCCCTGGGTCAGCATCCCAGCTCTTCTACTTATTAGCTGGAAGTGTGACCCTAGGTATATTACGGAACTTCGATAGGGGTATAGTTCCTCACCTCTATGAAGAGGATAATAATAGCAGTTACTTCAGAGTTGTAAGAATTAAATAACTTACCTGAAGCACTTAGAAGAGTGCCTGGTAGAATAAATGCTCAAAAAATACAACATTATTATTAAGAATATCTACATACTCAAAATGATTATTATAACAATACTGCTTATGAATATTTCATATCCATGTGTACATTGATTTTAAACTTAGAATTCAGCATTCTTATAACTAAATATGTTTTGATTCATCCTTCATGAATGCAACTACTTATTTGTATAGATATGCAAAAGCACAGGGATGGATCTGGAAAGACATACATGGCACAACTGACTGCGACCCTCTTTGTGGAGAACTAGATTGGAGATGGTCAACAGCCTTCAGCTTTTCATTAAATATTTGATTTCTTTTCCATGATGAAAATGTATTAGTGAACTACACGTAATACTTTTTTTTAATTAGAAAAGTTATTTAAGACAAGGTCTCACTATGTTGGCCAGGCTGATCTTGAACTCCTGGCCTCAAGGGATCCTGCCACCTCAACCTCCCTCCAAAAGTGCTGGGATTACAGGCATGAGTCACCACGACTGGCCAAAACATAATTTTTAAAAGGTAAAAAAATTATATAAAAAGAAATGTTAGCACTGCATTGGATACATTAAGGAGGATATCTTTACATTCAGATAACATTTCCACATTCACTGATTGAAAACCTAGTTTGCATGGGTCACTGCACTAGATATTACAGAGAATGAAAAGTCTCTTGCAAAGGCCTTTTTCCCTCATTCCTGACTGATACAATTTGAATGTGAGCTGGACCTTGGAGGATGGGGGGGTTTCTATTGGAGTGGCTAATCATGACAGACAGTGTAAGCAGAAATGCGGAGGTAACAGAATGTGGGAAATGTTCAGGAAACAGTGAGTAGTTGTTTGTGTGGATCACATGATGCTGAAGAGAATGGTACCATATAAATTTAGAAAGGTAGATTGGATTTAGTGTACCAAGAACTTTGGATGCTGGGGTAGTGTTTGTCTTTATCACTTTAAGAGAATGGGAGTCACTAAAGGATTCTGAGTAGATGAGTGACACAGTGTATTTTTTTTCTTTTTCTTCTTTCTTTTTTTTTTTTTTTTTTTGACAGAGTCTCTCTCTGTTGTCCACGCTAGAGTGCGGTGGTGCCATCTTGGCTCACTGCAACCTCCTCCTCTTGGGTTCAAGTTATTCTCCTGCCTCAACCTCCTGAGTAGTTGGGACTACAGGCGCACGCCACCATATATGGCTAATTTTTTTGTATTTTTAGTAGAGACGGGGTTTCACCATGTTGGCCAGGCTGGTCTGGAACTCCTAATCTCAGGTGATCCGCCGGCCTCGGCCTCCCAAAGTGCTGATATTACAGGCATAAGCCACCATGCCCGGCCACAGTGTCTTAAGGAGAACATTTTGCCAGCAGTATATAGGACAGATTCAAGTGAACTTCCTTAGAGAATTTTAAATGGTCAATGTAAGAGGGGATGAAGGCTTGACCTAATGGGTAGTAAGGAAAATGGGAAAAAAAAGTATAGATGAGAATTAGCATGTAAGAAATAGGATAAATTGTTAATTGGCTAAAAAAAAAGTCAAAAGGTTGAAAAGAAATGAAGAGAAAAAGGATTTAGTCTATGTATGTTAAGGTTTTCAGGAGTAAATTTTTAGACTATAATGATGTCATCTTCTGCAAACAGAGATACCATCAGGAAGGGCTACCTTAGAAAAGAAAATGGCTTCTTTTAGGACATGTTGAGATTAAGTTGCTACACAGGCATCTTGGCAAAAACAAATACCAGTCATTTGATGATCCATCTTTAGAATCATCTGCACTGAGAAGATAGTTGAAAATGTAGTTGTGGATAAGATTGCCTGGTAGAAAATGTAGAAGAGAAGGGTGATGATGGAGTCTTGAGGAATTCTTTACTTTGAGGATGCTGGAAGATTGGAAAAACTAGTAAGAAACAGAGATCACCCAGAGAAGAAAGAGGATAATGAGAGTCACACCATGGATGGATCCAAGGAAAAGAATATTGCAAAAAATGAAAGCTCAACAATATTTAATGTAGCAAAATAATTAAAGAAAATAAGGACTAAAGGGGTTGATTCCTTCTCTGTCATCAGAATTCTTTAGAAAAAGCTGTTAGAATAGTAGGTGAGCCTTCAGGGCACTTAACACAGGTCTCCACACATTTTAAAGATTGATAGCAAAGTCAAGTCAAGAAGAAAATGTAGGGTCAGGTGCAGTGGCTCATGCCTGTAATCCCAGCACCTTGGGAGGTCAAGGCGGGGGCGGGGGGATCACGAGGTCAGGGGTTTGAGACCAGCCCAGGCCAATATGGTGAAACCCAGTCTCTACTAAAAATACAAAAATTAGCTGGGCATGGTGGCAGGCACCTGTAATCCCAGCTACTCGGGAGGCTGAGACAGGAGAATCCCTTGAACCAGGGAGGCAGAGGTTGTAGTGAGCCGAGATCATGCCATTGCACTCTAGCCTGGGTGGCAGAGGGAGACTCCATCTCAAAAGAAGAGGAAGAAGAAGAGGAATAAGGTAGTTTCAGCACTCTAGGAAGCTGAGGTGGGTGGATGCCTTGAGTTCAGTAGTTCAAGACCAGCCTAGGCAACATAGTGAAACCCCATCTCTACAAAAAATACGAAAACCTAGCCAGGCGTAGTGGTGCACGTCTGTAGTCCCAGCTCCTCGGGAGGCTGAGGTGAGAGGATCAGTTGAGCCTGGCACGTGAAGACTGCAGTGAGCCATGATTGCACCACCGCACTCCAGCCTGGGTGACAGAGCAAAACTCTGTCAAAGAAAAAAGAAAAGAAAAGAAAAGAAAAAGAAGAAAGAAAGAAAGAAGAAAGAAAAAAGAAAGAAAGAAAGAAAGAGAGAGAGAAAGAAAGAAAAGAAAGAGAAAAAAGAAAAGAAAATAAAATGTAAAATTACAGCTGAAATAGAGCTCAGAGTAAAGACAGAAAAGGGTCTGGAGTGAAATGAAAACAAGGCCAAGTCTGCATGAAAAGCTGAATATCCAGAGATGGAACATTTTTCTTTGGCTCCTCTCCTCAAAGGCTTTGTTAGAGTATATGCAGAAGGCCTGTCTCCAGCTGAGTCGCATAAGCCAGTGATTCTTCAGAGGACTATAGGAGGGGATCAGTTTCCTTTAAAATGCAGAGAACATTCTCCTGCTCAACCACTTTGATACCTCCTTACAATATTGTATTACCCAAACAATAGTTTCTAAACTTCTTATCCTGACAGTGAAGATCTTGAGTAAGCTGGGTGTCTCCCAATATTAATTTCCAGTTTCTGAAAACAAATCCAGGCTGGTCTACTCACTGTCACCTAGAATTTCTTTTAATTCCCATACTTACACCTTGCCTCGTACCATTTCCCTTGCCTAGTAAGAGAGATCACCTAGAGAAGCAAGAGGATAACGAGGGTCATGTCATGGATGGATCCAAGGAAAAGAATATTGCAATAAAGGAGAGCACAGCCATATTTAATGTAGCAAAATAATTGCTTCTCTCTCTTTTTGCTTCTTCAGTCTATTAAATTCCAATGTTTAAATCAGTACCATGTTCTCTGTGAAGTTTTCCTTTACAATCCAATTACCACAGCCTTTGTTTTAGGGTTATTTTCTTGGCACTTAGATATTGCCTGCTATTGTTTCATATCATGCCTTCTTCAGATTGTAAGCTTCTGGAGGCAGGGGGAGAAACTTGAAAAGTATCTAGAATAATAACATTTTTAAAAAACTGAGCTATTTTTAAATTGAGCTATCTACATGTCTAGGTTGATGAGTGCTAAAAGTGTCTATACCTGTGTGACCACCATGTAGTCAATGTAGACAGCATTCCCAGCACAGTGTCTCACACAAAGTGCTCCAAGATGTAAGGTTCAGCACGGGTAATAGGAGGCAAGTTTGGTCAGGCAGGAGTAGGTGAGTGAATCTTAAGTTCGAGCCTGCCTAAAGGGGTTGAATCACCTGAGGTCAGATGAAATAAAAAGTCAAATACTGAAGTCGGGGGCGGTGGGGACAAGGGGGCAGTATTTTGTAAGTCAGAGCAGGTTTGGGATTGTGCAATCTTGTGTGTCATGCAGGCAAGGTCCAGTGACCTAAGCAGCGGTCCAAGCAGTGGTGGAGGCAGGGGCACCAGGGTGGCAATATCAATTTTCATTCTCTACCTGGGAGAGAATGAAACTTTCATTCTCTACCTGGGAGAACTTGCCCTCTATGAAAGTTAAGAGTTGCAGGTGTGTGGTGCTCCTGTCTGAGGTCTGAGGTAATGAGATTTCTGGGAGCTTCTTACTAAAAACCTTTGCTCACTGACTGACTGCTGATAAAAGTGAGATCTTGGCTGGCTTGGGTATTTTGCTGTGGTTACATTAGCAAATCATTCCACTCAATTCCCCAAATGAGAACTGCATTTTACTAAGAATTTGGGGAAAGGCTGATAAAGGTTGATTTCAGCAGAATATTTTGTTAACATAATGCTATATTGTTTCTACTTTATATTTAAACAGAGCTGTCTGTTGTCAAATATGAAAGAGCTTGGGGTGCCCACCAAATGTCTCTAGCTGTCTATGTCAATGTGACATCTTGAACTCAATATGTTCTAAGCAGAATTTTTTTTTTTTTTTTTTTTTTTTTTTTTTGAGACAAGGTCTTGCTCTATCGCTCAGGCTGAAGTGCAGTGGCGTGATCATAGCTCATTGCAGCCTCCATCTCCTGGGCACAAACGATCCTCCCACTTCATTCTTCCAAGTATCTGAGACTACAGGCATGTGCCACCACTCTTGGCTAATTTTTCAAAATTTTAGTACAGGCAAGGTCTCACTATGTTAGCCAGGCTGTTCTTGAACTCCTGAACCAATCCCCCTGCCTCAGCCTCCCAAAGTGTTGGGATCACAGGTCTGTGTCAAGCCAAAGACTCTGTGTCAAGCCAAAGCAGAATTTTTGATTCCTGCTCTCCTGCTTAGTCTTCTTCATTTTAATAAATGTCACACAGTTGCTCATGACAAAGTCCTGGGAGTCTTCCTTGATTCTTTTCGTCTCCTTCATATTCAACATTAAATCCATCAAGATCTGTCAGCTGTATCTTTAAAATCTTTTCTGATTTCTGTCTAGCACAGAGATTAAGTAGGCAAACTCTGGAGGCAGATTGACTAGGTTTGAATTCTGGCTCTAAACTTACTAGCTGTGTATCCTGGCCAAGTGACTTCACCTCTCTGCTTCATTTTCTTCATATGTAAAATGGAAATAACGATAGCACCTACTTCATAGGGTTGTTTGTAGAAATAATGTTAATGCATATAAAGTACTTAGAATTAAGCCTGGATATAGTAGGTGCTCAATTAAGGTTAGTTGGTACTAGCTCTCAACCTGCCATTTTAATCCCACCTTCATTTTCTCTTACCAGGAATACTAAAATCATTGATGGCAATCATGTTTCCCTGCTTTTACTTTTGCCCTTCTTACTGTTTCTTGGATATGCCAAGTCATTCCTGCTGCAGACCTTGACACTTGTCTCCCTCTCCAAGGAGTTTCTTCAGTAAGCCCCTGGTGTTAATGCACCCTCACTTCATTCGGCCCTCACACGGACCAGAAAGAAGTCTGCCCAGATTACCCTATTACCCACTTTATTCTTCTTCAGAGTTCTTGTTGGTACCTGAAAATACACCCTATTTAAATTGTTTAGTTGTTAATGGTCTGTTTCCCTCACTACAGTGTCAGGTTTTATGGTCTGTCTGGTTCATCATTATGTCCTCATGACTAAAACAGTACCTAAACATCACAGGAACTCATAAATATTTGTTGAATAAATGAGTGAATGGGTTAATTTTCATATCTTCCCATATTCTCCACCCATCCACCCTCTGCTTCAAATTAAACACCGCAGAGATCATTTAACGCAAAGCTTTCATTCCACAGGGAAGAAAGCCACTTGAAGAGGTGAAGGTTGGCATGGGACTACCTCCTTCTCCAGTTCCAGCACTCTTTGATACACTGCATTGCCACTCACCTTCTTCCATCCACACTCTACTGTGATTCAATGCTATCAGCAGTGCATGATATCATGAGAACATATAACTAAAAGCGTTTTTCAAAGGCTCTTCTCTTCTACCTTCTACTTTTCTGGAGTCTGTCCATCTCCTCTCTGCCTCTTCTGCCTCTGCCTTTCCTGAGGTGAATCCTCAGCCACTTTGGCCTCACCTTCCGCACTGATTCCCCAGGGAGTCTCATCCATTGCCATGGCTTCAAACATCATCCTCATACCGATGAATCTGTATCTCCAGCCCAGATGCCTCTCCTTTTCTCCAACTCACACTTTTAACTGCTTACTAGACATCTTCATCTGGATGGCCCTAGGCATCAAAAGTAGAATCCATTTTCCATCAAAATTGTTGTTCCTCCAGCTCTCTCTGTCTGAAAAATGGTAAGCAGTTATCCAAGCTTGAGACCTTTTCATTGTGTCTGTTCCCTTCAAACAATTGTAAGGACATGTTGATTCTACTTCTCAAATAATTATCACACCTATTTCTCCCATTTCCACTGCTACTACTTTAGTTCTGCTACCAACATCTTTTACATGGATTACTATAACAATCTCCTAATCTAAGAGTTTCTCAAAATGGGTTATGACCCATTAGTGAGGTATTAAATCAATTTAGTAAATCATGACAAGCTTTGTTTTTCTTTTTCTTTCTTGCCACTGAACAGATGTCACAAAACAAAATTTTAAGAATTTTTTAAACTTACATATATAATCGGAAATTAGCAGGATCAAAATAAGAAGTTACTGGCAGCTTCCCCTTTTTTGTAAAGGTCAAAACCCTCAAGATACTTTGAATGAATACAAAGATCTATTTAACTAAAAAGCCTGCCCCTGCCCCCAATACACTTTTAACCTAAGCAAAAAAATGTTTTATGTGAATAGCACTTAGTGAATAGCATTATCAAATGCGGCGATAATTTAATTTTAGTACTATTTACTATATACACATCATGATTGTGAGAGACATTTACAGAGTCTGTTGCTCTGTAATGCTGCTCTAGGTGGTCCATACTCCTCACGTCTCCTGCCCCAAAGAGATTAGCTCCCCCGGGATGTCTACTAGGACTATATTTTTTCTTCTTTTCAACATATTGGCTCTAGCAATATATCTACCTTGGATTTGAACTAGCAATAAGGTATTCTTGGTTAGGGTCAGTCATACAGTTTTATTCCTCAGTTCCATGATTTTATCAGGGGTTAAGTTCTCTGGACATTGAAATTTCCCCAATGCCAACGAGCCCAGTAATTGCTCCCCGCCTCAAATCTTTCAGCTTCCCAAAACCACTTCCGATTTTGAACTGGAGCTGTTCCCAGCCTCTCCATCAGCAGCTCTCCCCAGATTCCATCTTCCTAGTGCTTGTGAGCAGCAATGTGTGCAGCATTCTCATGGCAGTTTCCGTGATTCGCTAGTGAAGGAGCCTGTAGATTTGGCTTAAGACAAAACCAGAGTAGGCTGCAGGAAAAAGAGACAGCCAAACTCCATCTTCCTCCTCTATCTGGCCCATTAATATGACTCTTGTGCCTCTACTATACTATTTAATTGTTTTCTAGGTTGTCGCAGGTTAGCTCCATGAGGGCAGGAACTGTTTTGTTCACTGCTGTACACTCCTGGGTACCATTTGCATTCTGACCATTTGCTTGAGTTACCTGCTTTGTGGCCTGAGGAGGCTCTGCTCTTCCATTTATCTCAGTTTCATGAAGGGCCAGGCAAACAGGTACTGACATGAAAGCCACCTACTCCTGGCAGCCGAGGCCCTGTCTTCCTGTCTCCTGACCTATCTGGCGTGTGAATCCTGGTGCTCTAGGCTGACCTATACCTGTGGCCGTGCAAGGCCAGTCCTCAGCTCCCTGCAAATGGGTTTACGGTTTATTCACAGGGCAAAGACCACTACCACATAAGGAGACCGACGCTGCAGAGACAGCAGAGAGCTCTGCCTGGTGACCTATGACTGAGGTTGTTAAATGACCCATGCATCTCAACACCTCCCCAGGCCTCCACCATCCAGCTTGCTATAATCAGAATTTTTAAAACATGAAACAGAATAGAAAATAGATATCTGACTACAACATGTGCAGTAAGCTTCAACTGTTTTGTATAGTTGTATGTATTCAGGGTTTACAATGTAATGTTGTGGGTCATGATCAAAAAGTGTGAAAGGCACTATCTTCATTTGTTACCTGCCTTCTTTTTGTGCCCCTCTTATTCATTATCTACCCTGGACATGACCTTTCCAAAAAACGATCCCAATATAGGAAATGTTACACACTGGATTCAGAGTCTGATAAAGCTGGCATTGAACCCTGGCTCTGGCAGTTAATGGCTGTGTGATCAGGTAGGAATTACTTCAGCAACGATCCCTTTCTCTTCATCTGTCAAATGGAAATAGCATCATGAATTCAGGGCTGTGGGCCAGCCCCATGCCAGCCACTTCAAATCATTTATGTCTAATCTTTGCAATAATGCTAAGGCAATTATTATTATCCTCATTTTTAAATTCAATTTTATTTTTTATTATACTTTAAGTTCTGGGGTACATGTGCAGAAAGTGCAGATTTGTCACATAGGTATACACGTGCCATGGTGGTTTGCTGCACCCACCAACCCGTCATCTACATTAAGTATTTCTCCCATGCTATCCCTCACCTAGCCCCCCACCCCCTGACAGGCTCTGGTGTGTGATGTTCCATGTGTCCGTGTATTCTTATTGTTCAACTCTCACTTATGAGAGAGAACATGCTGTGTTTGGTTTTCTGTTCCTGTGTTACTTTGCTGAGAATGTTGGATTCCAGCTTCATCCATGTCCCTGCAAAGGACAAAGGACATGAACTCATCCTTTTTTATGGCTGCATAGTATTCCATGGTATATATGTGCCACATTTACTTTATCCAGTCTATCATTGATGGGCATTTGGGTTGGTTCCAAGTCTTTGCTATTGTCAACAGTGCTGCAATAAACGTACATGTGCCTGTGTCTTTATAATATAATGATTTATAATCCTTTGGGTATGGACTCAGTAATGGGATGGCTGGGTCAAATGGTATTTCTCGTTCTAGATCCTTGAGGAATCACCACACTGTCTTCCACAATGGTTGAACTAATTTACACTCCCACCAACAGTGTAAAAGCATTCCTATTTCTCCACATCCTCTCCAGCGTCTCTTGTTTCCTGACTTTTTGATGATCAGCATTCCAGCTGGTGTGAGATGCTATCTCATTTTATTAAGAAGATTGAAGCTCAGAGAAGTTAAGTAACTTCCTCATGGTCACATCACTCGTATATTCCCGAGCAAGGATTCACTTCAAGCTCCTCCTGCTCTTTCCTTTGAGCATGAATTTCTAATCATATAGTCTGAGGTTTGACAATTCATGGCTACTTGTATTGACTTCTCACACATTTACATAACTCAATCAATCAAGTATTTATTAAGCATCAATTCTGTACTTAGCACTGACTTGGAGAATGTAAATAAAAAGAGAAGAGTAAAAATGTGGTTTGTGGCCGGGTGTGGTGGCTCATGCCTGTAATCCCAGCAATTTTGGAGGCTGAGTCAGGAGGATCACTTGGGGCCAGGAGTTCAAGACCAGCCTGGGCAACAGAGTGAGACCTCATCTCTAGAACAAATAAAAATAAATTAGCTGGGTGTGGTGGTGCTCACCTGTGGTCCCAGCTACTTGGAAGGCTGAGGTAGGAGGATCACTTCAGCCCTGAGGTCGAGGCTGCAGTGAACAATGCTCAGTGTCACTGAACTCCAGCCTGAGCAACTGAACAAGACCCTATCTCCAAAAAAAAAAAAAAAAAAAAGTGGTTTGTTGTTGTGGAATGTGCTTTTAACTTAGAGCGAAAACACTGATAGACACAAGGCAATAGCAAGCTTCTCAGTGGTGCTGAGTATTTAAAACCCATTAGATATTTAAAAATTGTAACGTGTTGTATTATAAATTTACGTAACACTTAATGAAAGGAATTAATTTATAATTTATACAATTCATAAAGGATCTAGTTTATGGATTGAATTTCTAGATTAGGAATCTATATGAATATGAATATCAGTTTCTTATTACAATGTAGCAGAAGATGACTCATTTTACCAGCCTGGCCAATATGGTGAAACCTCATCTCTACTAAAAATACAAAAATTAGCCAGGAGTGGTGGTGGGCACCAGTAGTCCCAGCTACTCAGGAGGCTGAAACAAGAGAATTGCTAGAACCCAGGAGGTGGAGGTTGCAGTGAGCCAAGATTGCGCCACTGCACTCCAGCCTGGGTGACAGACTGACTCCATCTCAAAAAAAAAAAAAAAAAATGAACCATTTTAGAGATTATGACTATTAGAATAACATAGTCTCTATTGCATTTAAAAAATAAACTCCATATATCTGTGTTTTACCTAACTACCAGCATCTTTTCAAGTTGATCTGCTTTTCTAAGAACTAATAGGGAAGAACATTTTTTAAAAAATCATTCTTTAAAGGGCCCACAGGAAGCTGCCTGCTTAGTCACTCCTCAGGGTAAGCCTCACCCTTCCACATTTTGTTTACTCTTTCTGCTTTCCCTATTTATTGTTTTAAATTGAATTTCCATTCCTCTAGTGAGCACCATGTTCCAAGAAAAGCTGGGAAATTCAGTTTATATACACAGTACTGACTTAGCAGTAGAAATATAAAAATTTAATTTATTATTCAAATTCATAATAAGGCATATGATGCAATGAAAAATGATTCAATGGGAGACCTAAAGAGCTGGGCATGTAGACTTAGGGGACAACCCTGAAAGGGTGCTGGTGCTCTTCTGTAGCCCATCTGTACAGTGTGGTGGAATGAAAAGAGCCAACAGTTTGTCTTAGGACTTTTGCAGGGGTTGGTATGAAGAAAAGAGTCAGATAGAGCTGAGTGTGGTGACTCATACATGTAATCCCAGCACTTTGTGAGGCCAAGGCAGGAGGATCGCTTGAGGCCAGGAGTTGGAGATCAGCCTTGGAAATATAGTAAGATCCTAAAAAAAAAAAAAAAAAAGGCTGTGTGCAGTGGCATGTGCCCGTAATCCCAGCTACTCAGGAGGCTGAGGTGGGAGGATCTCTTGAGCCCAGGAGTTTGAGGCTGCAGTGAGCTATGATTGTACCACTGCATTTCCAGCCTGGGTACAGAGCAAGACCTTTTCCAAGAAGAGAGAGAGAGAGAGAGAGAAAGGAAGGAAGGAAGGAAGGTAGGAAGGAAGGAAGGAAGGAAGGAAGGGAGGGAGGGAGGAAGGAAGGAAGGAAGGAAGGAAGGAAGGAGAAAAAGAAAGAGGAGGGAAGGAGGGATGGGGAGAAAGAGAAAGAAGAAAGAAAGAAAAGATGAAAGAAAGAAAGAAGAAAGAAAGAAAGAAGAAAGAAAGAGTATTAGTTCATTCTCACATTGCTATAAAGAACTGCCTGATACTGAGTAATTTATAAAGAAAAGAGGTGTAATTGACTTGTGGTTCCATGTGGCTGGGGACACCTCAGGAAACTTAGTCACAGCGGAAGGAGAAGCAGGCACATCTTACATGGTGACAGGTGAGAAAGATGGTGTGTAGTAAGCACAGGAAAAACTACCATATATAAAACCATCAGATCTTGTGAGAATTTACTCACTATCACAAGAACAGCATAGGGGAAACCGCCCCCATAATCCAATCACTTCCCACCATGTCTCCCTTTCAATATCTGGGCATTACAATTCAAGATGAGATTTGTGTGAGGACACAAAGCTAAATCACATTAGAAAGAAGAGAGAGAGAAAGGAGAGAAAGAAAGAATCAGACAGAATTCCTTCTTGAGATATATTTTTTTAAAACTGACATGAGCTATGTCATTACCTTGGTTTAACTGATATTTCAAAATTATACTCTGCTGTTACTATTTCTATTTCTTGCAACTAAGCTCTATTGTTTCTTAACTATGAACTGTAAGGAAAACATATGAGGAAATCCCAGGAAGAATTAAGCTTTCACTTTTCTTTTAATTTCTTTGCTCGCAAATAAAATCAGTGTTAAGGCCTCTAGAAGAAAATCAGTACTGTTCATATCCTGTTTAGGTAAGTCAAATGATATACATATTTATCTAGAAACCAAAAGTTCATTTTACTATTTTCCACACTAGAGTTTCAAAGGATCTTAGAATATTTTTTAAATAGATGCAAATTTAGGTAGGTGCATACACTCAGAGGTAAAACATCAGTGGGGTTGTCTGGTTACTGAACTGAATAATTACACTTTTAAAAAATTCTTTGAAAAATTAACAGATCCAAGTTAAAATATACAAAAAGGATCTTTAAAAACACTGTCAGAGGTAAGAAAACCAGACAAAACATTTGACAAGTAAAAGAAAACTTGAGCTATAACCCATACAAACCTCCCTGCTGCCATAATATTCCCAGCTAGCACAAGATAACAGGATTCCATTCTTGTGATGTATCGGAGTTAACACATATCAAAGAAAAAGAAAACAATGGTTTCTGGTTAGTGAAGGTGCAGTGTAAAAATTTACAGATCATATCATCCCGAACTGGCAAATAATATGCATCAGGTTTAATCCACTGTGAACTTACAAAGTATATGGTACTGGCTCTATGGGACCGTAAAAGGCATCCTTTCTTAGGCTGTGTTAGTTAATGTGCAAAATAGTAAGCCAGAAACTAAGAAATAGAAAATAGTCACCCATGCTTTCTCCAAAACAATATAAAAAGGCCTAAGCTACATGAAATAGAATAAAAAGATTAAAATATAAAGGCACACACATTAAAAAAGAAAAACATATTAATGAACTTTACAAAAATTTCAATCAGATTAAGAGTATGCTCTCTTGAAGGAAGTGGTAACATTGGCTTCTCAGGTATATCAAAGTAAGGAGACATAGTATCAGAGAAAAAGCAGTCAAAGAGCAGACAGCTTTGTTTCACTCATTTGACAAATATACACGGAGTGCCTCTTCTGTATATATCTCATGTATATATCTCAAATATACATATATTTGAGGCGAAGTCTCACTCTGTTGCCCAGGCTGGAATGCAGTGGCGAGATCTCGGCTCACTGCAACCTCCACCTCCTGGGTTCAAGCGATTCTTCTGCCTCAGCCTCCTGAGTAACTGGGATTACAGGTGTGAGCCACCACGCCCAGCTAATTTTTGTATTTTTAGTAGAGACGAGGTTTCACCATGTTGGTCAGGCTGGTCTCAAACTCCTGACCTCGTGATCTGCCTGCCTCGGCCTCCCAAGGTGGGATTACAGGCGTGAGCCACTGTGCCTGGCTGAAAAAATATTTTTAAAAAGTTAAAAGAGGTTTTTTCATGACCTATTGTAAGTTTTGCATTTTACAGGTAGAATCAAATAGTGTCAAGGTTTGGATATAACGATACTTTTAAAACTATATTTAATTTTTATCCTTTTTAGAGATATAACAAAATTAAAATGGTAATGTAAAACAATTGCTGAACTAAGCTGAGCTAAAAGCAATTTATGGAAGAAAAAAGTGTAGTATTGTTTATATATGCATGTGCGTGAGTATTTGTGTGTGTGCATATGTGTATTTGTGTTGAGGGGGCAGCCTCCAGTTTAACTATCTTAAAGAAATACAGAAGATCACCCTGTGTCCTCTAATTTCCATACCTCATGACAGCTGCTCTTTAGCTTCCAATTTTCTAGGTTATTTGGCCACATTTTTCTGTGAGAGGAGAGTCTTTTATCAAATGTCTTATTTGTGTTCCCTCAAATATAGACTTCTGAGGGAACATCACAGATCATGTGTTTTGGTTTATAAGTTCGAAGAAAAATTGCTTTGATTACTAGATCAAAACTTTCAATCTGAGGCACAATGAATAATTATAATTAAAAAGTTGAGCATCACTTCCACTGTTGGTACTTATAATGCGTACAATGTTGTGTAAATAAATCCAAAGTTTCTTATGTGTAACAAGTCTGATGACTTATATAGAATATAATTTAGTTAAACATTTCACATCTAATTTTCAAAGTAATTTTGCTGAATGGAAGAAGCCAGGCAAAAAAGAATAGATGTTGCATGATTACACTTATATAAAATTAAAGACAATGAAAGTAATTATAGTGAGAGAAAGTACATCAGTGGTTGCCAAGGGGAGGAGGAAAGGAAGAGAGCAAGAGAGAAAGAGAGAGAGAAAAGAAAAGAAAAGAAAATAGAGAGATGAAAAAAAGATACAGTGAAATTTTTAGAGTGCTGGAAATATTTGTTACCTTGATTATTAGTGATGGGTTCACAAATGTGTGTGTGTATTTTATATATTGTGCACTTTATGTATATACAGTTATAGTATGTCAATTGTACTGCAACAAAGCTTTAAAAAAAATCTAATCTTGACTGCCAAGTTATTCCTGTCCAAATGAACTGTGCTAATATAACTACTATGTATCACACATATCTGGGAATTAAGGTGAAGAATAAAAATAAGAAAGCAGAACCAGAGATATATGATTGGCAGGAGGACAGATCTTTCTTTTGATGTTGTATCTGGAGGTCATGTCTCTAGTGACTTATCACCTTAAGCTTTTCCAGCAACACCCAACAGTTTGCTTTCATCACCATAGAAGAGATAGCTTGCCAAGTCCGCACGTAACACTATTTCCTATGGTCTCTCAAAAAGCTAATGCTAGATGATACCTTACACGACTGTACTGCATAAACCATTGAGCAGATTTAGTAGCTTTTACTGATAAAGTGAAAGGGAATGAAAAGCAGTGATTCATGGACAGGAAAGACAGTTTGGTATTTTTATTTTACCATTAATATCTAGAAGAAGGAAAAGGATTTCTGAAAGAACCCCATCGCTACAGCCCAAGTGATGTTTCTTCTTTCTTCCTTTCTTTCCTTGCCTCCCTTCCCTCCCTTCCTTCCCCTTCCCTTCCTTTTTCTTTCTTTCTTTCTTTCTTTCTCTCTTTCTTTCTTTCTTTCTTTCTTTCTTTCTTTTTTCTTTCTTTCTTTCTTTCTTTCTTTCTTTCTTCTTTCTTTCTTTCTTTCTTCTTTCTTTCTTTCTCTTTCTTTCTTTCTCTTTCTTTCTTTCTCTTTCTTTCTTTCTCTTTCTTTCCTTCTCTTTCTTTTCCCTCCCTCTTTTCTTTCTTTCCTTTCTTTCTTTCTTTCTTTCTTTCTTTCTTTCTTTTTTTTTGACGGAGTCTCGCTCTGTCGCCCAGCCTGGAGTGCAGTGGCGCAATCTTGGCTCACTGCAAGCTCCGCCTCCCGGGTTCACGCCATTCTCCTGCCTCAGCCTCTCCAAGTAGCTGGGACTACAGGCGCCCGCCACCACGCCCGGCTAATTTTTTTGTATTTTTAGTAGAGACGGGGTTTCACTGTGGTCTCGATCTCCTGACCTCGTGATCCGCCCACCTCGGCCTCCCAAAGTGCTGGGATTACAAGCGTGAGCCACCGCGCCCGGCCTTCTTTCTTTCTTTCTTTCTTTCCCTTCCTTCCTTCCTCCCGCCTTTCTTTCTTTCTCTTTCTTTCTTTCTTTCTTTCTTTCTTCTTTCTTTCTTCTTTCTTTCTTTCTTTCTTTGTTTCTTCTTTCCTTTCTTTCTCCCTCTCTCGCCTCCCTCGCCTCCCTCCCTCCCTCCTTTCTTTCTTTCTTTCACAAGGTCTCACTCTGTTGCCCAGGCTAAAGTACAGTTGCACAAACATGGCTTACTGCAGCCTCAACCTTCCAGGGTTCAGGTGATTCTCCCACCTCAACTTCCAGAGTACTTGGGACTACAAGCGTGTGCCACCACCCAGCTAATTTTTAGATTTTTTTGTGGAGGGGTTTTGCCATGTTGCCCAGGCTGGTCTCGAACTCCTGGGCTTAAGCAATCTGCTTGCCTCAGCCTCCCAAACTGCTGAGACTACAAGTGTGAGCCACCGCACCGGCCCCAAAGTGATATTTCAAAACTGCAAATCAGATTATGTCATTGCTGCTTAAAATTCAACAATGGCTTCCTACTAGCCACTGTTTTTAGGGAAATCCTCAACATGGTTTACCAGCTACTTCATGACTTGACCCACGTCTTCGTTTTTGGCCTGGGTTCATCTCACTATTTCCCACACAATCTATAGCCATTCTGAATGCTTCTTAGCATCTTACTCATCAAGGCTTTTCATGCTGTAATGCACATTGAGTTCTCCAGGAAGCACACTCTGAGGCAGAATTTAGAGTTCAGGATGTTTATTAGAGATTGCTCTTGAGTCAACAGCCAGGGAAGGGAGGAGGCGGAAGCAGAATTGGGAAGAGGGAGAAATCAAGCTGAGACAAAAGTCTGACAGCCTCAGCCAACAGCACACAGTGCTCTGTAACTGAAGTGGCTCATCAGAGGTGGCATACAAATGGGTAGAAGGTGGAAGGGTGTGATCTTGGGTGAGGTGTCTCCATGCAGCTGAGGCAACACCTGAAAGGGCTGGCACTGCTAGTTCCAGGGACACCGAGTCCTTCCTTAAAAGGGGATCTGAGCTTGGCATTTGTATATCACCTCAGCTTGGTATTTACCATGCATGAAACTCTCTCTTCTCCAGTTCACTTAGGTCATTTCAGCTCATCCTTCAGATCTCAATACAATCCTCATTTCTTCAGAGAGGGCTTCCCAAATTCCCAAACTCCGTTGGCACTTCCTTGCGACAATAACTCTGTGAGGTATGGATCACTTCTGTAATATCCACTCTGTATCTTCAATGCCTACCACAGTGTGGGCACATATAGGTACTTGATTAATACTAACTGAATAAATGAACAAATCCGAGGATTAAGGAGCACTGCAAAGAGCAAAGACCCTTCCCTTTTTGTGGCAGTATGATGTTGAGGAAAGGACTTCAGGCCCCATCATCAGTCAGTGCCCAGTTAGTCAATCCCAGCTCAATCACACTTCAGCTGTGTGAGCATGGATACATTAATTAAACTCTCTAAGTTCCAATATTTAAAGTCAATAATAACAATGGTAATGTTAGTAGTAGTAACAGTATCATTCCTATAGGCTGTCCAGAGGGTTCAATGAAATAGTCTATATATATAAAGGATTTGTCATAGTGCCTGAAATATAGTAAGGCATCAGTAAGTTGCTAGATATAGATGCTATTATTATTTGACCTTTTGCTGTAAGTTCTTAAAATACCTTTAAAAAGAGGAGAATGTTAGAAAAAGACTTTTTTATATTTGCTCTTTAAAATGCATCAAAATAGTAATCATAGAAACAATTAGAAACTTGTTGGATTTCTCTAAACTTACTTTACAGTTTAGATTTGATTTTTATTTTGCATTATATATAGGAGATGGAGGACAGCATTATCTTCTCTTTACTTATGATCTTCTAAAATTTTTATTTATTTGTTTGTGTATGTATGTATGTATGTATGTGTGTATTTCTTTATTTATTTTGAGACAGAGTCGTGCCCTGTCACCCAGGCTGGAGAGCCGTGGTGGGATCTCGGCTCACTGCAACCTCCACCTACCAGGTTCAAGTGATTCTTGTGCCTCAGTCTCCTGAGTGGCTGGGATTACAGGCACACACCATAAGGCCCGGCTAATTTTTTGTAGTTTTATTGGAGACAGAGCTTCACCATGTTGGCCAGGCTGGTTTCGAACTCCTTGCCTCAAGTGATTCACCCACCTCGGCCTCCCAAAATGTTGGGATTACAGGTGTGAGCCACCACACCCAGCCTTATCTTCTAATGATTTATTTATATACTTATTTATTTTATTTTATTTTTTTGAGACAGGGTCACGCTCTGTCACTGAGGCTGGAGGGCAGTGGTGTGATCATGGCTCACTGCAGTCTCGACCTTCTGGGTTCAAGCAATCCTCCTGCCCTAGTCTCCCAAGTAGCAGGACAACAGGTGTGAACCACTACGCCTGGCTAATTTTTTAACTTTTTTGTAGAGGCAGGGTCTCACTTTGTTGCCCAGGCTAGTCTCAAACTCCTGGGCTCAAGTGATCCTCCCAAAGTGCTGGGATTACAGGCGTGAGCCACTGCACTTGGCTTTCTAATGTTTTAAATAAGGTTTGCTTCTGAACACTCCACTCATACCACCTAGGAGTGTACAACTTGGCAATACTGATTTACTTGTAACTTACAAATAGTGTGGTGTTGCTTTTGCCTATGTATGAAATGCATTTTCCTACATTAGAAAATTTCGACTTCAGTATGAACTGGCTAATTGGCTCAAAAGTCACCTCCTGAACAAAACCTTCTCTTACTTCTTCCATGCTACTCCTGAATTCCCATTTTTACTATGACAACATTTACATGCCCAGGCTGTTGTTCTAACCCCGTTGCATCGTATTTCCCCATTAGACTGTGAGCTTCTTGAGCAGTTTTTCACCTTTTGTATCTTGCACATTTGGATACTCAATAAATGTTCATTGAGTTGATTTGAATTAGAAGAAAATCACCAGATCTCTTCAGAAAGACACAAATAATGACTGGTTTAGGTAGTCTAATGGTCTCAAAGAACACAGTACGAAGTTGAATAAGCTGGAAGCCAAATATTTATTATTTGCTACTCTTTCATTTTTAATTGAAATATAACACTCACACAGAAAACTGCCCCCAAATTAGTGTATTAGTCAATGAATCATCCCAAAATGCATAATTGACCATTAACAAAGTCAAGAAATAGAACACTGTCAGAAGCTCCTCCCATGTACACTTAAGCATCCATTTTTGAAGAGTATTTTCCTTTACACCAGAGACCTTATCTGAGCCTTTCAAAGTTATTCATTTCAAAGCATTCATTTCAAAGAAATGAATACTTGTCCACCCGGCTTTCATTATGGTCTATCATGGTAGTTGATTGCCAGCCACTGTCACTGACGTGTATTTTTGAATCTTGTCATCTTTGTAAAGAAATATACACATTTGGCACATCACTTCTATGTCTTTATGACTCTTGTTTCCACGGGGCCCTACTTCTTCCTTTGTCTCCTCTTATTGTGTGTTCTTTGCCACCATATTCTTCCTCAATGAAACACTTTACCCACTTCCTGTTAACCATCTGACCTCGCTTCTCCTTATAACTCCTCCACTATTGAAAGCTTTTGAAAAACTCCAAAAGGAATTGAATTTTTGATAAGGACTTAAAATAAGATACAAATGTGATTTCTTCATTTGTTCAGACTGCAAAAGTTAAGGGAAATTAAAATATGAAGATGGGTCAATAACGGAGTAGAAAATATGACAAATTTAGAGAAAATGATTTACTTTTCTGGGTGACAGGCAGAAGAATATAAAGAAACTGAAACCACTGGCAACCTCAAAAGGGTTAATTTTAAGAGTTGTACTCAGGAGACTTATGTCACAGTGATGGAAACAATGCTGCTACAGAAAGCTTCAAAGGTGCAAGTAACTGAAAATGCTATTTATTAGTCAGCTTAGAAGGAAGAAAATTAATAATCACAAGAACTGACTACTTCTCTGGAAATGTCTCATTTCTTTCTATGTCACTGTAAGTTAGCTTTCTCTTTTTTATTATTCTTCTTAACGGTTCTTTCCATTTCTTGTCATTCTCATGTCATTTGAAAAACTGATATTTGCTGAGATTTGTGAGTATAAGCCATTGCATGCAGGGAGTCAAAGTCTTAAATCTTAATGAGGGCTGGGCACAGTGATTCATACATATAACACCAGCACTTTGGAGGCCAAGTGCTCCCAAAGCACTTGGCAGGAGGATCACTAGAGTCCGGGAGTTTGAGGCCAGCCTGGGCAACATAGGGAGAGCCTGTCTGTACCAAAATAATAAAAAACATTAGCTGGGTGTGGTGATGTGCCTGTGGTCCTAGCTACTCAGGAGGCTGAGGAGCTACTCAGGGGGCTGAGACAGGTGATGCACCTGTGGTCCTAGCTACTCATGGAGAATCACTTGACCCCAGGAGCTCAAGGCTGCAGCGAGCCCTAATCTTGCTATGGCACTCCAGCCTAGGGGAACAGAGTGAGGCCATCTAAAAAAAAGAAAAATCTAAGAAAAAAATCTTAGGCCGGGAGTGGTGGCTCACGCCTGTAATCCCAGCACTTTGGGAGGCTGAGGCAGGCAGATCACAAAGTCAGGAGATAGAGACCATCCTGACCAACATGGTGAAACCCCATCTCTACTAAAAATACAAAAAATTAGCTGGGCATGGTGGCACATGCCTGTAGTCCCAGCTACTTGGGAGGCTGAAGCAGGAGAATCACTTGAACCCGAGAAGCGGAGGTTGCAGTGAGCTGAGATCATACCACTGCATTCCAGCCTGTTGACAGAGGGAGACTCCATCATAAACAAACAAAGAAATCTTAATGAGATGCCTCTAATTATATTTTGAACTTAAAAAAAGTCCTGGTATATATGCTTCAGCTATCATATATAATGGCAATGCCCAATATTTTTGGCACCAGGGACTGGTTTTGTAGAAGAAAATTTTTCCACAGACTGGGTTGGGGGGATGGTTTCAGGATGAAACTGTTCCACCTCAGATGATCAGGCATTAGATTCTCATAAGGAATGCACAAACTAGATCTCTTGTATGCACTGTTCACAGTAGGGTTCCTGCTGCTATGAAAATCTAATGTCGCCCCTGATCTGACAGGAGGCAGAGCTCAGGCAATAATGCTCTCTCTCCCACCACTCACCTCCTGCTGTGCTGCGCAGTTCCTAACAGGTACTGACTGGTACCCGTCTGTGGCCTGCTCGAGACTGTATTAATTTAAAAGTCATTAAAAACCAGATGACAAAGAGAGGAGATCTTTTCAGAAAGATTAAATTTTCCCATTTCTGTTTTAATATTTAGGGGAAAGATTTAAATCAGAAAGATCTTATGCAGAAATAACCAGTAATGTTATTAAGACTAAGCTACATCATAAAAAAAGTCCATAATACTATGCAGCCATAAAAAGGAACAAGATCATGTCCTTTGCAGGGACATGGATGGAGCTGGAAGCTGTTATTCTCAGCAAACTAATGCAGGAACAGAAGCAAACATCGCCTGTTCTCACTTATAAGTGGGAGCTGAAGGATGGGAACACATGGATATATGGTGTGGGGGAACAATACACACAGGGGCCTGTGTGGGGGTAAAGTTTGGGGGAGAGCATCAGGAAGAATAGCTAATGGGTGATGGAGTTGATATCTAGGGGATGGGTTGATCTGTGCAGCCAAAAACCATGACACACATTTACCTATGTAACAAACCTGCATATCCTGCATATGTACCCTGGAACATAAAATAAAAGTTGATGGAAAAAAAAATAGAAGAAAGTCTATAATGTTTCTATGGTGTATGGTTAAGGAAGGCAAGTAAGACTCAAATTACAAGAATTAAATGGAAAGAATACAACATAAACACCCATTTATCAAGTGAGCATCTACATATTATATGTCTAGAACTATGGTAAAAAGCTTTAGGGCTGGAGTGGTGGCTCACGCCTGTAATCCTAGCACTTTGGGAGGCCGAGGCAGGCAGATCACCTGAGGTCAGTAGTTTAAGACCAGCCTGGCCAACATGGTGAAAACCCATCTCTACCAAAATACAAAAATTAGCCAGGTGTGATGGCGCGTGCCTGTAGTCCCTGCTACTCAGGAGGCTGAGGCAGGAGAATCACTTCTTAAACCCAGGAGGTGGAGGCTGCAGTAAGCTGAGATCGTGCCACTGCACTCCAGCCTGGGTGACAGAGCGAGACTCTCTCTCAAAAAAAAAAAAAAAAAAAAAGAACTACGGTACTTTAGGAATACAAAAGAACCGTAATAAATGTTTCCTGTCCTGAGAAACAGACACTGATGTAAAAGATGTGTCTTCCCAAGTAACTATAGATAATAAAATCTTTCATTATATAGTACAGGCAATAAATGCAAGTGTGGAACACTATATATGTTAAATAGTCAGGTTATTTATTTTTGAAAATAATTTTGAAAATTGAACTGGGAATTCTTTTTCTCAAATGCTTCCAGAATTATCCTCCCAGCAAGAGAAGTTTTATAAAATAAAACTGCTATTACTATAAAATTCCACAGAAATTAAGCTAAAGAAACAACAAACAAAACTGAAATACAAAGTTCTACACTGAATTCTGATTTAAAAAATAATAATAAATGAGCAAGCTCTGTTTCATGGTATGACTAAAATGGAATAGCATTAGGAAAACTGCCTCAGGAAGTCAGAACACAATATAAATCAGTAATACTTTCCATACCTTTCTAGTTGCAGGAAATCTTAAAATATTACTCCATTCTGCCTGTGTGCAGCAAAGACAAGTTTCTAAAGCATTCAAAATATTTTATAAGGTAGACGTTATGTGCTTTATTAAAGTAACAACTTGTGTGTTAACCTTATTTTTAAATGTCATTTTCAAAGAAAGAAGTCTTATCAAAATTGAATGAAAGAATAAAACTACAAGAAAATAACCTAAAGGAATGGGAATAAAAGAAAACAAGATCTTTTCTGGACGTTCAGTATTAAAAGTTTTCATGCTCGTTGAAATGAAAATTACAAAATCAGAACTACATAGTAGATTTTGCAAGCATGCAGCCAGAAGTGTAAGGGCTGGTGGACTTTAGGGGCCTATGACTAGAAGACAGACTGGAAAACCACAGACAGCATTGCAAACATAAGCTACCTTTGCCAAATAAATTTTGGAACTTATTTCTTGAACTGAGAAGTTCAGAGATGTTTTGGGATAGGAAGTCAGTTTGGAATGACTTACTTGATCTTACTAAAAAAAAAAAATACAATGTCTTTGATTACTCCTCTAGGAGTTAGTCTTATTTCCTACTTTAATTATTAAGGTTTTACCTTTGCATATTACTGTATACTTGAACATTCATAATAATTCTTAATTTTTTTCATAAAAATGTATTTATCTGCATGTGTGTACGTGTGCACGTGTGTGTTGTTTGTGCATGTGTGTCTCCATGTTTTTATAAATATCCCCTAAATAGATTGTGGTAGCTTGTTTCTTGTTTTCAGGTTGGCTACCATCAATTTCTCTCCTCCCTGTATCTATCTATTGCTCTACTCCCTTGAACCTGGGCTCATTTGTGACAGATTTGCCGAACAGAATATAGCGGAAGTGACGCTGTATGACTTCCAACACTTCCCACACTTCGAAGCTTCTACCTGGGTCTCCTGGAATTCTTGCTCTTGAAATGCCACGCTGTTTGAAACCCAAGCCACACTATGGCTATGTGGAGAGACAAAAGAGGGAGAAATCCCTGACCAGCCCATAGGTATTCTAGCTATCCTAGCCTAGGAGCCAGGCATGTGAGTAAAGAAGCTTTCAGATAATTCCAGCCTCATCTGTCATATTTCTGCAGCCATTTGAAGGACACAAAACTGAGTAGTGCTCAGCTTCGTCAACCCCCAGAAAAATGAAACATAACAATAAATGACTGTTTTAAGCTACTAAGTTTTGGTGTGGTGTGTTACACACAGCAATAAATAACTGGAACATACAATAGACATCTGAAGAGAGACCTAACATTTCTTACTGAAGTCATAATACTATAAAATTCATCACTACTCTGTCATTCCAGAAATGTAGCTAAATTCTTATATCTATCATATATTTAGCTGAACCATATCACTTTACTCCACTTATTTCATTGGTCACAAAAATACATTTTTACATTTTGTTGAAATTTTTAATGGCTATAAAATGATACAATAAAAGTACTACATACATGTATGTAACACAGAAGTTTATATTAATGAAAAATGGTTATACATTCTTTTAAAATTGACTTCATTTTATTTATTTATTTATTTATTTATTTATTTATTTATTTATTTAGAGATGGAGTCTCACTCTGTTGCCAGGCTGGAGTGCAATGGTGTGATCTCGGCTTGCTGCAACCTCCGCCTCCCGGATTCCAGTGATTCTCTGCCTCAGCCTCCCGAGTAGCTGGGATTACAGGTACCTGCCACCACGCCCGGCTAATTTTTGTATTTTTAGTAGAGACAGGGTTTCACCATGTTGGCCAAGCTGCTCTTGAACTCCTGATCTCATGATCCACCCTCCTCGGCCTCCCAAAGTGCTGGGATTACAGGCATTAGCCACCATGCCTGGCCAACATCTACTATTAACATCTCCCACCAGAGTACATTTGTTCCAACCAATGAACTACACTGACACATCATAATCACTCAGTCCATAATTTACATTAGGGTTGACTTCTGGTGTACATTTTACAGGTTTTGACAAACGCATAATGACATGTACCCACCATTATAGTATAATACAGACTAGTTTCCCTGCCCTAAAAATTTGATGTGTTCTGCCTGTTCATCCTTTCCTCCCTGCAACCCCTGGCAGCCGCTGATCTTTTCATTGTCTCCATGGCTTTCCTTTTCCAGAATGTCATATAGGTGGAATCATACAGTAATGCAGCCTTTTCAAACTGGCTTCTTTTACTTAGTGGCATGCATTTGAGGTTCCTCCATGTTTCACTGCTTGAGTATTCATTTTGAAAAAATACTGTCACATTTTCTTATCCTTCACTCATCCCTTAATCCTTCTAAATTTCATTTCTGTCCTCACCCCCTCTATGGAACCCTGTGCTCTTAAAGGTCACGAGACTTCCTACTCATAAAATCTGGAGCCTTTTCTGCGGCATTGAATATTGCTGCCCACTACTTCCTTAAATCCATGTTTTTGTGAAATTGTTCTTTTGCTTCTCCTTAGCTCTCTCTGCTTATTCCTTCCTTCCTGCACTCTTCAAGTATAAGTATTTCCCAACTTAAGGAAATGTAAGTATTTCCTTGGCCTTCTCTCTGCTACGTACTACCATCTTGGCATCTCTTTCTCTCATGCCCACATTATCCTCTATCTGAAATATCTAATAATTATGATAGTCTCTCTTGCTTCTTATATTCAACCAGTTATCCAAATGCATCAATTCTCCCTTCATTACATTTTAAAACTGTCTCTTCTTTCCATTTCTTCTATTTCATTCCTAGTTAGGAAACTTATTAATTCTTGTTTAGATAATGGCAATGGAGTCCTAGCCAATATGTTTCTGCTTTAAGCCTACTTTCTTCAAGTCCATTTTATTCAGTCCTGCCAGATTGATTTTCCTGAACTGCTTTGCTGATTAATGCCTACTTTTCTGTTATTTGAAGTATAAGTGTATACTTATCATATTAATGGTATAAGGATGGAACAACTGACATACTGTTGATGAGAAAGCTGTTGTTTTCATACATAAAACAATTATTAATAACTTGCAAATAGATAAAAATAGTGAAATACGGTTGACCCACGAATCCTTTGAATAACATGGGTGTTAGGTGTGCCGACTTCTACATGGTCAATTACCCATGTATAACTTTTAGATCCCCCCAAAATTAACTACTAGTAGCCTACTGTTGACCAGAAGCCTTACCAATGACATAAACAGTCAATTAACACATATTTTGTATATTACATGTATTATATACTGTATTCTTACAATAAAGTGAGCTAGAAAAAGTAAAATGTTATTATGAAAATCGTAAGAAAAAATATATTTACTATTCATTAAGTGGAACTGGATAATAATAAACGTCTTCATTCTCATTGTCTTCATGTTGAGTAGGTTGAAGAGGAAGAGGAAGAGAAGGGGTTGTTTTTGCTGACTCAAGTATTTCATGACAGTAAATGATAAAATAGGCTAGTGGCTACACATATTTATGTATTTATGCACTCATGACATACCCAACTTTTTCTATTCCTATTTTTTTTCTTTTTTATCTTTTTTTTTTTTCTTTGAGACAGGGTCTCATTCTGTCACCCAGGCTAGAGTACAGAGTTTGCAATCAAGGCTCACTGCAGCCTCAACCTTCCAGGCTCAAGTGATCCTCCCAATCCTGAGTAGCTGGGACTTCAGGAGTGCCACCACCACTTACTAACTTTTTACTTTTTTTTTTTTTTTTGTAGCAATGGGGTACCACTATGTGCTCAGACTGGTCTCAAACCCTTGGGCTCAAATGATCCTTCCGCTTCAGCCTCCCAAAGTGCTGGGATTATAAGTGCGAACCACCGTGCCTGGCCCTAACTTTAAAATTTATTTATTTATTTATTTATTTATTTATTTATTTATTTATTTGAGACGGAGTCTGGCTCTGTCACCCAGGCTGGAGTGCAGTAGTGCGATCTCGGCTCACTGCAACCTCCCCCTCCCCGGTTCAAGTGATTCTCGTGCCTCAGCCTCCTTAGTAACTGGAACTACAGGCGCCCGCCACCATGCCCGGTAAATTTTTGTATTTTTAATAGGGACGGGGTTTCACCGTGTTGGCCAGGCTTTTCTCAAACTCCCAAGCTCAGGTGATCTGCCCGCCTCCACCTCCCAAAGTGCTGGGATTACAGGTCTGAGCCACAGACCTCGGCCAAAAAAAATTTTTAGAAAGTATTTCTATGCTATACAGTTTGTCTGCAAGTTTCTTCAAGTTGTTGCAAATCTCCAAAATATTTTTCAATATATTTACTAAAAAAAAATTCACATATAAATAGACCCACGCGGTTCAAATCCATGTTGTTTAAGGGTGAACTGTAAACGGATGTCAGATGAAAACTCGTCAGATGAAGTAGAATGGCATCCTATTCAATAAATGGGATATTAGAAGGAAGTAAGTTAGATGGCTCAAAGAGAAATTAATTTCTTTATGACCCAACAAATATTTACAAAATTTAGAATGATAATGCAAGGCAGAATAATAGATGTTAGGGTATATCACAATTCTAATATTTGATAACAGTACTTGTGTCCTGACATTTGTAACTTCAATAAAACTTTTATGTTTTTCAATTTAGGTCATGAGTGTTTTATGAAAAAGCTTCTACTTGGCAATTATTGATATCATGAGTGGATGTTTCATAAAGCAGAAGTTTACTTCCTCAAAATTTCCTCAAAATGTAGAAAAAAATACAAACTTGTGTACAATATACATAATTTTTATATATGTGAACCCACATAAAAGCATGTATAAAGAAAAGGTGAAAGAATCTGCAGAAGCATCAAATATTCAAAATACATTGACAAGTTCTCCTACCTAAGTTCGTATGTAAGTTGCTATGTCATTCTTGATCTATCTGCCCTACCTTCTTATTTCTGATTTTTTAGTGGTATAATATGTATATAAGTAAATATATACACATATAGATATTGATTCATATTTTTTCCCCAGTGGGGAGCCCTTAAGTGTTTTCAGGCAAGGGAGTAAAATAACATTATTTTCATCATTTTCACTCATAAGATTTTAATAGATTTTAAAGAAAGTTGTTTTTCTTGGCCTTGGAGTTATCTGGCACTCGTAATACTAGTCTTATCTAGGTAAGAAAATACTAATCTAAAACCCAGGAAACACTATATTATTCTTGGTTCTGTCATTGATTGTTCAATCTGACCAAATGTTTATATTTTCAGTTTAAAAATAAATTTTGGAAAAGCACTTATTAGCCCTAACTCTTGTTTTCTCAAAGTTTTAGCATTTAAAAAATAAGAATGGAGGCCAGGCGCAGTGGCTCATGTCTGTAATCCCAACACTTAGGGAGGCCAAGGTGGGTGGTTCCCTTGAGCCAAGTTCAAGACCAGCCTGGCCAACATGGTGAAATCCCATCTCTACAAAAAATACAAAAATTAGCTGAGTGTGGTGGTGCGTGCCTGTAGTCTCAACTACTCAGGAGGCTGAGGCAGGAGGATTGTTGGAGCCTGGGAGTTTGAGGCTGCGGTGAGCTGTGGTCATGCCATTGCACTCCAGCCTGGGTGACAGAGTGAGACTCTGTCTCAAAAAACAAATAAATAAGAACAGAGGAAGACTAATAAATTCAAATATATTAAATTGATAGAAAATATTCATTTGCTTATTCCAAATATTTGATATTTGTTGAGATACACTAGATACCAGGCAGACAGGAGGAATCAAGACTGCCTCCATAAAGCTCACCATCTAGTGGGGGCACATCAGCTAGCAAGCCTCATGTCTGTTCAAGCCAGGTTTTTCTGCGAAATAAATTTTGGCACCAATCATAAAACAAACTTCTGGTTTTCAGAGCTTTATGGATTTGTGGTTGCAGATAAGAGACAGTAGACTTGTATTATGGTATTATACATACATATTCTAGGATAGATATAAGAAAAGGATACTATGTATGTGAATATATAGATATGGTGCCAACCCAGACTGGTGAAGAGTAGGAGGGTTGGCTGAGAGACAATAGAAATTGGCTCATGGGTGTCAATTAAATAAAAAGGTTATACTGTATTATTATTCCAGGCAGCTGTGAGTGATGTTCAGGAAGAAATTATTCCCTGATGGGGAAATTTGAGAATACTTTTGAGCTTTCTTACTTTATTGTTGTGTTACAGATTATCAGAAACTTATTGTTACAAAGTTAACAATGAAAACTTTACTTACCTATTCAATTCTCCCACTGATAGACTTTTAAAAATTGCAAACAGCACATTAAACAGCAGTGTCTTCATTTATTTCTTGCATATCTGTTCTATAGTTCAAGACTTTTATACTTTCTTACACGGTTCTGTTGGTCTCTCTGGCCACAGCCATACTCTACCCTGTTCCACCACACAGAGGGATAGGGTGGTTATCTTACTCCCATGCCTGAAAACCTTAAAGATCTACCCATGGGAAAATAAATTATATATCTATTTCTATCAGTCGATCATCAATCAATCTATCTACCTACTTACATACTAAAAGACAGGAAATAAAAACACAGGGAACACAGACCAGGAATGAGACAGCAACTCATACACAAACTCGGGGAGGGGCACGTGCACAAGGAGACCTTAGGAGGATTGAGGGGCAAACAGGACAAATGCCAAAGCTCAAGAAAGGATGCATGAAGCGTTAGCCAGGCCAGTCAGGAGCTATGCTGAAGATGTCCCTTGGAATTGAAGACTATGTAAAGCAGATCTAGAACTGGAATCCCTTTATCATGGGCCTTGAAAATCTTATATATTAACAGCCACTTCTAAAGTTTGTTTTGTTTAGTATTTTTATGATTTCTTTCTCCCTATCTGACCTGAATAAATTATTTGCACTACTTTTCAAGGTGGGACTTACTAAGCAAATGCAAATTCAGTACCTGATCAAGTTATATGTTAATCAATCAAAAGTGTTCACTGGGAATCTATTTGATAAGTGACCAGCATATAAGAGAAATATTGAGGTATTCATTAGAAAATAAATCAAGGGAATTTGAACAAATATGATTTTACTAGGTAGTCTTCATTATATTGAACATAAAAAATATGTTCAGGCTGGGCGCAGTGGCTCATACATGTAATCCCAGCCCTTTGGGAGACTGAGGCGGGCGGGTCACTTAAGGTCAGGAGTTCGAGACCAGACTGGCCAACATGGCGAAACTGCATCCCTACTAAAAATACAAAAAAAAAATTAGTCAGGCATGGTGGCACAAGACTGTAGTCCCAACTACTTGGGAGGCTGAGGCATGAGAATCGCTTGGGCAGCAGAGGTTGCAGTGAGTCGAGATCACACCACTGCACTCCAGCCTGGGCAACAGAGCAAGACCCTGTCTCAATAAAAAATAAAGTACAAAATATTTTCAAAAATCCCAGAAACTTATAAAATAGTTCACTTGCTATATCTCTAAAATATTCTAAAAGCTTTATAGTATTACTCAGTTTTCATACAACAATTTGGAAAAACAAAGCATCAGATATTCATTTCTCCTAGCTGAGAAAAAGAGCACCAAAAATCAAAACTCCAAAAATGGTCATTTGAATTATATTATGACTATGCACACCAGAGGAGCTTGGCTAAAGATGAAAAATGCAAAGTCTGTTTTGTTTCTTGTTCTTTAATTCAAACTCTGAGTGCAAGGATATAAAGAAGCCAACAAACATGCCTTTCTCATTTCCTCCTCATGCACCCTAAAAGATGATGGAACCTAATTCTGCTAGAGCTTCTCCATTGTATCCTGTCTCTAGAGAAGATTTTGGCTTATTTGGGTATTTATTTCAGTGACAATTTTTTAAAAATCTGCTCATATAGAACTTAATTTTCCTGAGGTGAGGTTTACATAAACCATTGATTGTGGGTACATGGAAGGTATGTAGAAATTAACTTCTTTCATTGTGCAAGCATGAGACTGCACTCCCTAAGATAATCTATATTTGAACACTTTACAGCTCTGGAGGGTAGATTTTAAATATTACAAAAATGAGGCTCAGAGAGGTGAAATGACTTGTCTACATAACCTTGTTCATAGGATGCTGAGTCAAAACTAGTTTCTAGATTCCTAATTCTCTGCATCATATGCTTTTATATTATAGTACCACATAAGGTAGTAAATGTCATTCATTCATTTATTCATTTAAAAAACATTAACTGAGTGTCTACCCAAAGCCAGGCTCAGGCCCAGGGGATAGAGAAGTGAACAAATGAAACAACAATCCCTTCCCTTATGGACTACCTTTGAGTGGGTAAAACAGAAAATCAACAAGAAAGGCGAGCAAATATAAGTCAGATGGTGGTAATTACTATGAAGAAGAGTAAAGCAGGAAGGAAGACAAGGCTTTAGACAAGGGGAGACTGTAAGTTTAAACACGCTGGTTAGAAAACCCTCATTGAGAAAGTGGCATTTGAACTAAAATTTGAAGGAGATGAGGGATTGGATATGTGCGTATCCATGAGGAGAGCATTCTGGGAAGGGAAACAAGTGCAAAAGCCCAAACATGAGAGTGTGTCTAGCATGTTCATGGAAAAGCAAGAAGAGCAGTGTGGCTGGGCTGAATGAGCAAGGAGGAAAGCACTAGGAGGTGAGGCCAGATTGGGCAGGGCCCATTTGATTTTACCCTAAGTAAGGTGGGAAGCCATTTGCAGGTTTTGAGCAGAAGTGCAGGACAATCTCATTGGCTGCCATTTGAGAATAGTCTGGATGTACAATGGCAAAAGTAATAAGACTGGTTAGGGAGTTTCTAAGGATGGTCAAGATGAAATCTAGGAGGACAGACTGATAGAGGAGAAAGGGTTGATTAGTGGTTAAATCCTGGATAGATTTTGATGGTTTGTATATGGGTGTGAGAAAAGAGGACAGGGTCAAGGATAACTCCAAAGTGTCTTTAAAAAAAAAAACTTTGTGTATGTTTATTTATATGAGGTTTTTGTTGATGGAACACGTGAAAATAGTTGAATAGATTTGGATATGCTTTGGAGAATATGAATTAAAATATAGATTACATGTATGAAAAAGTCACTTTCAGGGAAGGAGGGCCTATCTTGGAAGATAGGCAACAGTTTAGTCAGGGTGAGATAAACTGCTATAACAGAACAAAATCTGTAATGTTCAAACATAATAGAAGTTTATTTCTTGTTCATCTGTATACTAGGCTGGGTATTCCATGTCAGTGGGCTTCTCTCTTCCTTGTGGTGAGTCAGATCTGAGGTATTTCACATCTTGTGGCTACCTCAAAACCCAGGGCCTTATTGTCATCTGTATCCCACCAGAACAAGGGGAAAGATAGCAAGAGAAGGCTGCCCTGCTTCTTCAAAGCCTCCAATTGAAGGTGGTGCACTTTGTTTCTATTCACACTTAATTGGTGAAAACTGGTCACATGGCCACACTTAGCTGTAGGTGCAAGACATGGGGCTGAAAAATTGTATACCTGGTTGGTAACTGCATTGCAGCTACAAGTCAATTACCGTGGAAGATAGGAAGTACAGCGTGAGGACAACTCCTATGTCTGCCACAGGCAGCCATTCTCCAGAGCTGGTAAACAGGTTCCACCATTTTAGAGAGATGCAGCATGCATGTTAAGGTGCTTTGTGTGTTTCTGGGGTCTTGTGTCCCTTCTCCTCTGATTCTTCCCTTGAGGTGGGCTGTCCATATGTCTAATTCCAAAGTTTTTAGCTGAGCAACTAAATGATAGAGAAACAGATTTTTAGGAAGATCAAAGTGTTCAGTTTTTCACATGCCAAGTTTGAGAAACTACCTAAGACATTCAAGTAGAAATTGAACAGGCGGCTGGATAAACAAGTCTGGAACTCATAGGAGAGATGTGAACTGGAAATACATATTTGAGAAGTCAGTAGCACCCACATGATAGTAAATCTCCAAGATTAGATGAGGTCACCAGGGGAGGGGTTATGGATAGAGAAGAGGCCAGAGGGCCCTGGAGCCCTCCAATGTTTAGAGATTAGGAAAACAAAAAAGGGCAGGCAGTGGAATGGAAGATTAACTTTTCCGAAAGCTGCTGAGTGCTCAACTCTGATGAAGACTGAGAACTGGCCACTGCATTTAGCAGTGTAAATGTCATTGGTGACCTCGTCAATTGTAGTATCAGTGGAATGGCAGATTGCCTGACTGGAGTGGGCTTAGGAATGAATGGTGGGGAGTGGAGTGGGGGATAGCATAGTCAATAGTCAGTTTTTATGCATTTGCCATGAAATTTTGTATGTAGTTATTATAATCATATACAAAAAGTTTTAGTAATTATATAAACCATATAAAACTATAGGCCCTCTACTATACACTTAATTCATTTTGAAAAAAATTCGTTCCAACAAGATTTATCTGAGAAATGAGGAAACCGATGGTTAAAGAAGTGAAGTAACTTGCCCATGTTCTCATGTGTGGTAAAGGGTGGAGCTGGAATTTGAATTCAAGTCGGTTTGACTCCTAGCCTTCACCCTTGACCACTGTGCTACTTTACCTTCAAATATTACAATGAATAGCCACCCACATGCCATTGATTCTTCCCTGGGGTTAAATACTAAATTGGAAGAAATAATGCAGAAGGCTAACAAAGATCCGCCCTCCTTATTGGTCAAGTTATTCTTAGTCTCCGGCAGGCATGATGGGCAGAACTAAACAGCATTGTTCATCATTTCAGCTGTCAGCCAACTCACAGCAGGTCACTGTCCATGAAGCCCTTTTCAATATAAAACGGTTTGATGAGCCAATTTTATCAATGTTGCTAAACTCAAATAACAACTTCTATTGGAAAGAAATTCAGCTCCATAGCCATTAATACAATAGGAAAACCTAGGTCTGCCTACAAGTCCAGTAAGCCAAGCAGAAGGAAAGGGAGTGGATTTTTTTCTGACCTGGTCTTCTATTTGCATGAAAAGCCATCCTACTTACCCTTCAGCAGAGAAGGAGTTGTATTAAACTGGGCAGGACAAATCTCATAATAGCCTGTAGGCTCACTCCCCTTTCACACAGTCCATTTAATTTTGACTGGTATTTTAATTTACCCTCAGACTCAGCTATTGAATTCTCCAACACCCTGGCTTGAGTTTAGTGGATAAGACAAAGGTAACATCCAACAGAATGGTGATGGAAATTCACATGGTCATATGGCCATCAGGATAAAAACACGAGTAACAGAAGGCTCTGTTCTGAAAGCAATTCAAGGGATATCATAGCTATATAATAGGATCTATTGACCACACACTTAATTATACTTTTGTGGAAATAAAAACTTACAGTAAAAATAGTTGCACTTGTACAGCATTTCTCATTCTTTTTAAAAAAGTTATACATGTACAAGAAAAAAATTCAAATACTGCAATAGTACAAGCTGTGCAAAGTATTCTTGACACAGGTCCTCAACTCTTATCCTCAGAGACAATCAGACTTCCTAGTTTTTAATATATCCATATGTTTTATGAAGTTTATGTCAATATATCTGTTCACATTGTTTTTGAGACAGAGTCTTGTCCTGTCACCCAGGCTGGAGTCCAATGGTGCGATCTTGGCTCACTGCAACTTCCGCCTCCCGGGTTCAAGTGATTCTCCTGCCTCAGCCTCCCGATCTGTTCACGTTTTTACCTATATCTTTGAAATAAAAATAATTGAGTCTCACCTGAGAGTTTTCCTTTATACTTTCACATTCTGTGGATTTTTGATATAGTAATTACACTTCATTCTGAAAAATAAATAACATTAATTTTTTTCTCTAAAGTTATTCAAACAATAAGTATAGAAGTTATGCTTTCATCTTTAACAATTGACCTGTACAATTTACCAAGGCAATATATCTGACATTACTAGAGATCAGAACTTTAAATCGGTATTCAGTCAGACAAATCCTTAAATGTTTGCTGTTCAATGTTCTTCTAATCAAAACATGGTGAGAAACTGATACCGATTAACACTGGGCCTTTAATAGATCCTGATTTCCTAGTTTCATCCAACAGAAGTTGTGTTAGGTGAATCTTGCCTTTGATTCCAAAGTCTTTCTTCTTTATGTAGTCCCTAAATATTTTATGAATCCAGAGAACATTTCAATACAAAACTGAAATACACAACTGGGGAAGGAGAAGAAAAATAAAGTCCCTTTAGCCTTTGAATATGAAGTTTCAACATGAGACACAGAAATACATTGCGTTATAGTTTTACCTTTCGTTTCTTCACTGGGTGTCATTAATATGATGCTCCAACCTATCTAGATGCTTAGCACATGCAGATCTGGGCAAGATTTTTACCACACTTCTTTACTAGATGGAAAACCTTTGAATGATTCAGGCTCTTTCTTCTGGCTAATAGGCATCAGCAGCCTTCGAAAACAGTGTTTCTCCTTTCACAATAATCTTGTAGTTTTGAAGTCTTTGGAAACAAAATTCAATCTGTTAGAGTTAGAGAAAGGAGAGGCATCCTGAAAAATAAACTTTTGCCCTATTTATAAGTTATCAATTTTATAATTTAATATGAGAAAAGGCAAAATGCAACCATTATGATCGGTTAAAATAACAGATTACGTTTAAGCATAGCTGAGGTACTTCAGGAAAATGTGCACAGAGCCCTCTGACATAGGACTTCCTTTCACTCCAATGTCCGCACCATCCCCCTCTTCCTAAAACAAGATGCTCACTGACTTCACTTGTTTCTGAAATGGCTATTAAAAATAGTTTCTCATTCAAAACTTTTTACTATAGAGCTATATAATGAAAATTCAACCATCAATGTACATGATAAATATACCCAGTGATTCAATGAGAAAAAATTTTCCCAAAATATACAAATAGGTTGTTCAAAGCCACAAAGATAAACAACAGACTAATTAATTTTTTTTCCTTCTCACCTGACTTGTTTTTGGTCATGGAAAGACATAGGCAAAGCTTGGCTGAATACCAATCATTCATTCTCTATAGATACACTTAACAATTCATTCTGCACAAAGTATGCTAGAATAAAAAGGTTTAAATTGGCATTAGAAATATTATTTCTAGTGATAGCATTTTAACAGAAGAAAAAGATTTACGGGATTCTGTAAAACTATATAGTAAAAAAGGACAACCAAAAATGGATGAAATGGAGTCTCTCAGATACAGAAGATATAGGATTAAAAACAGATCATGGATTCAAACAAATATGAAACAAGAATTAAAGTTACTCATTATAATGAAAGAGAAAAAGGACCTGAATTATGCCTGAATATCTAGTTCTTGATGCTCATATAAATCAAATATCACACTTAAATGTGCGAGCGAACTAAATAACTAATTGGCTTCTGCTAGTTCTGAACCAAAGTTGTACAGTGGTTGGGGAAAAACTCGTCAGCACCATTTCCTTTCTTTCACAGAGTATAGCTCGTTGCTTTTCATTTCCAAAGGAGAAAAAAAGCACCAGGTTTGTGAGGGATTTTTCCCTCCTCACCTCATCCCTAGACCCAGTTTAAGATTTAATCCTTATCCCTTCAACGAGTACAGCATTTCCATTCATTTCAAAGTATAATATTGGTGCTGATAAGAATAGGGCCAAATTTTAAAAAGAGATTAATTATGCTGAGAAATGTCCATTGTAAGTACTGCAAGAACACTGAACAAACAGCCAGTGTATACTGAAGTTGTTTGCTGCTGTTTATAGGAAATTACATAAAGCACAATACTGGAACACAAGGAAGTAAGTTATATGGTCATAGCTTTGTGGAAAAAGGAAAATTTTTCTATGTAAAATAAATTAAGGACCTTCCAAAGGAAGTAAAGGTTAAGACATACAAATATGTATGTTACATTTCACACACACAAATAAACCAAGCAGATAAAAAGAACTCCTAAAACCTAATTAGAAAATAATATAAAACCTGATTGCAGCAATTCCAGTGCTCTATTCCTCTAAATGGGAGATGATAAGCCATATGCTATGCCTATGACAGCAAAGACAATTGTTCTAAGGATCCACCACTTTAAAAAATAAAAATAATTCTTAAAATAATTACATCAGCATATGAACTCTGGAAAATTTCTTCTACTGTAATAAGGTCAGATGGACATTTCCTGTCTCACATTTCTAGTACACGTTGTCTTTTAGACAATAATAGTGAGAAACAATAGTTTGGCATGAATTCAATGCATACTAAGAAATGCCTGGCTCTGCATATGGCTAGCCAGTTTTCCCAACACCATGTATTAAATAGGGAATCCTTTCCCCATTGCTTGTTTTTGTCAGGTTTGTCAAAGATCAGATGGTTGTAGATGTGTGGCATTATTTCTGAGGCCTCTGTTCTGTTCCATTGGTCTATATATCTGTTTCGGTACCACTACCATGCTGTTTTGGTTACTGTAGGCTTGTAGTATAGTTTGAATGCTATACTACAGGTAGTGTGATGCCTCCAGATTTGGTCTTTTTGCTTAGGATTGTCTTGGCTATATAGGCTCTTTTTTGGTCTCGTATGAGATTTAAAGTAGTTTTTTTCTAATTCTGTGAAGAAGGTCAATGGTAGCTTGATGGGAATAGCATTGATCTATAAATTACTTTGGGCACTCTGGCCATTTTCACTACATTGATTCTTCCTATCTATGAGCATGGAATGTTTTTCCAATTATTTGTGTCCTTTTTTAATTATTTGAGCAGTGGTTTGCAGTTCTCCTTGAAGAGGTCCTTCACATCCCTTGTAAGTTGTAGTCCTAGATATTTTATTCTCTTTGTAGCAATTGTGAATGGGAGTTCACTCATGATTTGTCTCTCTGTTTGTCTGTTATTGGTGCATAGGAATGTTTGTGATTGTTGCACATTGATTTTGTATCCTGAGACTTTGCTGAAGTTGCTTATCAGCTTAAGGAGATTTTGGGCTGAGACGATGGGGTTTTGTATATATACATGTCATCTGCAAACAGAGACAATTTAAATTCCTCTCTTCCTATTTGAATACCCTTTATTTCTTTCTCTTGTCTGATTGCCCTGGCCAGAACTTACAATACTATGTTGAATAGGAGTGGTGAGAGATGGCATACTTGTCTTGTGCCAGTTTTCAAAGGGAATGCTTCCAGCTTTTGCCCATTTAATATGATATTGGCTGTGGGTTTGTCATAAATAGCTCTTATTAGTTTGAGATACATTCCATCAAAACCTAGTTTATTGAGAGTTTTCAGCATGAAGGGGTGTTGAATTTTGTTGAAGGCCTTTTCTGCATGTATTGAGATAATCATGTGTTTTTTTTTCATTCGTTCTGTTTATGTGATGGATTACATTTATTGATTTGCACATGTTGAACCAGCCTTGCATCCCAGGGATGAAGCCCAGTTGATCATGGTGGATAAGCTTTTGGATGTGCTGCTGGATTCAGTCTGCCAGTATTTTATTGAGGATTTTCACACAGATGTTCATCAGGGATATTGGCTTGAAGTTTTCTTTTTTGTTGTTGTAGTTGTGTCTCTGGCAGGTTTTGGTATAAAGATGATATTGGCCTCATAAAATGAGTTAGGGAGGAGTCCCTCTTTCTCTATTGTTTGGAATAATTTCATAAGAAATTGTGCCAGCTCCTCTTTGTACCTCTGGTAGAATTTGGCCATGAATCCTTCTGGTCCTGGGCTTTTTTTTTTTTTTTTTGGTTGGTAGGCTATTAATTACTGCCTCAATTTCAGAACTTGTTATTGGTCTATTCAGGGATTTGACTTCTTACTGGAAACTGGACCCCTTCCTTACAACATATACAAAAATTAACTCAAGATGGATTAAAGACTTAAGCGTAAGACCTAATATCATAAAAAACCCTTGAAGAAAACCTAGGCAATACTATTCAGGACAAAGGCATGGGCAAAGGCTTCATGACTAAAACACCAAAAGCAATGGCAACAAAAGCCAAAATTGACAAATGGGATCTATTTAAACTAAAGAGCTTCTGCACACCAAAAGAAACTATCAACGGCGTGAACAAGCAACCTATAGAATGGGAGAAAATTTTGGCAATCTATCTATCTGACAATGGCTATTATCCAGAATCTACAAGGAACTTAAACACATTTACAAGAAAAAAACCAAACAACCCTATCAAAAAATGGGCAAAGGACATGAACAGACACTTCTCAAAAGAAGACATTTATGTGACCAACAAACATATGAATAAAAGCTCATTATCACTGGTCATTAGAGAAATGCAAATCAAAACCACAATGAGATACCATCTCATGCCAGTTAGAATGGCGATCATTACAAAGTCAGGAAAGTATGTGGAGAAATAGGAACACCTTTACACTGTTGATGGGAGTGTAAGTTAGTTAAATTATTGTGAAAGACAGTGTAGCAATTCCTCAAGGACCTAGAACCAGAAATACCATTTGACCCAGCAATTCCATTACTTGGTCCAAACCAAAAGGATTATAAACCATTCTACTATAAAGACACAAGCACATGTATGTTTATTGCACCACTATGCACAATAGCAAAGACTTGGAACCAACCCAAATGTCCAACAATGATAGATTGGATTAAGAAAATGTGGCACATATACACCATCTAATACTATGCAGTAATAAAGACATGAGTTCATGTCCTTTGCAGGGACATGGATGAAGCTGGAAGCCATCATTCTCAGCAAACTAACAGGAGAACAGAAAACCAAACACTTCATAGTCTCACTCATAAGTGGGTGTTGAACAATGAGAATACAGGGACACAGGGAGGGGAACATCACACACAAGGGTCTGTTGGGGGTTGGGGGGTAGGGGAGGGATAGCATTAGGAGAAATACCTAATGTAGATGACAGGTTGATGGGTGCAGCAAACCACCATGGCAAGTGTATACCTATGTAACAAACCTGCACGTTCTGCACATGTATCCCAGAACTTAAAGTATGATAATAAGAAGAAGAAGAAGGAGGAGAAGAAGAAGAAGAAGAAGAAGAAGAAGAAGAAGAAGAAGAAGAAGAAGAAGAAGAAGAAGAAGAAGAAGAAGAAGAAGAAGAAGAAGAAGAGGAAGAGGAAGAAGAAGAAGAAGAAATGCATGGCTCTTGATCACTGGGATGAGTTAGCCTCGAATGGCAAAGATCTCAATGACGACAAAAAGACAAAGATAGTGTCTGGGGACTGGTGGCCCTGAAGAATAAGATTCAAGAAGTGGACATATCTCTAACATCAATCTTTAATGTCTCTTGATCATTGAAAAGCTCTTGTGTTTAGTATTACATTTACACAGATGGCATTTATGCTTGTATATGAATAGCTTGGTATTTTTGCTTGTTGGTTTCCGAAGCAAACTGTGATAAAGAAAAATAATGACGTGGCAGTTCCTCTTAGATTGTTAACTAGGACTGGCCATTACTTTCACTATTGTGCCTCCTCTCCTGCCCTGAACAATCAGTTCAGACAAGTATGAGGGCTGCCTTGCTCCTTACCAGACTTTGCAATCTGTTGGCAATCTTTATCCTATCCCTGGACCTCCCAGCTACTTTGAACACCCTGAGACAGGTCCACTTGGTACTGTGTCCCTCATAAATTTGTTCATCTCTCATCTTCTCTGATGCTAGGTTGGAACCCTCATTATAGGAAGCTGCCATCAAAACAACCTGTACTGGTGTAAGAATATTTGTGTCAGTCATTTCCAGCACCATGTCTCATCTCTAATCCTTGGCCATTCAGTTAGGGAAAACATATGGAGAAAGTATTCTGAAATAAGGTAACAGATGCAGAGGGGCTGTTAGCATTGGAACAAGCATTTCAGAGAGTCTAGGGACAGTCTTAGAAGGAGACAAATCTCGATGAGAAGTTGCAAAGCAAAAAGAATGACAACAGGGTAAAGGGATAGGAGAGAGGATAACTGTCTTTCATTCAGTGCCAGTGAATTATTACAAAGAATGAGAGAATTGAAAGTTACCCTTGCCCAATCCTTCACATTTGCTCTCTATAACCAATCAATCACCAAGTCCTCCTTATTTTTTACACCCTTGGAGTAAAAAATACCTACTGGGTTTTGTTTTTCCCCCAGATAATAAGGCTTTGTTTACTTAAAAATTATATAAATAGTGCATGGTGTCTATTTTAAAATTCCAAAATGATATGGAAAAATACAGAGAAAAAGGGAAAGCTCTGTCCAATTCTACCATCCAGAAATAAGCGTGTTTTAATATTTTATTGAAAGTCTTCTCGGTATCCCTATATATGCAGATACATGTTTTGCACACACACACACACACACACACACACAGAATTTTACATAAAGTTGGCATGTTATACTTGAAGTTTGATAACCAGTTTTTACTTAATAATAAATCATAGGCATTGTGATGCACAAACAATTTTCTATTTCAATATTATAGATCTATGCAATAATTTTTAATTACCTAATATTCCAATAAGGGGATCTATAATAATTTATTAACAAACCTTTCTTTTAAAGGATTATTTTCTCAATTTTCATTGTTATTAACAGTTCCAAGATGAATACTTTGTACATATATCTGCGCTATATTCTGTGACTATCTTCACTAATATGATAATGAAGATTGTATTTTTATTTCCAGTATTTTTTTTATCTTTGGTCAGGTTTTAACATTTTGGAGGCCATGTTTATTCTTTGATAAATTGCTGAGTTCATTTTTATATTAGAATGCTTTTCTCTTATTGTTAAGAGCTCTTAATATATTCAGGATGCCAACCTTTCCCTTCTTTCATATCATTCATATCTCATAAGTGTTTTTTACAGTTTGTCCCTTACTTTTTAAACTTAATTTTATGATGTTTTGAAGAAGCAAAACCTTTAGTGTTTACATAGTCAAATTTATCAATAATTCTTTTTTGGTTTAGCTCTACTGATTTAATCTCCAAACATTCCTACTATCACCAACCTAGATCAGATCCTCTATCGTCTTTTATCCAGATACCTATAACAGTCTGGATTGGTCTCCCTGCTCCCAGTCTCTGTCTTTTGGAATCTGCACTCCATCCAGCTGTTAGAATGTCCTATTTAAAATGAAAATCTGGCCAGGTCATTCTTCTACCTGACTGTTCAGTGCTGTGTGTTCCAAGTTGGATATTCATACAGCCAATGCTATATAAGGTGGCTCTTCATAAAAATGAAAACTAAAATAAAAACTAATTTAACTAATAGAACTAATAAAAACTATTTTTAAATTCCAAAATGATATGGAAAAAATGCAGAGAAAAAGGAAAAGTCATCTCCAATTCTACCATCAGAAATAAACATGTTTTAATATTTTATTGAAAGTCTGCTAGATATCTCTATATATGCAGATACATGATTGGCACACACCTGCAAAGAATTTCTCCCACAAAGAATGGAAAATATTCCTGGAGCATTAATTATCTGTAAAGATTTTTGAAGAAAGAAAGTACATTATTTTATTTTAAGAAAAACACACGTATATGGAGCAGGATGCATGATCCCTATGAATTTGCAAAATACACTGGAAGACTTCAAAGAAATATTCGTATTTAGGTGAGCAAGTTCAAAAGGCAATGGACATGGAGAATAAAGTTTTAAACCCCTTGACATGTGCAACAGAAAGTGCCTTGCATTCGAAAATATCCATTGCCTTCTCCTCTTGATCACATAGGATTTCCAGCATCCCTTGAAGTTAGGTGTGACCATGTGATTGAACTCTCACCCATAGAATATGGGAGAAATTAATGTGATCATATAATGTATTGTCCAAACTGAGACACTGTTAAGAGTGAAAGAGGGCACTATTAATTGTTGTGCTGAGAATTCAGGCATAAACTGGGCCATATGATCACCATGGGTAGAACTGATGTGTGCCACTCCAGGGTGGACTCAGGCCTACCTCCTCCCTCTCTTCTCCAGGAAGTAGGCAGACGCAGGAGGTCTAGCAGAAGACTCAATACTCTAGGTAGAGCCACAGTCTGGAAGGCTTGTGCTAAACTCTCAGGGAGTGTGAACTCCATTTCTGTTATTTCAAACCATTGTTCATTACAGCATCTTCGCCGGACTGACTTTCCACAGTGTGGCCTCTCCCTACATCTCCAGCCTCTCCTTTCATAAGTCTTGAGCTTGAACTTAAGCTCTAGCAAACTGAATGCTCAAACATTTTTAAATGCCCATTTATATGTCAGTTTTTCTTATTAGTCAAGGAGCTCCTTGATGGTAAAAGCTTAATTATCTTCACAGCACTTACTACCCGGCATATAATAGACTTCATAAATATCTGTTGAATGAAGAAATGTCTAGCCAAATGAGGATTAAATCTTTCAATAGAGGTTATTTCATGCCTGGAACTAAAAATAGCAGAACTATCCACCTAATGGAAGATACTATATCTGCAGACAAATATTCAGATTCAAGATTTTAGAAAAATGAGCTACGCATTTTAGTAGTCCTAAAATATGAATGCAAAAATATTCTTCCTCTTTGCCTTCAGTGTTTCTTTATTTTCACCTCCTTCCCACCTCATGTACAAGCACACACACACATTCACTCATTTCCTAGGGGAATATTTGACTTAATTAACAATAGAAGAATAAGTTAGAAAGAAAATAAAGAATTAAGATTTTAAGTTCAGATCCTAACACTGGCCAATAATCCTTACATGAGGTGCTCTGGCTCAGCAGCAGGATTTCCCTCTCCTCCCTCCCAGAGTGATTAAGAGTGTATGTATAATTGACAATGATGCACACTAGTGCATGTTATCAACTCAAGAAAGGGGCTTTGTCGCCTGATTTCCATTAACCTTAATAGTAGTTAAGCTGCACACACAAAGCATAATGTCCTCATGCTTTAAAAAAGGAGGGACTTTCATCACCTAGATTATGAAATATTGATTAATTCATATATGCTCAGACATCCATCTAAAAATGGAATCATTCAATCTGTCATCCTTCTCCCTCATCCACATATAAAAACATAATGGAAATTCTGAGAAGAAGAAAAGGAGTAATGAGAGGGTGGGAATGAGGAAGAAGGATAAGAGCAGAGAAAGAAACAGGCTGCAAATAAAACATGTCAAACTATGCCTACAGACAGACATGCCACATCCACACACAATCACATACACACAGCAACCACTCTACTAATTAATACAGCTTTGCTTTCATGCCAGATATTAAGGACACATTAATTAGAGAGAAACCTCATTCATCCATTTTTCAGTTCATTAATTATGCATCAATGCCAAATTTTTATTGGCCTGCTATAAGACAATCTGTTCCAACAAAGATCTGATGCTACACATTACACAACAGTTATGGGGCTTTCCTGCCTCTTTGGATGGTACTTGGGATCTACTCAATTCCTATGTGATGTGTATTTGTGTCCCCTACTAAGTATTCTGTGATTATGGAATGTCCTTTAAGCTGACTACAATTGTTTCTTAGCTAATACTTCATTCATCTCTGTCACAGGCACATTAAGAATCCTATTCAGCTAGAAAAAAATCAATGCAATATTGTGAATGTACTTAATCCCACTGAATTATATACTTAAAGATGGTTAAAATGGTAAATTTTATATGATGTATATTTACCACAATAAAGAAAGAAACAAGAAAAAACATTTAAAGCAAATGAGCATGTCTATAAACTTTTAGAAAAGTGAAATTATATGGGGACTATAAAAGTGAAAAAAGAGTCTGAAAGTTCTCGAACAGTCTCAGACCTCAGAATGTATTTCATTTTATGCAGAGAGAATATTATAAGATGAACTTCAGAGCCCACACAGCCTCCAATGGGCTGCCTGCAAAGGGATTTGGGGAAAGAAAGGATGCATGCGTATGAATGGCCTCATCAATAAATATTAACTGAGCATTCAGAAGATTCTTAGCACCGTACTAGTTAATTTGGAGCTACCTATATTTAATTACATCTGTTCCCCTACCATACTATTCATTATGTCCCTGGCTTATTTCTTTATCACTGCCTTGATGTCACATCTCCCTCTGACCCAAGTACAAATAAAGGTGAAAAAATTCACCAGAGTTTGAGTAGTAAGCATATAAAAGTTTCTTTTTCATTGAATAAGTTTCACTTTCGAGGAGTCCTTCAGATACATGAAGTGCCTCATACTTAATACTTACTACATAATAATACTTACTACAGTGTCACACTCTCAGTGGGTACACAGCAAATGTCAACTGACTCAATGACCTTTTCACAACCCTTTGTATCAAGAGAGTCAGTATTAAATGTCATCAAATCCTATTTCACAGTGAAAGTTGACTGAACGTGCAGTTTAGAGGGGAATTTTTAACTCAATACCACATGTCTAAAATTACTTCAGCAGTGCTGTGTAGCATTGATTTGAAGCAAACTTCTGATCAATAAATTGAAACCTTTCAAAATGAAATCTGAAGTAAAGAAAGAAAAATAGAAAAAGATACAATAAAGCTTTTGTTAAATATTTTATTCTTTGTCTAATTTTTCACTGTGTAAATACTGCTAATAGATATTTTTGTAAAAATAAAAATAAACCATTAATACCCCAAAGAAAGCTGCGTATCTCGTTAAATCTGTTTTGTCACTTTCCCTTAAGCTTTCTTATTGTAAGTATTTAATTTTATCTAGATTTATTTAGTGAACAAGCTGAGTTATTTAAATTCTGTTCTTCATTGTTTCTCCAGTTGTGTTCATATTTATCCAATTCCCCGTCTCTAGTGAGGGCTTGTCTGGGATTAGTTCAGCCTGAAAGAGGCCAAGAAAGAAAATAGGAGTGTCTCTTGCCCCATACTATATAATGTGCGGAACAAGAGGGAAAGCATCAAAGGAAGCACTGCTGAGGTAAGAACATCTCAGGGTTCAAATGCTCATCTAAACAAGGAGGACCTAGGTGGTTAATGAGATCCTTGCTCATTAACTGGGAAACCATGTGGCTAGAGAATAAAATGCAGGTCCAAATGGCTGGGCCACATTTTTGCATGTGTCTTAGCATCATGTTCTATGAGCAGACCCAGTTTATCTAATGAGGAGATCAACAAGATTGGGACAGATCATATTCAAACATCCTCAACGTGGGGCTACTAACATTTGCATAACATTTTAAAGTTTTACATATAGCATCTCAATGGAATATTGAGTTAACCCTAAGAGGTTGCTATTAATAGTAATCCATATTTAACAGATGAGGATAGGGCAGAGGAATGTGATGCCACTGTAGGACAGCATCTGGGGCTTGGCTTCCACTCATCTAGTTATTGAGAAGCACCCATGGCTCTGTCTCAGGGCAGGGTCCCCTCTCCAGTTAGAGGAGCCAGTCTGTGAATGTGTTGCTTGCTAACCACCTGCCAACTGGCACTACTCAGAGAAGAAGCAGTGAAACGAATTGCATTCAGGCTGAGAGGAGCACGGGGCCTGGGAGGTCTTGGTGAAACTTTTAAGATCTGTTTCTCACTTAAGAGGTTCTAGAAGAAAGGCAGTAGGAAGTAGTAGCCAAGTGTGAGACTTCATGAAGTCGTGCACTGATAGATCTCCAAACTTATTATTTTAAGACAGAGTCTCACTCTGTCATCCAGGCTGGAGTGCAGTGGCACAATCTCTGCTCACTGCAACCTCTGCCTCCCAGGTTCAAGAGATTCTCCTGCCTCAGCCTCCCGAGTAGCTGAGACTACAGGCACCTGCCACCACACCCGGCTAATTTTTTGTATTTTTAGTACAGACGGGGTTTCACCATGTTAGCCAGGATGGTGGTGATCTCCTGACCTCGTGATCCACCCGCCTTGGCCTCCCAAAGTGCTGGGATTACAGGCATGAGCCACCACGCCCGGCCTCCAAATTATTTTTTAATAAAAGATTGCTGAGTGACTTTGGATATATAGCTCAGAAGCAATTCAAAGAGTTTAAGTAAATTTTTATCTCCAAAATAAACACACAAAAAAAGCCTTTCTTCAGTGCCATCTACTTATGTATATGGGTAAGACTTCTCAGGACATGCATGTATAAAAATAAAAAGTAGGGACTGTATCAATGCTGATATTATCTCATTCCAGCAATAAGCAATAACTATTCATGAATAAATACACAAACTGATTGTCAAGCAAAACAAGCCCTAAAACAACAGAAAATAAAAGAAGCAGAATTTTAAAACATTATAAAGCCCAATTACCTGCACATTTATCTCATTAACAGATGTGTTTCTAGTAAAATTACATTTACTTCTTAAGTAAACATTTACTTACATTAACTCTTTTTGTCAATGCTTAAAATCATTTGGATCAATTATATACTGCTAATAATTATAATGTGAGCCCTCTAGCAGTTTGGGTGTTATGATTACAGGGAAGTAAATTTACACAAATTTTTATTTATATAAACATTTTTGTTGAAATGAAACATAGGGTCATCAATTTGTTCAAGCATAAACATATATTGGAACAAAATTTCTTGGCAAAGTGGAATGGAAACATCAGTTTAAGGGAAAAAATGATGTAAACGTCTATTAAAGAAACCTTAATAATGTGTATAATGTGTTTTTAAATGGATAGCAGGGGTATTGAATTGCCATAATATTTAGATTACATTAGTTATTACTTAAAAAGTGATGTCACAGTTATATTTTTAAGGAGAATATTTACGACACCAGGGAAATCACATCCTCTGTGACTATTTGAACTTACAAGAAAAGTTTTCAGCTGTTAACAATGTGCAAGGGGGACACACCAAATTTTTCAAAATTCTATTAGGCTGTATGTGAGCAGGAGAAATTAAAGCCCGCTATGCTACAGGAACACATCACTATCTCTACTATTTTCACAAGAAATGCAGACATTTCTGAAAGTATCTCCAAAACCTACTGAAGAAAGCAGAAGACAATACCTTGAGAGCACAAAATCATGGCAATTCATCCCCAAAGTGAATATGACCAACCTAAAAATTCGTATCTCAGCTAAAATCTCCACAGTTGTCTGTTGGATTCTTCTGCTACTACATCTGAAAACCCACTGGTCAGCTCACCATACATATCATTCAAAAGATAAGAATGTGGGAAGTTGATGTAAAGTTATCACGCAGTGATAAGCCAGAGTATAACTTATATGACAAAGGAACACACATACATATGATCACATAATCTTTGACCCCAATGTAACTTACCTGGCTGATATGTGGGATTGCATCACAGTTTCCCAGGAGTTGCTCTTAATGACTAGTTAGAAAGTTATTTACCCTGATGGAATGGCATAGGCCTAAATAAAAAAGACTGCCGTTGTACACAGGAATGAGACTTCCAACAGGAAATGACAATCTCTCTGTGTGTCTCAATTTATCTTTGGGGAAAATTGACAAAGTTAAAATGGAATTAAACTTTAACGAAAATTCATATAGAAAAAGTATTAAAAACAACTTTGCTGGGGCCATTAGAACATGGAGTTCTGCTACATAAATGCTCGGAAAAAGTTTTACAATTTAAACACATTGGAACTCCCCAGTGTAAAACACTCAAAGCTAAATTATGGGAAAAGTCAATGTTGTATCAGCACCAAACAATCACCCTGCATAAGAATGAAAAGAAGGAAATGTTGTTCTGAATAGCTTGCCAAGGCTAAAGAAAAGTAGAACAGTTGTCGCAGACAAAGTGGTTGTGAGTAATAGCCCAAAAGGATGTATTCTAATTTGTGTTTGCCACCTAAATTATGAAATAGGTCATTATCTTCAAACTTAAGGTCAATAGCACTGGATTAGAGAAAAATAGAGACAGAGGAAGAGAGAGAGAAAGGAAAAAGGGCATAACAGGTAATTGTGATAAATGCATTTTAGTTTTTAGACTTTTCTCAGTCAATATATCTTATAATCCATTATGGGTGCACAAATGCTGTTTTTCCTTTCCAATATTTGGTGTGAGATAAAAATTAGACTAAGTGTAAAAACTAGATCTGGGCACCCCTATAGTAAGAATATTAAATTGTTTCTCTTACATAGCATTCAGTAACCCACTTTAATCTTTGCTTTAACAACTTGATTACTTTCATATTTGTCATCAGTTGGGTACCCAGTGCAAGAATTTTTAAGCAAAATTACTTGATAGTTTAGTATAAAAGCAGTGGTCTCCGACCTTTCTAAGCATAATATTTTTAAGCTTATTATTTTGGAAAATTTTTTTTTAAAAATCCTAAGTTAGAGACTGTAACAAACCTCCATGTATCCATCACCCAGCTTTAAAAATTATCACCTCATGACCCACCTTATTTTATCTGTGCTTTACTTATTCATCCCACTTCAGATTATTCTGAAGCAAATCTAAGATATGAGATTATTTATTTTCGTTCTTAATAGAAAATATTTGAGGGCCCTTCCATATCACATTATGGGGGTTGCATTTTTAATAATAGTCAAAACTCCACGTGAACATGAGGATTACTGCCCCCTCCTCCCTTCTTTACTATGACTCTGTGCCGCCTTCCCCATCCCAGAGGTATGTAGCCCATGGGTGGGGAATCCCTGGCACGATGAAAGTAGCTGCTAGCATCACTTACCCTTGTGCTTGTTTAATAGCACATAAACATAAACTCACAATACAAACACTACTTCTACTGCTTTATTTCTCAGGAATATATTTGTCATTATAGGTTTAGAAGCAGAGTAGAAAATATAGCATTAGAATTCTCAACAGAACTTTTTCTCTTTATCCACCAGGCTGATATTTCTCTACTAAAAATAAATAACACAGGCTACTACTTTCTAAAAGTTGTTGCTCTCCAACATGTGTTTAGAGAGCTTTATGATGCTGACATTTTTACCTGTGGAAAAAAAATCCAACTCCTGTGGGCTAGAAATCTTTGCACAATACAGCTTGAGAGCTGGCCTGCTTGTTGGCAGTCTCCCCGAGGAGCTAAGGAACAAATGAGCAAAGACTGTGTTCACACACTTGGAAATGACACAGGCCTGAGAAAGCTCCTTGTCTGGCTAAACCCTGTGTACTTCCTTCAGATGAAAAACGAATATTCAATGTTATTAAACCAGGACTTCAGTTACATATAGAATTCACTTTTGTATGAGAAAAGCAACAAAAAAAGACCTGTTTTTTCCATATGACACAGATAGTTTCTTTCGTTTTCTTGGTAAGCGGCACTAAAAAAAATTCTTTCCTGATTTCTGCTCAGTGCACACATACAGCACTAATTAATGCTAATGGGATTCAGACATTTTAAAAAGCATGCACTCAATCTCGGGATTATAAATATCATCCAGAAAGTTTGTGATTGGAATTTATTGGTATGCATTTAATCTAAGTAAATTTTAAGCCCTTAAACTTTTATGTTTAAATGAACAGAATTATCTCCATTAAATCATATTCAGTACTGCTTGTGGCTATATAAAGAGAAAAATTATAGTAGTGCTATGTTTGTACTTTATTAGAGAAAAAGCAATCATCTCTAAATGAAATTATTCTTTTTCTAGTTTCATGGAATATCTTATTTTGTAATTTTAAATTTCCGAAACAAAGTGTCATCATTTGAAGATTCCAGTTTGGGCTTTATTTTTCTAAACATGTCCATTATGGGGCTGAGTAAACAAAATATATAAGATAATGAAATCTTTCTTATATAATACAATGTTTTTCTAAACCACATTTCAAACATGAAATTAGACAATCTAGTTTTCCACCAGGGAAATTATTATCTGCTTTCTATGTACCATATTAATTAGATTAGGCCCAAATCCTGGTAGTTTGCATAATTGTATTTAATTTGCCAGAAGGGGTCAAATTGTAACATTGGACCTTAACTAAGAGGTAATGCTGTTTAGTCAGAAAAAGTATATCACATTCTAGAAATACTCAAAAGCATTTGTAATTTTAGAATAATAAAATGTAGTGTTGTTCTCTTCAGAGGCCCAAATATTTATATTTGAATAGTAAAAACCCCAGAAATGCACCTGGCTTAATATTTATAATCATGAAATATGGTTAAACATTAGTTAGAAGCTCATTTATTTCATCTCCTTCCAATTTAGTGTCATTTCCTTAAATCTATTTTCTGATCATTTAGCCAATCTGTCATTAAAATATAAAATTTCAGACACTAAACTTTTGCCATTACTTCTTTCTCAGTATAATTCCTTCTCCTGGAGTTGATATGCTTTCTCTCTATTAAGTTACTTTTTTGACTCCTTATCTCCACCTCTCAGAAATAAGATACTCTATTAACTTGCCATAAAAAAAAATCAACTGAAGAAGAACTTTGGGAACTCATTTACAATGGAGCAAAACGGATCACCAAAATTATGCAAAAAGGAAAAAGCTTGCTCAACAGGAATCTCAAGATGTTCTAGTAAAACAATATTCTTCCAGATTTTATTGGACACTGCTTTACGCCTGGGGAAAAAAAGTGCCCAAGCCAACTTTGTGATGTTTGGTATTCAGTGACTTTGGTATTCTACCAGCCACGCTGAAAATCACACCAGTTATAAAGAGCCATGTCCACCCAGGAATTCTGGGTTTCAACATGTTTGGCCTAGTTCTGGGTTAGTCCTTGGCCAGCCCAACCCATTTCTGGAGCAGTAACAGCCAAACATGCATTGTCACAAGAATGACTGGCGGCACTTTTGATAAAATACGAATTTCCAGAGAATCAGCCCAGATTTATTGAATTGGAAACTCAGAGGTAGGAGTTGAGCTGGAGGTGTGGGTGGCGTGAGGCAAAGTCAGGAATCAGCATTTTTTAAAAGTCTCCAGATGATTTCTTAAAAACAATCGTGTTGAGATATAATTCATATCCCATGTAAGTCATCCGTTTAAAACATACCATTCAATGGTTTTTAGTATATTCCCAGATATGTGTCACCATCAGCACTGTCAATTTTAGAACATTTTTATCACCTCAGAAAGAAATCCCACCCTCTTTAGCTATTACTGCATTGTCGCATTGTCCCCCACCCCGCCCCCCGCCACACCCATCTCTAAGCAACCGTCTTAGTCTCTATAGATTTCCCTGTTCTGGACCTCTATATGAATGGAGTCATACATTACGTGGTATTTTTTTATTGGCTTCTTTCACTTGGCTTAATGTTCCCAAGGTCCATCCAAGTTGTAGCATGTATTAGCATAGTACTTTATTCCTCTTTATGGCCAAAAAATATTCCATTGTGTGGATATGCCACATTCTGTTTATTCTTCCATCTGTTGAAGGACATTTAGGCACCCAGAGAATTTAGATCATTAGCCATTTTTGGTAACTACTGATAGAACAGGACCAAGTGTTGATCTCAGGGCAGCTCCCGGCTCTCCTCAGAAAGCAGTTTGGGTCCTGCACTGCAGGTGGGAAAGCCAAACGTGACTGGCAAGGCGGGACTTGGGACAGAATTCTGGCTTTGCAATTCTTAGTCACATGACCCAGGCAGAATCTTTAATCCTCTTTGCCTCTGTTTGCTCATTTGTAAAATGGGAATAAGAATCTTTATTTCATAAAATTGTTGTGAGGACACATGAGATTATCTGAGTACAGTGTCTAAAATTGCCTGACACACACGTATTGTAAACATGAGAGCTATTATCCTTATTTTTCTTGTTGAATTAAATCAAAACAGACATTTAAATATGGAGTTTTAGAAGCTGGATAGATTATTTCTATCTAGGAAATAAACTATAATAAAGAAAATAAGTCTTTCTAAGTTACAAGAGACCAAAAGGACAGATAAGAAGATGCAATTCCTTCACTTTTTTGACCTAAAGCCAAAGCAATAAGTAAAAGTCCACTTTTTTGAGTAAGTAGTAGAGCAGGGGATACTAGAGTCTGGGAAGGTAGGAGAAAGGGAAGAACAGGGAGAGATTTGTTAAAGGATACAAAATTACAGCTAGGAATTAGTCCTAGTGTTCTATATCACTGTGGGATGACTATAATTAACAAAAATGTATAGTTTCAAGTAGCTAGAAGTAGGATATTGAATGTTCCCAACACAAAGAAATGATAAATGTTTGAGATGATGGATATGCTAATTACCCTCATCTGATCACTATACATTATATGGATCCAAACATCACTGTGTATTCTCTGAATACCTACAATCGTTGTCAATTAAAAAAAAAATTTAACATTTTTTAAAAAAGTCCAGTTTTCATGTTGGAAACAATTCCTTCTAGTTAAGATTACAAAGATACTTTTCTTGTTTTATTGCATTTTCGAAGTCTACATATTCTGTATACCCTGTGAATCTTTTAAAATTTCTACCCATGTAGATGTACATATGTATCATGTGCACACACACATAATTATAGTTAACACTTATTTAGCCCTTGATATATACCAGGCAATGTGCTTTATGTGCATAACATACTTTTCCCAACAACCTTACATAGTCAAGTAGGGTAATTCAAGCATAGTGAAGTTAAGAACCTTGCTCTGAATCATAAAGCAAGTGAGGAGCAGAACCCAAGCTCTTAATCATGACACTTGTAATAGTTTTTCTTTTACATTTGCAGATAAGATAGCAGAAAAGAAACTGCACATGATCTACAGAATGATGTTTCTATGGCTTGAAGGAGCTTTTATTGGTCCCTAGTGAAATCCTCTGAATTCATACATGAAAAGATGAAGAACAAGGCACTGAAGTAGCTAGTCCAGTATGTCTAGTTCCAGTCCCCTGTCTTCCAGCTTAGTCTCTTATCACCACACTACACTGTCCAGGCACCAAGTTTCCATTTTTGTTTTTAAAGACAATGAAATATGAGAATGCCAAATGTGGTCTGGGTATTTATGTTGCTGTGGCTGCCTTAAGAGTTCATACTTCATTCTCCTGTTGGAAAACCCCTACCCATTCTTAAGACGCAGATCAAATGCAACCTTCTCTGTGGAAATTACTTTTCTTTTATGAAATTTAGTTCTGGTTCCTCCTTTTTTTTTAGTTCCCAAAATGCACTGCACACCCTACACTATTTACACTATTGCACTTTGTACATTATTAAAAGGCCAAACCAAAGAAAAGCAGCATTGTGAAGTGTGTGGTTTCCAAACTGAGCTCTGTGGTGTCCTGTCAGAGGCCTGGGGATGGAGGTAGGTAGGGGTTCTGGGCTGGGCTTCATATCTGATTAATCAGAGTTCTGCTGTTATCTATTCGGCTTCTTTCCACTTCAATAATAAGTTTCTTGACGGGAAAGAAAAATTTTAAAAACCTCTGGTATCATGGAAAAACTATGAGCTTTGGAGACAGGCCAGAGTCTGAATCCCAGTTGTACCACTGCCATCCCAGCTGTAAGGGGTAAATACATGTAACAGCACAGTGCCTGACACATAAAGCCTCAATAAATGAATCCCCTTCTCTCTTTATGATCATTATTTCTTTATTTCTCTGCTGTACTTTGTCGGGTCTTTATACCCTTTCTACCTAGATCAAAATACCCAATCCATGTTTACTGAATGGAAGCAAATGTGATGGAATACTAGAATGAAATCATTAGGGTCAGTTTTGAGGTTAGAAATGGATAATAAAGAGTCTTGAATGCTATGCTAAAATCTTTAGGCTGCGCGCGGGGGCTCACACCTGTAATCCCAGCACTTTGGGAGGCCGAGGCAGGCAGATAATCTGAGGTCAGCTTGACCAACATGGTGAAACCCTGGCTCTACTAAAAATACAAAACTTAGCCAGGCATGGTAGTGTGTGCCTGTAATCCCAGCTACTAGGGAGGCTGAGTCAAGAGAATCACTTGAACCCAGAAGGCGGAGGTTGCAGTGAGTCAAGATTGCACTGATGCACTCCAGCCTGGGCGACAGAGTGAGACTACATCTCAAAATAAATAAAATAAGATAAAAATAAATAAAATCTTTAACAGAAAGTTTGGAAAAGTAGAGGTATGATAATATTTATGTTTTAGCAAATAAATAATCCTGAATTCTTAACAGAAGGTGCTGGGTTATAGTTTGGCTTAGTGGTTGAGAGTATAGAAGCTGAGTTTATATCACAGGTTCCTCACTTACTAATTTAATTATATGACTATGGGCAAGTCTCTTAACTTCATTTCCCTCATCTGTAACATTGGTTCAATAAGCACTTACACAGATTAAAGTAATTAACATAAATAAAGCACCTAGAACAATATCTGGCACATGGTAAGAAGCACGTAAGTGTTATTGTAATGACAATAAAAAGGTTATTTTTGTTACTTTTTAAGAGACAGGGTCTTACTCTGTTGCATTATTATGGCTCACTGCAGCCTCAAACTCCTGGGCTCAAGTGATCTTCCCGCCTCTGCCTCCCAAGTCACTGGGATTACAGGGAAAACATTTTATTATGATGATGATCCCATGCCCCCTTAAAGTATATAAAAAGGAGATTGCAGAATTATTTGGGGTTGAGTAATGGGGGCTCAGAATCACCTAGGATTCTTTTGTAAACCTAACAGACTTTGTGTTGAGAAGTACCACCATTATGAAGCATTGTTACTAATGGAAGTGTAGTGGATTCCTCAGGGATGTTGAACACTAAAAAGTTGAGAATTCCCACTGTTCTGATAATACAGAGGATAAGATATTGTGGAGAGAGACCGGAAGCGGGGAGATGAATTAGAAGGCTACTGCAATAGACTAGTAACTTAAATCGATGGTCCAGACCCACGTAAAAAAATGACCACCAGAAAAGTCTGCTGGTCAGACTATTAGAAATAACTGGATTAAATCTGATCCTCATTGGAGTCCACCTAAAATTAATTTTGATCCCCTAGAGAGACCCACAATTAGCCTGTCCTATTGTTTGGAGTAGATTCTCCAGAAAGGCTATATACTTCTGGAGAACTGCCATAGTTCACCTTGAAGATTTAGAGCAGTTTATAAGATCCAGATATCAGACCATGAGGTCAGAAAGCCAGGAGACTCTTGATGCTGGCTGGCATAATACCCTAAATAGGAGAGGCCAACAGACCTTCTAACAAAAGAAAACAGTGCCAGTGTGTCATGCTTCATGATGGACGTCTTCTTCAACTGTGCTGTAAACCATTAAGTTATGCACTGTAAACCAGTAAGCGTGTCATTTCAAGAGTTATAAACCACTTACAGGGACAATGTTTGGGAGACATGTTGCAGAAAAAAAAATGTGTAAAACATAGTTCTTTCTTAGATAATTTTTCTTCCCTCCACCACCCATGTGCTTCTTCGTGTGTGGTAGATAGAGTAATGGCCCCCAAAGATGTCCATGTCCGAATCTCTGGAACTTGTGAATATGTCATCTTACATGGCAAAAGGGAATTTACAGATGCGATTAAGGTTATGGACCTTCAGATTATCTGTCCTGAATAGCCTGGACAACCCAGGTGAGTCCAATCAAACTACATGCATTTTTAAAAGCAGAGAACTTTCTCTTGCTGCGGTCAGAAAGAGATGCAGCAAAGACTCAACCCAACATGGCTGGCTTTTAAGACAGAGGAAGGGGGCCATGAACTAGGGACGACAGTGGCCTCTAAATGGCCACTGTAATGGCCCTCAGTTCACTATCAGAAGGAAAATGAGGACCTCAGTCCTTCAGCCACATGGAACTGGATTCCGTTAACAACTGAATGAGCAAGGAAGTGATTTTCTTCTACAGCCAACAGGAAGGAACCCATACTGGACTTCTGGCCTGTAGAACTGTGAGATAAGACATCTGCATTATTTTAAGTCACTAAATTTGTGATAATTTTTATTTACTTACTTATTTTAGAGACAGGGTCTGGCTGTGTCACCCACGCTGGAGTGCCGTAGCTTACTGCAGCTTCGAACTCCTGGGCTCAAGTGAAGTTTCTGCCTCAGCCTCCTGAGAAGCTAGGACTACAGGTGTGCACCTCCACATCTGGCTAATTTTTAAATTTTTTTATAGAAACAGGGTCTTGCTATTGTTACTCAGGCTGCAACTCGAATTCCTGGCCTCAAGTGATCCTAGATTACAGGTGTGAGCCACTGAATCCGTTCCGTGAATTTTTTTTTTTCTTTTGAGATAGAGCCTCACTCCATCACCCAGGATGGAGCACAGTGGTGCAATCTTGGCTCACTGCAACCTCTACTTCCCAGGTTCAAGCAATTCTCATGCCTCAGCCTCCCGAGTAGCTGGGATTCCAGGTGTGCACCACCATGCCTGGCTAATTTTTGTACTTTTAGTAGAGAAGGGGTTTTGCCATGTTGTGAACTCCTGACCTCAAGTGATTGACCCACCTCAGCCTCCCAAAGTGCTGGGATTACAGGCGTGAGACCCTGCACCTGACCCAGTTCGTGATAATTATTTTACAGCAGAAATAGAAAAGCTAACATTTTATGTTACTCAAATTTGATATAAAAAATGATTTTAATGAACTATGGAAAACACAAAAATGTAATTTAAAACTGGTTATTTTAAATTAAATATTAATTTTCTATTGCTACTAAGCACGACTCTAATTTACTTTAATTAGCTTGTGGGACCCTGGGGAGCTTTTAACCATCATGAAATAGATTTCTCTGTTCTCATGGAAGACAGTCATACAGTGCAGGCGTGTGCTCTCCCCCTGACTGTTTGATTAACTAAAGTTAACTAAATTTAGCCAAACAAATATCCAGATGTTTGCAAAATAGGATGTAATTAAAAGGATTCATTAGCATGGGGATCCTTACCGTATTGAACAACTACAAAATGCACAAGCTTAGGTAAAAACACTAATAAGTTGCTGTCTTTGTTCAAAACGGTGATATGACTAGGAACATCAAACCCACAGGGACATGAAGCAAAGTTGAGGAAAGTTTTTTAAATAATTAATATATATGATGCTATGGTCTGAATGTTTGTATCCCTTCAAAATTCATAGGTTGAAACCTAACCATCTAGGTGATGGTATTAAGAGGCGGGGCCTTAGAGGAGACTCACCCTTATGAATGCGATTAGTACCCCTAAAAAGGGCTTGAGGCAGCTGTTTACTCCCTCTGTCTCCTCTGCCATGTGAGGACACAACAGCAAGGTGTCATCCGTAAAGCCCTCACCAGACACTGAATCTGCTGGTGCTTTGATTTTGAACTTCACAGTTTCCAGAACCATGAGCAATAAATTTCTGTTGTTTATAAATTACCCTGTTTAAGGCATTTTGTTATAGTAGTCTAAATAGACTAAGACATATGGGAAATGTTATTTTAAAAGCTATGCTTGGGCATTTCAGAGGACTGTAATTTTTTACTTCAAATATTGCCATTTCCTATGATCTTCCTCACTAACATCTCACACATACATGGGGTATGCCTTATAAAATCAACACTATAATCATTTCCATGATTGACTGATAAAATATAACAAATATGATTTTAACGAAATTGACTATTATTCCAAGATTAAGCCTAGAAATTATGTCTTTCTATAGAGGATTTTCATGTAATAACATTTGTTGAAACTAAATTTGAACTATAATAGTCCTTAAGTTTCATAATACCCAGCATCTGATTACAATTCCCATGTTTTAAACAGTTGACATTCCAAACAGAATTCTGTCCATTTTTTATAAATATCCTACCATGGATTAGATCTCTGCTTATGTTCATTATCTGATCATTGTTTCCATCGTGATTTGTCAAAGCATGGCCCCACAAGACTGCTATGCCTAGCTCTTTCTTGCTTGTTCTCAGATGAAGATGAACCATGAAGAACCATGAATAAATTGTATAATTAATGAGGCCATCTTTCCTGCCTCCAGATTGCTCTGTCCCCTTCCAGGAACCCAGGGCTTTCTTGCCTTCTAACTGTCCTTCTCCATCAAAACAGGAAAGAGTTTGATAACATCATTTACAGCTAAAACGAAGTCTGATATTTGCTTTCAGAAGGTCCTTATCTCTAATTGTGGAATGAGAGGATTTATCTACAAAGTGTATGTTTTTTTTCCTTTTAGGCAAACAGAGTTAGTGGGAGGGAAGTGTAGGGTTACATGCTAACCCTGAAGACAAAACTGCTCAGTTATATTAGTGTGCTGTGTGTTGGAGACGGGGAAAGTTGTGGTGAGAGATGTCTGTGTGAAGAGGAATGATCATAAAGAACACCAGGCTACATATGGATCTCTTCTTATTCCATATCTTCTCTTATCTTAAGCCTAATGACTCTCCTATCATTCTTTGGCTCAACAGTCTCAAATTTTGGAGCTCCAGAGTCCATTTGCCTTGATCCTCTTCCCTCACTGTATTTTTTTTTAAACTTTTTAATAGAGACTGGGTTTCACCATGTTACCCAGGCTGGTCTTGAACTCCTAGACCCAAGGGATCAGTCCACTTCAGCCTCCTGAAGTGCTGGGATTATAGGCATGAGCCACCAAGCCCGGCCCCTCATTGCATTTTGCATAACATTTTCAAAGATTAGCAGTTAAGAGCATTGGCTTTATGGTAAAATTTGAATCCTAACTTCTACTAGCAGGCTGTATGACCTGGAGTAAGTTATTTAACTTTGCTATGCTTTGGTTTACTCATATGTAAAATGAGGAAAATCATAATACATGTGAAGCTCATTAGATAGTGACTGGCATTTAGCAAGTGGTAAATATTAACCATTCCTCATATTAAAATCCAGCTAAATTAATCTTCTCTTCCTCCTCCAGGTTCCCAAAGAGCTTCTAGAAACCCTATTAGGGAGGTTGTCAGAATGTGCCTAATAGTTCTACTCTTGTTTTTCTTAGCCTGAGTTCCCTAGGAAACAGACCCTGAGGCATGGATTAAATGATGAAACTTTGTATGGAAGGTGCAATCCCAGGGCAGTGAGAGTGAGGGAAAAGGAAGTGAGTTTAGGAAGGATGAGAAAGAATAGAAGGTTATCATGCTAGCCACTGCCTCAAAATAAGCCATAGAGAGACTGAATCGCTTGCTATGCATATTGCTCAGCCACCCTGGAAAACTGTGGTTGGAAGGGAGAGAGGAGAGAGAATTATTTGCTTCCCTTCTTGGGCTCAAATTGATCCCACAGGGAGTTAGTTTTCCTGTCCTTCCAGATGTAATATTTGGCTGATCGGGAAGCCAAAAACCATGCCCTGTGGTGAAGTGTTTCATCTGAACCCATAAATGGCAGAAGCAGCCAGAGACTCTGGGCATATGGCTGACTACCTGGTTGCACAGTGGCAACCACTGTGGAGGGCCGATATTCTTGGAGAAGCAGTTAGTTGGCTCCATTCAGCAGAACTACATGACTAATAGAGTAAGTGTACCACACAGGCTTCCAAGGAGAAGCTAACGGCCTGAGAGGCAGGGGAGGCAAGGCCACTGGGATCCAAGGAGATGTATAAGTTATGTCTGATATGATATTTTCTATTTTTTAAAGATTATAAGTTGTTTTAGGACAGGACTATTTCTTTTCACCTTTGAATCCTCTGTAGCTATAATGACGCATGCCCTACCTTAGGTGAGATGTTAGGCAGAAGTGGATGATGTGCAGCAAACCAGCCAGAGGCTGAGCAGCAGTTAGGGACAAGATCCAGTACCCTGGAATAAAACAGAGGGCTAACAATCCAGACAATTGACTGGGGATCAAAATAGGGTTCAGACAGGAAACTGAAATAAAAAAAATAGTTATAAAAAATAAGCCAAGGTAAAATTCTTCATAGCTGGGCAGTACGAACATGGCAGGGATTTTACCAACGGATGAAACTATTAATAGTATTTTTATTAATAGTGATGACAACTTATAGCCAATATTTATCAGGTATGCTAGCCATTTCTTTAAATTACATTATGTATTTTTCTCCAAACTTCTCTTAGATATTTTTATTATTTTCATTTTTACAAATGAGGAAATCAAAAGTCCAGAAAGTTAAACAACTTGCCCATGGCCACACAGCTACTGAATAAAGAGGCTAGCACCTAACCCCAGAAAAGTCTATTTCCAGCGCATGCATCTCCAACTACTGTTGAAAGTGTTACATGAAATAAGGCTTACAAAATCCTTAACAATCACTTCTTGGGCTTTTGGCTAAGATCAAGCACAAAATTCTTTTCAGAGTTCCATCCATGCAGTAAATACTCAATGAATTTTATCAATTCTCATTGTTAGTAACAGTAACATTATAATAGAACTAGTGCTATTAACTGCAGCAACAGTAGTTGTAGTAGCAGCAACACAGGTATATGGAACTTAGGGTCAATGAGTAAGACCTGTTGAATGTCTTGGTTCATAGGAGAGGACTGAGGAAAGGGAAACTGTGTTGGGGAAGACTGATCCAGGTGTTATGGGGGGAGTCCAGATAGAGAACATACAATGCAGAACCTTGCCCTTTTAACAAATGTAATTGAGCGGTAACATAGAATAGAGGCTAAAAACATGGACTTTAGAATTACAAAGGCCTATGTTCTGTTATTTATTAGCAATGAGACCTTGGGGAAATTACTCAACACTTGTGAGCTTTAAGTAACTCACAACTGTACCTAGCATAGTGTCCCACATATAGTAATCATTCCGTAAATGCTTGTAGAATTGACATACTGCTTCATTTCCATACTTTTCCACCCCTCTGCAAAACAAAACAAAACACTATCCCCAGTACCCAGTTGCTGAGTAAATGTAAATACCTAGGCAAATTCATCCCACTGAGTGTGGCCACTTTTCAACGAATATAATTTGTCACCCATATCTACCTAACATTTCAGCAGCTTCCTGATGTGTACTAAAAAGCTGTGTTGCACAACTAAAGAAAAACGTGTGATTTGCTATTTCTGGCATCCTGATTCTATGTGGCTACAGTGAGTATTCTTGTGGTCTTCACTGATCTGAAGCAATTTTGTTTTGATGAGGAGGAAGCCATTTCTAAGGGAGTGCCTATTTTTTCCCCAAAGCAGGTCAATTTAAAAGAACAAAGTTCTCATTTTACCTATGGTGCAATATGCATGAAAATAAATAGATATTAAAAGGAACAGGTCATCTCTTTCACTGGCAAATTTCACTGTAATATTGAATTCTATTTGGGGGGGCACAAAGAAAATAATGCTTTAATTTACACTTGAGAGAGAGAGAGGGAGGGAGGGGGGGAGACAGAGAGAGAGAGAGAAAGACCATTACTGCCACCTCTCGCCCACTTCTTCAGAACTGAGAAAATGTTGAAGAAACTTGGCATTTGCTTGCCAAAGTTGAACACAGACAGTCTGACTTTTGTTTTTACTTCCATGACCTTTAATGGCTTTCAGTGCAGTCAGACCAACTCTGCATATATATTGACACCATGAAAACCACACAGATAAGCAGTTTTGGGTTTTCATGCTTTATTTACTTTGGAGCTTAACAATCATACACATATTTCCATGTTAGAGCTCCCAAAAGCTTTGTTCTGATCTTGAGTTGCTTTTGTCTGTTATTCAGCGTTTGGATTGCTTTATAATTACTCTACAAATGTATGTATTTTAAACATTTTTTTTGCTAGGAATAGTTCTATTTTGTTATTGGGTGCACTGTATTTATGTTTCCTTTAACAGAAGTACGAAGAGTCCATTTCAAGCTGAGAAACTCACACTCCACTGCCAAACATCTGGGGAGATGCAGACAGACAAGGAAGGAAGGGATTTCTGCAATCACTAGAGGGACAGATTTTGCAGCAGATCACCCTCACATCTATAGATGCTATTTCTTTTCACCCAGAGGTTTCAAATTGCCCATTGACATCTCTGATTTTGCCAAGAGATCACGTGCTTCAGTTAGTTCCCATTTCCTTGTATCATTTAGGACAGAGTAAATTCTTCCAGAACGCTAAAGAAATGAAAGTTTCGAAAAATTCGATATATATTTTTGAAATGTTTTTAATTGTAGGAAAAGGTGCATAACATAAAATTTACCATGTTAACCGTTCTTATGTGTACGATTCAACAGCGTTACATACATTCATGTTGTTGTGCAAATATCACCAGTATTCATCTCCAAGACATTTGTTATCATCCCAAATAGAAACTTTGTATTCAGTAAAAAATAGCTCCTTGTTATCCCTTCCCCACACCTTCCAGAAACCACTATTCTACCTTCTGTTTCTATGAATTTGACTATTCCAGATACCTCAGATAAGTGGAATCACATTTGTCCTCTGTGTCTGGCTTATTTCACTTAGCATAATGTCCTCAAGGTTCATCCATGTTGTAGTATGTATCAGAATTTTAATTTTTTGAAAGCCAAAAATATAGTATTGTATGTATGTATATACCACATTTTGCTGATCCATTTATCCATTGATTGTTCTTTGGGTCATTTCCACTTTTGGCTATGGTGAATAATACTCCTATAAACATTGGTGTACAAATATCTGTTCTAGTCTTTACTTTTAACTCTTTTGTGTATAGACCTACAAGTGGAATTGCTGAATCGTATGATAATTCCATGTTAAATTTGTTGAGGAATCGCCATCTTGCATTCCACAATGGTGGCGCCATTTTGCATTTCCACTGGCAGTGCATAAGGGTTCCTATTTCTCCATGTCCTTGTCAACACTTGTTATTTTCCTTTTTTCAATGGCCATCCTAATAGATGTGAAGTGCTATTTCATTGCTGTATTTTAATTATTAATAAATCAAATTTCTGGCCTAAATTTCCAGATGTTCTTAAAAAAGATTTGGAAGTTACTACAGACAGTTTTATAGTAAATAAAGAATATTTTATAAGATTCTTAACGTGGTGTCATCTTATTTGAGGAAGTGAACAGTTAAAGAACTATTAGCTAAATAGCTAAAGAGCCATGCAGGATAGACAAATAAGGGAAATAGTCTTAAAGACATACTTTATTGAAATGCACACAACACACAATCCTAATTGGATTAGGTATTTAGAAAAGGAAGACAATAGAATATTTTCCATGTTTCTACATGGGCACTCGATAGCCAGGTACCAAGCTATGGAAAGCAGGGGTTCGGGGATAGCTCAAGGAAAAGGGAATTATACTGCACATCCAGGTGGCCATGTTCAGTTTGCAACTGAGTTTAGAAAATGGGAGAATGCTGAGGCTGCTGGAGACATTTTGGAGTTATTAGCCTATGGTGATGCCATTGGCCTGGAATTGTCACCTCTGTGCAGGCTGAGAAGGGACTCCAAAGGGCAAAATAGGATGTGCAATAGTTGAGGGTAGACAGAGAAAAAGGGAGAAGGAGCAATTATAGAATTAAGAGAAGCGGTTCCCTGGAAGCCAGGGAAAGAAAGATTTTAAAAGCCAACATTGTCAAAACTGCAGACAGGTTGGATAAATAAATAATGAAAACTGCCTACTGGATGTGGCACCTAAGCAGCCATAGGTAACGTTCATAGAGCAGTTTCAGTTGAAGGGTGGCAGGAGCCCATAGGAGTGGAAAGAAAGTGGAGAAAGTGAACAGACCTCAGTCTTTCAAGAGGTTTAAGAATGAATAGAAGGAGAAATTCAGGATGGTGAGAAAAGCACTGTTTGTTTTGCAAACTGCAAAAGACTGGAGTTTGTTTATAGGCTAGAGAGAAGGAGCTGAAAGAGAGGAAGAAGCTAAAGACACAGAAAAGAGACAGCTGATAGCTGTAGGTCTTGGAGAAAGTGGGAGGGAATGAAAGTCGGAGCACAGGTGGCTGGATTAGCCTCAGCTAGGAAGTAGGAGTGTGAAACTCTCCTTCTGGAACAGGGAAAGCAGGCAAGGTCACAGCATGCAGATATGTTTGTAGAAGTATCTAGAAGTAGGGGAAGGGCAGGAAGTTAAGAGCACCCATGCTTGATATAACCTTTGTGAAATCAGAAATAAAGTCATCTATTAGGAAAAGGTTATGTTTCAGAAACTCAATATGGTTGAATAGTGCAGTATACGTTGAATGAGCTAAGTGTTAAAAGTAGAACACTAATATAATTGTCTAGGCATGACGTTATATGAGACTTAAGAGGAGTGATTAGAAATGAGGTTGGAGAAAGAGAGGTGGACATCATGGTTTTTTCTCATATTCTTCTGAAAGTCAGAAGCAGTACTTTTGATAAACAAATCCCAATAGACAATACCCATGCCATGGGAATTGCCACATGACATCAGTATTTAAAGCTATCTAAAACTAGGCCAGCCACAGTGGCTCATGCCTGTAATCCCAGCACTTCGGGAGGCCCAAACAGGTGAATCACCTGAGGCCAGGAGTTCGAGACCAGCCTGGGCAACATGGTGAAACCCTGTCTCTACTAAAAACACAAAAAGTAGCCAGATGTGGTGGCACATGCCTGTAATCTCAGCTACTTGGGAGGCTGCAGCATGAGAATCACTTGAATCCAGTAGGCAGAGGCTGCAGTGAGCAGAGATAGAGCCACTGCACTCCAGCCTGGGCAACAGAGCAAGACTCTGTCTCAAAAAAACAAATAAAAAAAGAAAAAAAAAAAAAGAAAAAAAAAACTATAACGATCTATAACGAAGGATATTTGGAGAAATAAGACTCTCTAAAGACCAATTTGTGAAATTGCAAAGAGATTAATATATACTTTTCCTACCTATTTCAGTCTCTGGATTATCTAAGTGCCTGCACACACACACACACACACACACACACACACACCATTTTTATGTGTGTACAAATATACAGGGGATAGAAAAATTAATTTGGGTGGAAGTAGGGTAAAGGCAAAAGGAGCCTGACCAAAAACCCCATATAAACCAGAAATGCAGATCACAATTATGAATAATTCACTTCTTTATTATGGCAAAATACACATTACATACAATTTACCATTTTAACCATTGTATTTATTTATTTATTTATTTATAGTTTGTTTGTTTGTTTGTTTGTTTTTGTCCTGTTTGCAGTTTCATACATGATCATCAAACTGCTGCTAGGACGCGCACACCTGTTACTGCAAATTCACAACCTAGGAAAGACTTTTCCTGGGAATTTACTTTAGGTCAGGGTTGGGCTGCCTGGTACAAGGCTGCACCCATAACTGAGCAGGTTCAACAACACAGGAGCCTTTCCCAAGACCATCATTTTAACCACTTTTAAGTGTACAATTCAGTAGGATTAAGTATATTCACATTTGTGTGCATACATCACCACTATCCATCACTAGACAGTTCTCATCTTCCCAAACTGAAACTCTACCCATTAAACAACAACTCCCTATTACCGACACTCCCACCCCCTGGTAATTGCCATTCTATTTTTTGTTTCTATAAATGTGGTTATTCTAGGTACTTTATGTAAGTGAAATCATACAATATTTGTCCTTCTGTGTTTGATTTATTTCACTTAGCATAATGTCTTCACTGTACCTGGTAAGGCTCTTTTGATTAGGGAAAATTTTCACAGAAAAAAATACTGAACTCTTTTCCAAAAATTTCCATAAATATAGAACAATATATTTGTTCATTCATTCATTCATGCATTCAACAAGTATTTATTGAGCCCATATTGTGCCAGGCTCTTCTAATAAGCCATTGGCAGGAGATAATAAAGGAATCATCCTAATCTCCTTATTAGATCATAGTTATTCTTCGATCAACGTAACTCAAATTATCTGTCTCAGATTACTAATACCACCAGTGGCTCACTTCCTGGATCTTCTTATTTTGGCAGTGGCATATCATCAGCTGAAGAGAACAGTGGCAGAGTATCAAAAGAATCAAGCTAGTTTCTGTCATGATAACTTCTGTACATGGAATTTTTGCTGTTGTCCCTTCTTTCCAGAAATACTGACACTCAGCTAGCACTAAAAATCAGAGAGAGACAACTGGCCTATATGTTTTACCCTTGTTAATATCTGACTTAACCACATGTTAATCTGCTTTATCCTGTACAGGTGCACTGGACATGAACCATGCTTCTTCCAGCCAAAATATCAAAAAATTCACAGAAAAATCTGAGTGTTCAGTTTTTCTTGAAAAGGTAGAAAATCTGGTCTTCCTGGGCCCATGTTCTCATGTGTCGAGAAATGACTAAGGCCAAGGAATAGCTGTCTCCTGTAAACAAGGTTTTCACCACAGTTCTCATTACTTCATATATATATGTGTGTGTGTATATGTATATATATTTCATGTATATAGTTCATATATATTGCATATATATAGTTCATATATATTTATTTCATATATATAGTTCATATCTATTTCATATATATGCTTATATATAAAAGTACATATATACTTCATATACTTCATATATATGCACATATATATGAAGTATATATATATTTTATACATATATATGAAGTATATATATATATTTTAAACGTCCAGTTCTATATATACATAACTGGATGTTCATTTGTCCATTCACTCATGTTAAGCATCTACTATGGGAAGTCATTGTGTTAAGCATTATGGATTATTAAACACTGTGACTGTACAATTAGCTCCAGGCACGTTGGGGAAGGAACAAAGCAGAAAACAGACATAGCTGATCTTAGTCAGAAAAACTACCCTGGCTGTAAGGTCATTCTTCCTTAACACAGTGGTAAGCAGTTCAGTCTGCAATATCAGGCAATATCTGGTTGAGCACTGATTTCTAAGGTGAGGTAGAAATACTAAGAGCAGAAAGATAGAATGTTATGATTCCTGCAAAATCCTCTTATTTGGAATAGGCTTCCCAGATAAGGGCTATACAGTTTCAGTTTCTAGAGAGAGAGGGCTGGCAGGTAAAGATACGAGAGCTCCAAAAAAACGAAGCAGTTGTTATTGGTGGTGGTGGTGGTGTTGAGGGGGGTATGGTAAGGGACTCACTGGTGGGTCTGAAATCACTGCAGTTGCTTCCTTTGTCAGGATTAAGCCAAGGAACTGAGCAGGGCTGAGCCTGCAAACTGAAGGCCCTCAGTTCTACGCCTGAGCAAGGTAAGAGACTGGGTATAACTGATACAGTAGACTTGTGTGTGAACTACTGCGTTATAGAGGACAGAGTAGCCCCTGACCTGGGGGAGTCAAGAGGTTTTTCAGAAGTGGCATTTTACCCAGATCTTCAAAGAAAGTCCACGTTTCACATATGGAAGTGGGGATAGACGAACAGCCATCTAACAAATGTATATTAAGTGTTGGCTAAAAACAATATGCTAGGCATATAAAGATGAATAAATTAGAGATCTTACTTTCAAGTAGCATAAAGTCTAGTGGGGAGAAACATATTAAGTTCATTAGAATGACTAGAAATTAGTGAAATTAATGTTGAATAAAGTGGCAACATGAAAACAAGAGAAATGAATTCTTCTGGGAGGAGTAAGAGGAGGTTTTATAGAGAAGTGGAGTTTAAGGTGGGTGCTGACCGATGTGGAGGAGTTCACCAGGCAGATTGTAAGAGCATTCCAAGCTGATGATAGCATATGACAGGGCATTGACCCTTGAAAATGATTTCAGAGAACTGGCAACGATTCATCACTGCTGAAGCTTAAGGTAAGAAATAGGACACTATGGAGGTAACGCTGCAGAAGGATAAGGGCTGAAGAACATCTGTAAGTTGAAAAGAATGCCAAGTAGTCTGCTGTGGCTGGAATGTAAGATGCATGGGAAAAAAATGGTTATTGCTGAGGCTGTGCAGATAGTATAGAACCGCTTAAAACCAACGTGTACTGTGGATCTGTTTTTAACTTTTTAACAGGTATGGTCCCCTCAAGAATAGATAATTTCTATGGATCCACTCCCCAGAAACCTGTGGACTATCTCAAATATCTTAACGCCCATACATTGCTCTCCTGAGGGTTCTCAGGTCTCAGTTAAGAACTGTTGCTTTACGGCAGTGCTTTTGGAGCTTTTATGTAGTGACCTAAATAAAAATAGTAATATTTGGATAATATGCTGGGTTACCGATAGAAGCTGCTTCAGGTCGGAGGCAATTAACTGGGGTTCTAGCTGCTTTCTCCCACCCAGGTGCCTCCGAGGCTAAAGTGATTAAATATCATGTCACTTTTGTAACCTATTTTGTTTTCACTCTTCTGAAGATTCTTAAGAAGAAGAGTGAAACTATCAGTGCCACTTTTAAAAGGACGATTCCATCATCAATGTAAAGAATAGACAGGAGGCAATCAGATCAGTTAGAAGCTTTCCTAGAAGTGACTTCAAAGGCTTGTCATATGTCATTAGTGTTGAGGATAAAAAAGAGGGTATTCTAGAGCTTTTTAAGCCTAGAATCCAAAGATCTGATGCCAGTGGTAGCTTCCAAATTTCTATATACTAGGAGTTTAAGAGCTTCAGTTGGGTTAGAAAAAGGACTTTGGTTTATAGCAGCAAAATTCACAATTGCAAATATATGAAATCAGTCTAAAAGCCCATCAAATGAGTGGATAAAGAAAATGTGACACACACACACAAACACACACACACAAACACACACACACACACACACCATGGAATGCTACTCAGCCATAAAAAGGAACGAAATAATGGCATTTGCAGCAACCCGGATGGAATTGGAGATCATCATTCTAAGTGAAGTAACTCAGGATTGGAAAACCAAACACCAAACATCATATGTTCTCAATTATAAGTGGGAGCTAAGCTATGAGGATGCAAAGACGTAAGCATGATATAATGGACTTTGGGGACTGAGGGGGAAGGGTGGGAGGGGGTGAGGGATAAAAGACTACACATTGGGTACAGTGTACACTGCTCAAGTGATGGGTGTACCAAAATCTCAGAAATCACCACTAAAGAACTTTTCCATGCAACCAAACACCACCTGTTCCCCAAAAACTATGGAAATAAAAAAAGTTTTTTTTAAAGAAAAGAAAAAGGACTTTGGGAATTTGGAGGACCATCAAATATGTTAATGTAGATTGTTCACTGCACAGGTGAAGTTTTATTGGTGTATGCAAAATAACTGTCAAAGTAATTTACCTGAAGAGGTGGTGTTTTAAAAACTCAAATGTAAGCATGAATCAGTGAAGACTTCTTTCAGCTTAGATGCTGCAGGAGGTTTTAACCCAATAAAAGGTGACTTGATAAGCAACATTATTATTTAAAATGTTGCCACAAACAATGAAAAGTCTAATAAATAGATTTTCATCTCAGATATTTGATGTCTTGTATATTTTTATAAGCACTGGCTAATGAACATAGGGCTTTTTTTCTTCCCTCATCATCACATTTTAGTTTTATCTGATCAAAAAGTGTGGTTCATGATCCACAGTAACCACTAAGCTGCCTGAGAAGGAGCAGCACAATGTGTGAAATTCTTTTAAGTATGCAGTAACAAGTATAAATCAAGTAGATTATGTCCAATGCTCTTGTACCTGATCCTGTGAACGTCACTGATCTAATTAAAAATATGTTCACCAAGTCCTTCTTCTGCATTATTTTTGTCAACATGGAGGTGGCATAGACATAATTTTATTTTTTTCTAAATAAAACTGTTGAGGGGATTTCCTTCCTGCTTCTTTCCCTCTTTAAACTCTCTGAAACAGACTTTTATAGGTTTCTTTTTTTCATAAATGATTACATTAATACTTTGAATTTTAAACTGGGTTTTTTTTTTTTCTCTCTCTCCTGGAATCAAACCATGATCAAATTTTCTTGAACTCTGGCAGTTGAGAATTCAGGCAATCCTCAAAGAAGCAGACTGCAGCTTAGGAAGAGGCGGCTGGCCACACTGGTCTGTGACCTGGGTGTTTTGCTGTTATCTGTTACAGGCAGCTGCTCTGTTTCATACAAAGTTCATTTGAAGACTATGAAAAACATTGAAGTCAGATGCATGAGAAGGCAAAGCTGAGCATGTCAACAAAGAGAATGAGCTTGATCTATTGCATAGCTCACAGGGAGTTAAAAAACAAGGCAGGGAAATGGAGTGCTTTCAGAGAGATTCCCACCCCACTTTACAGCAGGAAGGAAGCCCAACCCTCAGAGACTCAGGGAGGAAAGCAACGCTAGATGGATTCTCCTGCATAAAGTGCTCCCACACAGAGTCATGTGAATTTGCATAGATGCACAATGCATGCAGCACTTCCTCCTTTTCTAAAATCTGTTGTGAAGATGTGCTTCTACACCAGGCTTACTGTGTCTATTCTTTATGTGATTCAAGAATCAGAGAAGGTTCCCCAAACAAAAAATAGTGTGACATTGTGCTTCCCCAGCCAGATAGATACGTAAACAGTTGCAATCGCATTCTCCAGAAGCCCAAGTCTTGTCAAAAAGGGGTTCTGAAAAATCTATAATCTTTAATATTAACCTAACTGTTAACCCTACCCCAGGATTTTTCAAATTTTTCAATATTATGCCATGGTTGAAAACAAATTTGTATTAAATGTATCAAAACTTTTAGTACTAAAATAATCTCATCCATGTTTCAGGATGGGATTCATTTCCATCAGAAACCCTTGAGATTGCTGATAAATATAAATTTCCCATACAGATTCCTTTAGAAGTAGTGGGATATTAGACCTACATTCATAAACAGTGAGGACGTAACTAAACATGATACAAACTGGGCTGGGCGCAGTGGCTCACATCTGTAATCCCAGCACTTTGGGAGGCCGAGGCATGCGAATCACGAGGTCAGGAGTTCGAGACAAGCCTGGCCAGCATAGTGAAACCCCATCTCTACTAAAAATACAAAAATTAGCCAGGTGTGGTGGCACGCGCCTGTAGTCCCAGCTACTCTGGAGGCTGAGGCAGGAGAATCGCTTGAACCTGGGAGGCGGTGGTTGCAGTGAGCTGAGACCATGCCATCGCACTCCAGCCTGGGTGAAAGAGAGACAAAAAAAAAAAAAGATGATACAAATTGTCAGTGTATCATAACCAAATCATAATTTCATTGCAATGGAAACTCAAGCTTGATTTCCACCCTCCCCCCCATTTTCTGGCCCTATTTACAGCATGACCCAAAAGCAGATCAGACATTATAACCAGTAATCCAAATAATGATTTGATTTTTTTAAAGGAGAGATAAGATTTAATTTCCTTCAGTTGTGCATCTTTAAATTCTTCATATTAGAGCTTTATTTATTAAATATTGAAAACAATATTAGAAATGTAATTTTTATTATGAAAATAAAAACCTAGAAGTATAGTATGCGATGTATACAATTCCAGTGGTACCTTTTCCCTGAGTAAAAATAATCTATTGTACATTTCACTCCAAAAATGAATATTCTACTTTTGTTTTGATATAACAAATATGACAATAAATTAAACTTGATTAAAATTATGATATGTTAGGTAACTCCACAGTATATTACTGTGAAGAGGGTTAAGAAAAAGATGACCCAGAGGGAATCTGAAATCTTTTTGTTGTTGTTGTTGAGAGGGTCTCGCTCTGTCACCTGGGCTGGAGTGCAGTGGTACGATCTCGGCTCACTGCAACCTCTGCCTCCTGGGTTCAAGTGATTCTCTTGCCTCAGCCTCCTGAGTAGCTGGGACTACAGGCGTGTGCCATTACACCCAGCTAAATTTTTGTATTTTTAGTAGAGATGGTGTTTCACCATATTGGTTGGCCAGGATGGGCTCGATCTCCTGACCTCGTGATCCACCCGCCTCGGCCTCCCAAAGTGCTGGGATTACTGATGTGAGCTACCGCGCTGGGCTGGGAATCTGAAATCTTAATGTAGACTGGGATAATTATAATATTTATAATTTACAAATAAGCTCAAAACTTCCATTTCAACCAACTTTGTCAATCTTCTTTCTCAATGTGGCCAAATCCATAGTTAAATATAAATACAAGTATATGTTAAACTTCAATAGAAACTTTAAAACCTAGGCTAATATGCATATTTTACCAGTATATTTGGGAAATAAGTTGTTTTGATTGAATGAATTTTCTAGTTTAGCAAGGATAAGAACACTCTTTTTTTGTTGTTTTGACCTACATAGTGAAAAACCTAGCTAAAATATATTCATTTACTATCTTCCCTTCATAGGAAGAATATGACAACCATAAATAAGAAAGTTATCCTGGATCTTAAATCGTTGAGGCTTTCGCTTTTCTCATTCCTTAATTTATTCATTTATTCACATATTTACTGAGCATCTACTATGTGCCAGGCACTATTCTTATACAAGCTCTATTTAATATTATTACACATGCCATAGAAGATAATATAAACCATGGAGCTCAATGTGTAAAAATTCAAAGTTATACCTTGGAAACATCTCTTAAAAATCCTGTGTGGGCTGGGCATGGTGGTTCATATCTGTAATCCCAGAATTTTTGCGAGGCTGAGGCAGGAAGATGGCTTGAGGCCAGGAGTTTGAGACCAGCCTGGGCAACATAGTGAGACCCCATCTCTACAAAAAATTTAAAAATTAGCCAGGTGTGGTGGTACATGCCTGTAGTTCCAACTACTCAGGAGACTGAGACAGGAGGTTTGCTTGAGCCTGGGAAGTCAAGGCTGCAGTGAGCTGTGTTTGTACCATTGTGCTCCAGCCTGGGCAACAGAGCGAGACCTTGTCTCAAAAAAAAAAAAAAAAAAAAATCCCATCAGCTTGTGTTTGGTGGTAATATGGTTATTTTGCCTTAAAGTTTGCAATGTCTTTCCTCTGAATGCTCTTAAAACAAACTCTGCTTAATTGAAGATTCTGGTTAATTACAGTTTTGCTGCAGTGCAAGATAATTTTGTAAAGCAATTGCTACAACATTATTGGAATCAGAGATTATTTACTTGTGCATGACTGACAGAAATCCACTATGCAATCAGCAGTCTTTCTTCATCGTCTGCATGAAAAGGCCATCTTTGAATAGAAAAAAACAGGCAATGTGACATAGAAAGGGCACAGCTTCAGAAGTCAGACAAACCTGGCCATTTGACTGTGGGGTAAGTTCTTAAAGCTCTTTTAGCCTTAGTGCCCTTACCTGAAAAATGGAATAATGTCCAACCTTAAAGTTATTCTGATGATTTGAAAAGATAAAAGTTGATCATTCACTCTGCAAATATTCGCCAACTGCTTTATCCTGAGGGTAATAGGCAATCACTGTAGGTCTTAAACAGGAGTAGTAACGTAATTGAACTTTGGAAATATCACCCTGGCTGCAGTATGGTGAATGAATGAGGGTGAGGTAAGATTGAAGGGAAACCAGTTAGGACCTGTTATTGTTAGGACCTGTTACAGTTAGGACCTGTTATTTCTCAGAGACAAGTGTAGCTTTCACATAAAAGTAGAGGCAGTGAGGATGAAGAGAAGTAAATGGATTTGAGCATTATTGAGAAATTTTAAAAGTCACATCAAGAGGAGAGGGTAAAAGGTTGGATGCGGATGGTAAGATGGAAGGTATAATGAATATCTCGGTTTCTTGTTTGGTCGTTTGAGTGGATGGTGGTGCCATAACTAGGAGAGGGAACACAGGAAAAGGTCTTGTGGCAAAGATGACAAATTCTATTCTACACAGGTTGTTTTTGAGGTGCTTGTGGGACCCCCCCACCACCCAAGAATTACTATGCAACATGCAACCCATGACTAGAAATACAGGTCTGGAGATAATGCAGTGGAACATGACAGAGTAGAAGCTAGGCATTGGGGGCTATTACTGTGCAGACTCCCTAGTTGGTTAAGAATACCTCTGCTCCTTCCACTGGTCTGGGAATATCCCCAGCTCAGTGAACATGAGCAAGTTATTATAGTGTAGTATAAGCAATTCATTATTTGAAATTGTTTTGCAACTATTAGCACTACCTGAAAAACCTGTCTACATTCTGGCTCAGCCCCTTAGTTTTCTCAATGCCACTGAAAAAAGAGTCTCTCTATTGTCTCGTTTCTAGTAGTCTGTTTACTAGTTCTCCACTACAGTTTCTTAGCAGTTCAAATTTTTTGCAAATCAAAACCACAATGAGATACCATCTCACACCAGTTAGAATGGCGATCATTAAAAAGTCAGGAAACAACAGGTGCTGGAGAGAATGTGGAGAAATAGGAACACTTTCACACTGTTGGTGGGACTGTAAACTAGTTCAACCATTGTGGAAGTCAGTGTGGCGATTCCTCAGGGATCTAGAACTAGAAATACCATTTGACCCAGCCATCCCATTACTGGGTATATACCCAAAGGATTATAAAACATGCTGCTATAAAGACACAAGCACACGTATGTTTATTGCGGCACTATTCACAATAGCAAAGACTTGGAACCAACCCAAATGTCCAACAATGATAGACTGGATTAAGAAAATGTGGCACATATACACCATGGAATACTATGCAGCCATAAAAAAGGATGAGTTCATGTCCTTTGTAGGGACATGGATGAAGCTGGAAACCACCATTCTCAGCAAACTATCACAAGGACAAAAAAACAAACACCGCATGTTCTCACTCATAGGTGGGAATTGAACAAAGAGAACACATGGACACAGGAAGGGGAACATCACACACCGGGGCCTGTTGTGGGGTGGGGGGAGGGGGGAGGGATAGCATTAGGAGATATACCTAATGTTAAATGACGAGTTAATGGGTGCAGCACACCAACATGGCACATGTATACATAGGTAACAAACCTGCACGTTGTGCACATGTACCCTAAAACTTAAAAGTATCATTAAAAAAAGTTCAAATTTTTTAATCTGTTTTCAGGATATGATTAAAGTGTATGTTCTTCCTCATTTAGGTTTTTCCATACAGCTGTTGAGAGTAACATGTTGGGGTCAAAGTTATGAAGTATATCTATATACTTCATATATAGAATATATCTATACTTCCTAACTGGGGTTGGAGGGGGCATTTGAGTCAGAGAAGATACAGTTAGCCCCAAGATGGAACACATTTAATGCATTCAGGGCCTATGTGGAGTGATGCTCCAGTGAGGAGATGCTGAGATGACGCTGGGGATGCAAGAGGGAAATGTGCAAAAACTCAGAGGTAAGAACATCACTTATTCAAGGAATTGCAGTTTCAGTAAATAAGAGGGTAAAGGAGTGAGTCTGGTGTGGTATTTGTTGAGGGAGGTTGAGATCTTGGAGGGCCTTATAAGCCACATAAGAAAGAATGGACTTCATGACAGCAGCTGCAAATTATTGAAGAGTTTTACAAGAGGGAGATTTGCAGTTTAGAAAAATCACTTTGCCACAAGGAGAATGGACTGGATGAGGCGAGAATGGCTGCAGTCAGGAGGCTATTACAAAATTTCAGGTGAGATGCAATGGTGGCCTAATTTATGTTAGAGAGGCAGGGAGAAAGAAAAGTGGATACACTCAAGAGATACTGAATAGGCATCATTTGCAGAGCGGTGAATATCTGGATGTGGGGAGTGAAGGAGAAGAGAAAGGTAAAGCATCACTGTTGTCCATGTTTTCGAGTGTGGGCGACAGATGGTGTCAGGGTTCTACTTTTGCTAATAATGGTCCCTGTGTCGTCTCACTTTTAGGAAAATAACACCAAGAGATGCAAACCTTGTTCAATATAAGTTCCCTATTGCTTCTGCCAAAGTATAAAGCATAGATTCGTAATTTTGTCAAAGTTATCAGAAAGTGTATTCCTTTTAGCACAAACTGTAATATTCTATAAATTGAGTTACCATGTAGAGAAAAATACCTGTGATCGCCAATTCTGAGATTTGATTTCTTGAAACCCTAAGCATTTTGAATTTCTCACACACTGACCACCAGTATGAGCCACTCTTTCTGTTTAACAGGTATTTAAAAACGACTGTGGCTTACCACAGCCCTCAAAGTGTTTTTTTTCTATTATTACACCAAAGACTTTCCTCTGGTATGTTCAGAGCTACCTTGTAACATGTAATATATTTTTTAATCCAGTTACCCTGAAGTGCTTGCTTTTAGTTAGTAATTCTGCTTCAGACAGGATGTAATTCATTGGAAAAGAAAAAGATAGTAAAGGAACTTTCAAGAGTTTCTCTGAAACCATTTTAAGAAGCAATAAAGCTTCATTACTTTTTTCCTAAAAACGCAGAATTGTTTTTAGTAAATGCTATAAAGAAAATGTGCTGGCCGGGCGCGGTGGCTCACGCTTGTAATCCCAGCAATTTGGGAGGCCGAGGCGGGCGGATCACGAGGTCAGGAGATCGAGACCACGGTGAAACCCCGTCTCTACTAAAAATACAAAAAATTAGCCGGGCGTGGTGGCGGGCGCCTGTAGTCCCAGCTACTCGGAGAGGCTGAGGCAGGAGAATGGCGTGAACCCGGGAGGCGGAGCTTGCAGTGAGCCGAGATTGCGCCACTGCACTCTAGCCTGGGCGACAGAGCGAGACTCCGTCTCAAAAAAAGAAAAAAAAAAAGAAAATGTGCATAATTTTAAGAAAACAGTATTTTAGGATGTATTTGGTAATAACTGATAGTATTTGAAAGTTTGTAGAGGAAGGAAAATAAGAGAATTGTATGTGAGTCTTTTGTTTGCCAATTTAGTTGTGGGAGAGAGAAAATGAAAATTCATTACAGTTAAATGTGCTGCTTATTTATCGTAGGAGGAATGACGTTAGTGATGTTGAAAACAGAAAAAGTTTTTCTACAGCTTTACCTATGTATGTCATGCTTTCCAGTTTTTATTCAATTGTTTTTATAATGAAAATAGTATATGTTCCATGCTCTCATTTAACTGATAGAAGTGGTTGATAGATAATAGATTAGCTGGGCCATTATTTTTTTATTATTAATAAATTTTTTATTATTAATAAGCACTTTTTTATGACTACTTTAAATGTTGCTTTGTTTTGTTTTTTCACTTTGAGAATACAAAGCGAAAACTTCAGCACATTTTACTTACACTGATAGCAAATATTTTGCTTTCAGAATCTTACTACATTTTATATTTACTGAGTTACACTGGAGTAGAAAATGTTACATTTGTTAAACATAACCCATAATTATCCCAAATTTTAAATATTAATACATCAAGGCTCTTTCTTTTTGTGGAAATGAAACCCCTCTGAGTGTACAGTGGATAGAACTAGGTTTATATCTATTATGTTACTTATATTTTCTATATCACTTGGCATTGTCTCCAGACAGTCTCACATGAGATAATTCCATGCACCCTTAGAATATTTTTTATAAAGAAATAACTGATAATCAAGATGATTTTCCTCATTTTAGCCCTTGCCACTAGAGGATATGTTAAAGTGATTTATATTAGTAACCATCCTTTTTTTAAATAGAAGACTTTATAACCTTTGATTTCTGTAATACACAAAGAGAGCCCTGCTATCTATCTACTTGTTAGGGAGACAACAGATGGGATTCTTTGCACTGAAAAGAAGGCTTAACTAGGTGACCTTTCCTAGGATTCATCAATAACGAGGAGATCATAAGGTCTTCATGTATTATTTTATTTATTCTTTTAACCTTCCTCGGCAGTAGAGAAGCAAGTACTTACTATACACTTAATCTCATCTTATAGCTAAAGAAAAGAGCTATAACTTCTTCCAAATCACCTAACTATTCCCTATAGATCTGGATCCTAAATCTTAGTTTTCTGACTTTCTTTTCTTACAGAATAACCGTAGTAGCTTATAATCAGCTTCCTGCACACTTTTTTTTCTCAGTAATTATACTAGTTCTATAATATTCTGACAGAGGTATGAAGATGAGCTAATCTGACTTTAGATGACTCACCAAAGCAAGCCAATGGCAAAATATAAAAAATAAATTTTAATCTTCAACTTAAAATCTGCTTGGTTAACCATGCAAGTAAAGGATTTAACACATTTATTTGGGATCACCGGTTTAAATCTTCATGACAGTTAACACTATATATTCTTTTGGTAAGACAACCTTACATTTTGAAGTTCCTTACCGCGATATAAAATTGAAACATGTAAAAATAGGTTTCTAAGATCAGAAGAGTGATAGGGACATCAAAACACATTGCAAGATAATGGTTCAATGTCATTTTGGCATATTTTTATAAATACAAACTATTTGAAAAACTGTAAGTTCTCTGTTATCTAATGTTTTATCTTTCAAAACTTACCATCATAATAACAAAGGAGCAGTGCTATTCTCTTATAAGTAGAACTTTATTTGTTAGGAGTTAGTTGTTTTTCTCTCCCAAGAGATATATCTAGAACAGGGTCTAGTGCACAGCCGGGGCCCAGTAAATATTTGCTGGAGGAATAATAAAAGAATACATGAGTCTCAAGTTCTGGAGAGAAGTCTGGAATGCAAAATAGGTTTGAGGATCACAGCTAAAAGGAAGGATTCATGACAAATGGAAGAAGAGTGTGTAGAATGAGAAGTACTCAAGAATGCACATAGATAAGAGATACGAACTTGGAAGGAGGATATATCATGTCATCTGTAAGTAGAGTTCAATAAGGCAATTAGTACAAAAGAAATATATAAAAATCAATGACTCTCAGACACAAAATTAGTTTGAAAATGTGAAATAAAATGTGTCCTTGATAATAACATACATATATAAATAAGTAGAAATAAATTTCACAAAAATATTCAGGACTTACTGGAAAAAACTACAAATCTCCACTAAAAGACATAAAAGAAGATTTGGATAATGGAGAGCTAACCTCAAATTAGATGATAAATTTTGAAATCAAGATTTCAATGGCCCATTACACATCTTATTAGAATAACCAGAACCCAAAACACTGACACCACCAATGCTGGCAAGAATGTGGAGTAACAGGAACTCTCATTCATACAAAATGGCACAGCCACTTTGGAAGACAGTTTGGCAGTTTCTTACAAAATTAAATATACTCTTAACCATACAATCCAGCAATCATGGTCCTCGAATGAATTGAAAACTTATATCCACACAAAAACCCACACACAGATATTTGTAACAGCTTTATTAATATCTGCCAAGGCTTGCAAGCGACCGAGATGTCCTTCATTAGGTTAATAGATAAATAAATTGTGGTACATACAGACCATGGAATATTTCAGTATTAAAAAGAGATAAGTGATCAAGGAAGAGACGTGGAGGAAACGTAAATGCATATTACCAAGTGAAAGAAGTCAGTCTGAAAAGATTCCTCAGTGTCTGATTCCAACTATGTGATATTCTAGAAAAGGCAAAACTGTGGAGACAGTGAAAAGATCAGTAGCTGCCAGGGATTAGAGGTCAGGGAGAAATAAATAGGCAGAGCACAGATAATTTTTAGGGCTGTTAAACTGTTTCATGTGATAAGACAATGCCGGATACATGTCATTCTACATTTGTCCGAATCCACAGAATGTACAGCACCAAAAGTGAGCCCTAACATAACATAAACAATAAATACCTGGTGATAGTGATGTGTCAATGTAGGTTCATTGATTGTAAGAAATGTGTCACTGTGGTGCTGGCTGTTGATAATGGAGGAGACTGTACATGTGCAGGGCAGGGGATATATGGGAAATCTCTGTACCTTCTGCCCAGTTTTGCTATGAACCTAAAACTACTCTAAAAAATAAAGTCTGTGTAAAAAAATAAACAGCCTTAACAAGGAATTTGAATAAGAGCTTATAATATTTATCTTGTATAATAAACATAGAAGAATTTCCAGGAAAGTTCTGAAGAGGAAGAGTTCTGGGAGTGAAGAATTGATCACGGAAACTGGCCCTACAAAATGTCAAAGTATGATATAAACCTACCTTGCCTAAAATGGTAGGGCGTTGGAATATGGTGTTGGAATACGGAGAGGCAGATGGAACTCTGGGCTAGAAAAGAATGTCTAGAGAAAGATTCAAGTGTATATAAGAACATATAATATGATTAAAAGAGACATTTCAAATAAGTAGGTCAAAACAGTTAATCATTTAAACACCGGGGTGACAGAATAGTCAGCTGGTTAAAAAAAACAACTGAAAGCTCATTCCTACCTGATTCCTTCAACTGATTGTAAATGGACCAAAGATTCTTTATACAGTGTGATTAAATAGACATAACATAATACTTAGCATTTTAAGGTATACAGTTTACTGTGTTGTATAATCATCACAACCAGAAACTTTTCATCATCCCAAAGAGAAACTCCATACCGAATAAGCAGTCACTCCCCTCCCAACAGCCCCTGGCAACGACTTATCTGCTTTCTGTCTGTATGGATTTACCTATTCTGTATATGTCATATAAATGGAATCACACAATATGTGCCCTATATATATTTGTATACATATTATACAAATGTATAAATGTATGTGTGTATACATATGGGAAGAAGGAAAGCTAGCTAATGTTTTACTGAATAGTCACTGTATTCTTTGTATTGTTATAGCAGAGACTCATTACTTGTGTGTTTTGTCTGCCTTCTTTCACTTAGCATGACGTTTTCAGTGTTCACCCATGTTACAGTATGTATCAGTACCTCATTCCTTTTTGTGGCTGAATAATATTCTTTTATACAAAGATACTGCATTTTGTTTATTAGTCATCAGTTAATGAATCAAAGATCTTTCAAAATGCACTATTACAAGAACTGGAAAAAAATTTAAATATTTTTATAATCTAGGAGTAGATAAGATCTTTGAGGCATGAAATTTACATCTGTGAAATAAAACATGTAAATGAGGCACATTCTATGAAAGGGTGGAGGGAAGTTATATTCTTCAAAAATATTAATGTTATGAAAGACAAAGCTGTAGAAAAGCTCTAGATTACAAGAGACTAAAGAAACATGACAATTAAATACAATTTTCTGACCTTAGGCTGGAATCTGTGCTGGAGAGGAAAAAGTGCTATAAAGAACATTATTGGGCCAATTGACAAAATTGGAATACAGACCGGGTGCAGTGGCTCATGCCTGTAATCCCAGCCCTTTGAGAGGCCAAGGCAGGAGGATCTCTTGAGTCCAGGAGTTCAAGACTAACTAGGCAACATAGTAAGACCTAGTCTTTACAAAATAAAAAAATTGGAATACAAATGGTAGATTAAAGTATTACATGAAGATCAAATTTACTGAAGCATATAACTGCCATATTCATGTAAGAGAACATCCCAATTTCTAAGAATACATGCATTCAAGAATGTAAGGGCTAGAGGCAACTTACCCTCAAATAAAATGTATATGTATATAACATATAGAAAGAGAAAAGGAGTGCTGCCAAGAGTTGTGCTAGATGCTTTACATATTTTATCTGATTTAATCCTCACAACAATCCTTTAAAGATTTATAAAGGAAGAAGCTGAAGTAAGGTGAATATAAGTACCTTGCCCAAAGCCACAGTTGATTATCTGACTCTAAAGTCCATGCTCCTTTTCCTACAACAGCCAAATTGCATCTCAATAAAATATAAAAATAAAATATTTTAATAAAATATGTATCTTAGAAAATTTAATTCTAACACTAAGAAATGTAGTGTATTCAGATAAATACTATTTAATTTTAACAGTAATATACATGGAAAACTAATCTCTATTATGCAGTTCTTCCATGGCTGCCCATGTTTCTGCTTGCATTTCACCACAGCTCTTTCCAGTAATACATCTGCCCTCCAGCCCAATGTATCAAATAAAGATCTAAAAGCAACGTAAAATCACTTTTGCATCAGTAAAGGGTTCTCAACTGGGGAGAAAAAAAAATTATCCTACCTTGCATGCATACACAAAGATTACATATTTGGACTCCTCATTCTTCCATAAGAGCGAATTCAATTTCATTACTTTATTGTCAAGCTTCTGAACATTTACATAAATGATAGGTTTGTTATCACTTATTACTGGATTCAGCAGATTATATGCAAAATGTGCAAAGACGTGATTAAAAAATCTTTGATCTTTTAATCAAAAGGGTAAGCAGTATTAATTCATTTGGCGAGTATAACATATATACCGGTTGCAACACTACTTTGCATTTGAGATTACCACAGTAAAATAATTACTCTTCATTAATGAAGGCTCGTTGCTATGTAATTCCACTGTGGCTCTAGGCAATAAAATCCTTTCTAGAGAATTAAGTCATATTTGGTGTGGAGTTATTTCGTAAAATAATCATATTCTTTATAAATAAAATAAATTTTACCATCATGGTGTTTTATTGTATAAAGCTCATAGACAGAAATGTCATTGAGAATTATGTAATATAAAAATAGAATAATCTTTACATAGAATAACACATAAGCTTCAAAATCAAAGCCCCCTATATTTCTGTTAGTACTCATTTTGTGATGTCAAAAAGAAACCCTCTCAAGTCCTTTTCTTGTCCCAATTTATAATGAAGATAGATACATACATAAATAACTATAACACAAAGCAGGATGCACATTAATGTTGTAACAAAAGAAGTGACATGCTTATTATTCCTAGAAGGATCCTGGAAGACTTCATGAAAAAGGTATTATCTTAATTAATCTTTGACAAATGGGCAAGAAATCAGGAAGTAGAGGAGGAAGGAAGAGCGGTGGAATAGGATATAAAAGGCATACAGTCCTGACTGCCAGTCTAAATGGTGAGTTTTTTCTGCAATAAATAGGAAGCTACAGGATTTTGGGAAAAAAAAAAAATTTGATCACATGAAGATTACTCTGAGGGAAGCTAGGCATAGAGGCACATGCCCGTAATCCCAGCTATTCAAAAGGCTGAGGCGGGAGGATCATGCAAGCCCAGGAGTTTAAGACCAGGTTGGGCAACATGCTAAGACCCTTGTCTAAGTGTGCTGTGAAGGAGACTTAAGATTAGGGGAAAACTATGGGATGGAAAATCAGTTAAGTTACTTGAATGATTGTTTGTCTATCTGTCCCCTCAGTGAATCATCATGGGCTTCTCCAGGCCAGGTGACATGTTTCCCACAACTTTATATCCCCCAAACCACACATATTTGACAAATACCACTGGACGCATGAATAAAAGAGAATAAGCTCTTGTATTATGCTAATAGTGGTGGAAATGAAAAGAAATAAAAGAGAAATACTACTATTGAGGAGGTAGCATTGTAAAGAGATGTTAGCTGGTTGGATATAGCTGCTGAGGAAGACAAAGGAATAAAAATGCTATGCAATTTATCACAATAAAAATTTATGGAGCACTTACTTTGTGCCAGAAGTTTGGTAGGTGCTAAATATCAAAAGATGAATTAATATCTGACCCTTACTATCAAACAGCTAGGGGTGACACTTAAGTAAAGATATGTAATAGCATATATATATATATATATAAAATAATAATATGCAATAATACTGCATGCATAGGCAATAATGTGCATACAATGTTCACAAAAAGTAAAGAAATAAGTAATGTATTTTGTCTGGGAAGAGTGAGGGAAGACTTCATTGAGGAAGGAATGGTTCTGTAGACTTTGAAAAATAAATAAGTATTTTCCAGATAAGGAGGTACAGGGGGCCATCTCAAACAGAGAAATTAATATTTGTAAATATGTAGAGATCCCCCCAAAAATTTGTTCATATGTGTGTGTATGTTCATGTGTGTCTGTAGGCATTTTGATATTGCAAAAGCATAAAATGCAAAAGGGAACTGGAAACTAATGGGAAATGAAATTGGAGAGCCGAGTAGGGGATAAAAAGTCCTTGTGTTGCAAGCTAAAGAGCATGAATTTTATTCTGTGGGTGAATGGGAGTCAGTGAAGGTTTGTAAACTGCCTGGCAGCTGGCAAATTTGCCCTTTAGGGCAGATGAGAAACACATTGATGAAAGCTTGGTGAATGGATGGGGGATGGGATTGAGAGGAGAATGGTAAAGAGACTGCTGCAACAGGTCAGATGAATAATAATGAAATCCCTATTTAAGACAGTAATAATAGAGTGGATAGAACAAAATCAAGAGATAGGTGGCAAAATTGGATACCCTCAGGGACATGGAATGTGAAACAGCTGATTCCCAGATTCTTGGCTTGAACTACTAGGCTGAGAATGGTGCCACCAAATGAAGACCCAATTTGGGAAATGCAGAGCCCGAAGCATCTGTGGCACATCCAAGGGAACATTTCTAATAGAGAAATTCATGCTCATGATTTACGGAAAATTTTAGTGCTCATTTTCAATTTACATACATCAAAGGATAGTGATACTACTAACTAAATATGTAATACAGTTTAGAGATATGCAACAGTTTAGAATGAAAATTATAACTTGGGGTTTGTTTGTTGAGTTTGATTAGCTAGTGGAATAACCATGTGGAGATGTGCATAAAGAATTTAGAAGTATAGTACTATGCAGTCTTTTAAAGAATTAGGTGTCTTCATATGCATTGATTAGGAAAGATATTCATGATTTTCTCTAAAGGAAAAAATAAGTTATAAAACAGCAATTAGTATGATCCAACTTTTGTAACAAAATATACATGTAAATACATATATGTATGAATATATGATATACATATATGTAAATACAAATATATAAATGTATGCGTGTATACATATGGGAAGAAGGAAAGATAGCTAATTTTGTACTGGATAGTTCACTGTACTCTTTCTATTGTTACAACAGACTTTCATTACTTTTGTGTGTGTTTTTTTTTCTTTGATAAGAATGGTATTTATTTATTTTTATTGTTTTTATTATACTTTAAGTTCCAGGGTACATGTGCACAATGTGCAGGTTTGTTACATATGTATACATGTGCCATGTTGGTGTGCTACACCCATTAACTTGTCATTTACATTAGGTATTTCTCTTAATGCTATCCCTCCCCCCTCCCCCTACCCCATGACAGGCCCTGGTGTGTGATGTTCCCCACCCTGTGTCCAAGTGTTCTCACTGTTCAATTCCCACCTATGAGTGAGAACATACAGTGTTTGGTTTTCTGCCCTTGTGATAGTTTTCTCAGAATGATGGTTTCCAGCTTCATCCATGTCCCTGCAAAGGACATGAACTCATCCTTTTTTAGGGCTGCGTAGTATTCCATGGTGTATATATGCCACATTTTCTTAATCCAGTCTATCATTGATGGACATTTGGGTTGGTTCCAAGTCTTTGCTATTGTGAATAGTGCCGCAATAAACATACATGTGCATGTGTCTTTATAGTAGCATGATTTATAATTCTTCGGATATATACCCAGTAATGGGATCTCTAGGTCAAATGGTATTTCTAGTAGCGATTCCTTGAGGAATCACTACACTGTCTTCCACAAAGGTTGAACTAGTTTACAGTCCCAACAGTGCAAAAGTGTTCCTGTACACATCCTCTCCAGCACCTGTTGTTTCCTGACTTTTTAATGATCACCATTCTAACTCATGTGAGATGATATCTCATTGTGGTTTTGATTTGCATTTCTCTTGTGACCAGTGATGATGAGCATTTGTTCATGTGTCTGGTGGCTGCATAAATGTCTTCTTTTGAGAAGTGTCTGTTCATATCCTTTGCCCACTTTTTGATGGGGTTATTTGATTTTTTTTCTTGCAATATTTGTTTAAGTTCTTTGTAGATTCTGGATATTAGCCCTTTGTCAGATGGTTAGATTGCAAAAATTTTCTCCCATTCTGTAGGTTGCCTGTTCACCTGATGGTAGTTTCTTTTGCTGGGCAGAAGCTCTTTAGTTTAATTAGTTCCCATTTGTCTATTTTGGCTTTTGTTGCCATTGCTTTTGGTGTTTTAGTCATGAAGTCTTTGCCCATGCCTATGTCCTGAATGTTATTGCCTAGGTTTTCTTCTAGGGTTTTTATGGTTTTAGGTCTGACATTTAAGTCTTTAATCCATCTTGAATTTTTATATAAGGTGCAAGGAAGGGATGCAACTTCAGCTTTCTACATACAGCTAGCCAGTTTTCCCAGCACCATTTATTAAATAGGGAATCCTTTCCCCATTTCTTGTTTTTGTCAGGTTTGTCAAAGATCAGATGGTTGTAGATGTGTGGAGTTATTTCTGAGGCCTCTGTTCTGTTCCATTGGTCTGTATCTCTGTTTTGGTACCAGTACCATGCTGTTTTGTTTACTGTAGCCTTGTAGTATAGTTTGAAGTCAGGTAGCATGATGCCTCCAGCTTTGTTCTTTTTTCTTAGGATTGTCTTGGCAATGTGAGCTCTTTTTTGGTTCCATATTAACTCTAAAGTAGTTTTTTTCCAATTCTGTGAAGAAAGTCATTGGTAAGTACATATACGTATAAATATATGATATACATATATGTAAATGCAAATATATAAAGGTATGTGTGTATACATATGGGAAGAAGGAAAGATAGCTAATTTGTTACTGGATAGTTCACTGCACTCTTTGTATTGTTACAATAGACATTCATTACTTTTGTGTTTTTAAGTTCGTTTTAGAATTAAAAAGAAAAAAAGCTGTGGAAGAAAATAAGTGAGAGAGGAAAGAAAAGGACCAAAGACATTCAGCACAAATCTAAGAGAGTGGAAAAGAGGACTGAAAGATATTTGCAAGTTAACAACAGTCAAGAGAAGAATGCATAGATAGTTGGTGTTGAAGACTTAAAAAAAGACTGATAAAATGATTACCTGAAAGTGGCCAATGAGGTTGGGAGATGGACAAGCTTTGATTAAGCAATTTGTTGAGAGCAGGGCCAGATTGCATTTGCTGAAGCATGAAATTAAAATGAGGACACAGAAGCAGCAGTGCAGTTAGTTACCAAGGAAAGTGTTTGAGGCAAAGGGAAACAGAGCATACTTGTAATCTAAGTCTGGAGAGCTAGTGTTCTGATAAAGATTAAAAATACAGAAGGAAAAGGGTGTAACTGTGCTGCTTCATCAGATATATTTAAATTTATTTTAAAAAGGAATCAATACTGTATGCACATTTATATTTTATTTAAAAAACAAATGTGCTTTTGCTAACAATTACATTTGATTACAAAGAATTACATTTGGGGGCTCTTACAACTAATTTTTAATTCCCAACTTTGCCATTTTCAGACAAAAACAGGAACCGGAAAGAAGTGGCTGGGCAGGCTGTCTGTGGTGTGACGCACGCTGCTGGCCCAGACAGCTGTAGTAGATGTTGTCTTGGTTCTCATGAAATGCAGTCTTCTAACATTGGATCAAACAACCTTGGTTGTTCAAAGTGACCGAAAGTGTTAGAATAAACCACAACAACTAAATCCGTTGGCAGTAGTGTAACTCCACCCAAAGGTGGGTTCTAACATACTACAAGTGAACACTATAGTTACATGTATTGTACACCTCTTTGGTACAGAAGTTAGACTATTTTTATGCAAGTTGTTTGCACACACACACACACACAAGAGAAAAATGTGTCATTTTAACATCTATCTGATTATGCATTTAGGGATAATGCAAGACAATGTTCAGTCGTTAAACAGTTTACTTCCTCATTATCCGTCAGAAACATCTCAACAGTGGCATGTGGTTAGAAAATGTTGGTTAATATTAAATTGTAATTGTTGACATTAGCCTAAAAGTGGGCAAAACTATGGGATATCCTTCCTAGGAGAGATGGCAGAGCAGGAAAGCAGAAAATATATTGTAAATCTACACATGACTGTGAAATACATTTAGATTATTTGTCATTATACATAATGCTAGCAGAAGGTTGACTATATTTAACACAAAGTTACCCTATCAAAATACCTTCCCAAAATAAATCAACCTTACTTTGCCATGTTGAATTACAAGACTATAGAAATTACAAGCTGTTGCCATAGTCCTTTCGGTATTCATGGAACTGTAAGAAAATGTATCCCAAAAATAAACTGTCTAAATTTCATAATAGGCATCTTCTATGGTAGTCTTACATTCGGTTGGAGTTTAGAGAATGTAACAGTATAAAGAAATAAGGTTGGAAAAGATAGATAGGATATGGCAGGTTATGGAGCGCCTCAGATGAAGTATTTAATATTCTTGGTTTGTCAGGCACTCGGTGTTACCTTTATGACTGCATTTCCCTTTGCTTTGTTACTATTGGGCCTGTGTTCAATTGACATATTTATTTTATTATCCTGTAATTATCACTCATGGAACTATCTCTCCTTCCCAGATTATAAGCAATCGGAAGAGCAGGGGAAACTTCTTCATTCTAAAATATTTTATTCTAGAGCCTAGCATAGTGATTGGTGATCAGAAAGAGCTCAATAAAGGCCAAAAGAAATAAATGAAAGGAAGAAGGCATGCATGTGTGGACTCATGTGGTATGTGTATACTAGGCTATGAAAAGCGGCATTAAAACAAAGAGATGTTTTCAGATAAAATTGTCAGGGTGGTACTCTGGACTCTCTCCCGTGACACTTCTATTTCTCTCATGAAATTAGGCTGATATTTATTATGGCACTGCCTTATACATCTCTCCCTACCTTTAGGCCTGACCCCCCAAAGCAATGTGGGACATAAGAACCAACACTGAAGCATAGTCTGGGGGGTCAAAGGCTAGCTCAGAATGTAGTCACTTGAGATAAAATGGCAAGAAGACGACAGAATAAACTGTGTGTAAGGAGGAACACTGAGGCTCACAGGTGAATGGACCAAATCCACGGTGAGGTGTTTCCGAGGCAAGTTCTAGGCTAGAAATGGGAACAGAAGGCAGAGTTTGTAGTCTAGGTATGTAATGAGGAAATAATAATTGGGGAAAACAAGGGAGAAGAGGTTTTAGAATCTGGGATTGACAAGGGCTGCTTTCCTGAAGTTCCTCCATTTTGAGTGCAGCTTGGGTAAAAGGCAGGGCACAGTCAGAGTACAAAGGCACTCCCTCAGCTTGACTTCTGAAGTTTTCTACAGTCTCATCTCTGTCTACATGCTCTATTCAATGACGCATGCTTCATTCATTTATTAAACAATCATGTTTCATTGCCTATGGTGAACCAGGCACTAAATGCATGTGTTAAGCGGAGAAAACACAACTGCAAATGAGCAACAGTCCCAACACTCAAGACGCTTCCAGTCCAAAAGGAAAAACAGGCATATAAACAAATAATGAGTATGGAAGCGATCTAGGGAAGTAGTACAGGTGCTGTGGGAGCTCAGAGGAAACCTTTGCCTGAGTCTACTTGGGAAGGTGGTGGTTGATATGGGAAGGTCTTCAGGGAAAATTCAATAAAACTGAAACTGGAAGGTTGGAGTAGAAGTTCACCAAGCAAACAAGAAGGACAGGAGTGATTGAAGCAGGTAGAAAGATTAACTAAACAGCAGCATATTAAAATCTAAGTTACACGAAAATGGAGGATATACTCAGAATTTAGGTAGCCCAGGTAAAATGGGAATAAGTCGTAGGATATATGGCTGACACTGTAATTAATGGCTTACACTTGATATCCTATGGTGAGGCAGGGTAAGTGAGGGTAGAAGGCCATACAGATTTGTCCCCTTGTGTGAAGCCTAGCAGGCACCTTTCACCAGTGGGTCTTTTTCACCTGCACCTTCATGCATCAGCACCTAACTCTTTTGCAAGATAGGTGATCCTACAGTATATGAGCAGACCGCCAGATGGTTACAAGTTTCTGATACCCAGTATGGCCCGGGAAAGAGAACAGAAGCCCCAAATTCCTGATGTAGCTTCCCCCATCTCCAGCCAATCAGCACCAAAAGCCCAAGAAGCTATTAGCTACAAATTCCTGCCTGGAGGTTGGGGGTCAGGGACTTCTCCAGGATCCCACATATGCAGCGAGTGTCAAGTTTTAGCTTATATTAATAGTAACATCTTCCTCATTTTAATAGTAAAAAAGACAGCCCTAGGTGGAGATTTTATTTGCTAATGTTACATGTGATGCCTCTTAAAGTATGTAGATACTGAGTACATGTGCCAGCTGCAGGTCTACCTTTACATACTTGACCTCATCAGTATTTTATGAATATGTATGTACTACTCCCATAAAAGAAATTCCTCCTAATGCACTAACTGCTGTCTCTCCCTCGGAGTAACCCATTCTGCCTCTCAAAGCGCACTTTTGCTTGGCAATAAACTTCTTTGCTTACTCTTACTTTGGACTCATTCTCAAATTATTTTGTGAAGCAAAAACAAGAACCTGAACCGGCTTACTGGCAACAATGGGACCTACTAAAATTAAGCTACACTGCAAGATAAGTTGGGTGGTGAGAAATACAGATACCATGAATTTGAACCAAGATACTAGCAAAAGGGAAGGGAGGAAGGCACACATTCAAAAAGCAAGATGGAGGAAGAATTGACAGAATGTAGTGGTATGACAGCATGTGTAGGGTGAGATATAGAATGATCATCTATGAATCCTGAGTTTCTGGATTATGTGACTAGGTTGGATAGTGGTGCATTTATCAATATTGGGAAAACAGGAGAAGTAGCAGGTGTGGAAGAGATGAGTTCAGTTTTATACATGTCGAGCTTGAGCTCAAACTCAGAACACCCCAAATTGAATGCATTGATGTGGGAAACCATGTGAAGAGGCTAGTTAGGTAATTGAAAATACGGCCGGGTCATGACCTGAATGCAACACTCTTCTCTAGTTCTGCAAAGAATGTGGAATGCACTCTTACCTTTTGATTCCGACAAGGCTGTTTCACACATGATTTATTCACAAAGATTCATCATATATTAATATTTCACTCCTCAATGCCAATACTCACTTTTATTTCTTGTTTAATGCCTAATTCAACGTAAGAGTTTTGGCTAAAGGAAGAGTAAAGTCCCTTCTAACGTTGTGATCTGTATGCATGGGTAAAACCTATGCCATTAACAAAATTCAAAATTGTTTTTAAAAGACAAAAACATATGTTTAAGCTTTTCCCTATGTAAAAGACACTTAGCCAGTTTCTTTTTGGGGAATTAACTGTGTGGTCTTAAAGTGAGAACTAAGACTTGGGCAGCCCAGCACATGACTGAGGTGAGTAAGATGGTTGCTCATGGCACTTCGCATGTATGACTGATGCCAGGACTGGAGGACGGTGGCAGCAGTGGTGGCGGCACCCTGATCAGGCCATCCAGCGAGGATGCAATAACTCCAGGCTGCTTCATGCTTTTTGGCTCTGGTGACCTTTTGGTTCCTGCCTATTTCCAAGCCTCCCATGCCCCAGTCTCCTCTAAGCTCTGTGACCCTGAAGCCTTCTCTAGAAATTCCCTTCACTTAAATTAGCCAATTAGTTTCTGCCACTTTTGATAAGAAACCTGGCTGGACATCAGAATAAATCAAGTCATTCAATCAATAAGAAAATACTATTTATTTCCTAAGTAAATCTACAATTGAAATAAAGTAATGATTACTACTAAACCCATGGAATGTAGCCCATAATCAGAAAAGATCTCAACAGTGAGTTAGTTTTTTTAAAAAAGATAATTTTATTAGCTTATCTTTAATTCACAGCAAGACACATTGCTTCCTGTCTGGTTTATACTCTCTACAGTGAGTCAGGCATAGGTAGGATGTTTCTAGTAAAACCTGTTAAGCTGATTGAGGAGTAATTTCAGTAGCATTTTTTATTTTGTTTTAAATTATAAAGATTTATTTTTCTGCAGGTCAATATCTGAATAGGAAAGGGATATCACTCTTATAAATTTAGTGTGTGTTAGAACATGCGACCTATGAGTGAGAACAGCATGTTCTCACTCATGGGTGGGAACTGAACAATGAGAACACATGGACACAGGAAGGGGAACATCACACACTGGGGCCTGTTGCGGGGTGGGGGGAGGGGGGAGGGATAGCATTAGGAGATATAACTAATGTTAAATGATGAGTTAATAATGGGTGCAGCACACCAACATGGCACATGTATACACATATGTAGCAAACCTGCACATTGTGCATATGTACCCTAAAACTTAAAGTATAATAAAAAACAAAAAACAAAAAACTTAGTGTGTGTTTTTTTTCACCCTACTGCACTTGCTCAGGCCTCTAGAACAAGGCTAAATATAAGTGGTGCTAATGATTATCCTTGCCTTCCTCCAGATATTAAAGATAAAGTTTTTGGCATATCTCCAGTAGGTATTATATTTGCTAATTGTTTCTTTGTAGAGACCCTTATCAGATTAATGAAGTTTCTTTATATTCCTAGTTACAATTTTTCGGTTTATCAAAAAAGGATGTTATATTTTATCAAATGCTTTTTCTGCATCATTGAGATAGCAATATGTTTCCCTCATAATTTTCTCTTCTCATAATGTCCTTGAATTTTGGTGACAAGGTTATGCTGGTCTTCTGAAACAGAAAGAAAGTTGCTTACTTTCTATTTTATGGAAGAGTTTGTGTTAGAACAGATCCTAATCTATCAGAATAGATTCTAACAGAAGAGATTCATTTTTTCCTTAAATTTTTGATGCAATTCACTGGTAAAGTTATCTGGACCCGGACTTTTCTTTGTGGAAAGGATTTTGAACATGAATTCATTTTCTGTAACAGTTATTAGAATGGTTACTATTCAGTTTTTTGTCTTTTTTCTTTGTCTTTAGTGTAGTATGTTTTCCTAGGAACTTGTCCATTTGAAAATTTCATCTAAATTTTCTAATTTATTGATAAAGTTGTTTATGATAATATAATAAAAATATTCTCTTACTATCTCTTTCAAGTCTGCATTTGTTATTTGTGTTTTTTCTCTTATTTTCTTGGTCAGTGTAGTCAGTGGCTTATCAATTTTGCCAATTATTCCAAAGAACCAACTTTGGGGAGTGAACCAACTTTGGGGAGTAAACCAACTTTGGCATGGGGCTTGTTTTTGGATTGATAAAAATATTCTGAAATTAAATACTGATGATGGTTTTATAACTCTGTAAATATACTAAAAACCACTGAATTGTACATGTTAAAAGGATGAATTTTATGTATGTGACTAAAACTGTTATTTAAATATGTATCTATCAACAATGTAACGCGATCTGTGTAACCTACATAGGTAGCAGTGAAGTTTATAATATTTGCTTACATCAAGTCTTCCAGTAACATTGCTTGCCTTTATTTTTGTACATTATAATGTTCTTTATATCATATAGTTCAAACAAATTAGCCACATCAATAATATTGCTGGGTAGGCTAGAATAATTAATATGACTACTTTAAAACCTTTAAATTTTGAATAATAACTGTTAATAGTCTCCAGAGAATACTGCAGCATGTTCTATCCATAGAGAGCAAACTGGTCTAAGGAAAGTAGGTCACAGAACACAATCCGATTCAAACTTGGCACTAGATAACCCAATGTTTCTTTCTTCACATAATCATGATGTCCTAATCAGTCTGTGATTCCGACCTTTGAGGCAGTGGGTAGTCTATTATTACTTAGTGGCTGATAAATCCAGAGTCAACATTTCAGAAGCTAAAGAATGCCCATCTTCTTTCAAAATTTTTTGGCTTACTAAAAGCTGAGCCCAGCTAAAAGCTCTTGCCAACATTTAGTTACTTCATGCATATGAACTAAACAACAAGCAGGATACAATTAGCAGAGAATGAAAAAATAGAGAATATATTTATTTGATAACATACTAAAAACACATTAAATGTACTAAACATATTTAAAGAGAAATTATATCGTGAAGCATGTTATAGTCTTTAGAAAGTATAGATCAGATGTTCCTATTTCTCAAAATATGTTATTCTTTCATTTTTTTCTATAGATACTAAACCAAAAAATTTTAAATCAAATTAGAGAACAGCAAATTTTAAAAATTCAAGTGACAGAATATCTGTACTATTTACAGGCTGTCAATAAGACACATTCCTTACTTCTCAGAGGTATATAACCCATTAAAAAATTGGTTATGATTTTTAATTTAATAACTTTTGAAAAAGTGTGTTCTTTTTCTTGTAAAAATAATGTTAAGCATAGTTTTCTCTATATAGAGAGCAATTATTCTTTTATATTAGCAATATATAAAGTGTCTAAGCTATTATTTAATAGATTATCAGTTTTTCTAGGATTTTCTCACCTTTCTATCACATTCAAAGTTTCTTTCATAACAAATTCTAGAAATAAAACAAATACTAGAAACAAAAAAATTCTAGAAATATACCAAGAGACACACTAGAGGTACATATAAGAACCTTTGTTAATGCCAGGCACGGTGGCTCACGCCTGTAACCCCAGCACTTTGGGAGGCCCAGGCAGGCAGGTCACCTGAGGTCGGGAGTTAAGACCAGCCTGGCCAGCATGGTAGAACCCCATCTCTACTAAAAATACAAAAAAAAAAAAAGAAAAAATTAGCCAGGTGTGGTGGCGCTCTCTTGTAATCCTACCTACTCAGGAGGCTGAGGCACGAGAATCGCTGGAACTCAGGAGGCGCAGGTTGCAGTGAACCAAGATGGCACCACTGCACTCCCACCTGGGCGATAGAGTGAGACACTGTCTCAAAAACAAACAAACAAACAAAAAAAGTTTGTTAAGAAAGGTGATTTGAAGTCTTGAAAATTAATTTAACTCTAAACTAGTGTAATTGCACTTTTACTGAAGAATAGATAGCTTTTATATAATGATTCATTTGATATAGAAATAAATTGCCTCTTTGGAAAACTAGATACACACCTCTAAAATGGTCCTCTAAGACTACAGGGTTCTTAGCAATTTAACACCCTCTGTCCACGAGAATGAAAAAAATTAAGCACAAATTACTTGATTTGTAGTTGCATATCCACAAATGGAAACCAAAATGGCAAATGCAATTTTAGATTCAGTAATCCAACTGCTTTAAATAACCTTTCTGTAAGAGGTTAAAATACTGTGAGGAAATATGTGTGAAAAAAATAGCTTATTAAATATTAATTCTTGAACCTTACAGTATCTGTACCTTCATGCATTCAATGATACATAAAAAACTTTAAAATAATACCCAGAAGAAAATCCATGTGACATATAACAGACAAAGGACTTATATATCTGTTTTATAAAGAATTACTACAAACTAGTAAGGAAGCATAAACAAATCCAATAGTATCAACGGGTTTTGTACATGAAAGGGCAATTCATCAAAGAAATATAAGTACATAATAAATATATAAAATTGTGCTAAACTTCACCAGCTAAGAAATAGAAATTAAAATAAATATAAATTTTTTCTAATCAGATTAGAAAAATTAAAAATATTGAAAACAACAACTGTTGGATATGTGCTGGGTTTGGGGAAATGACCTCTATTACACTGCTGGTAGAAGTATAAATTTACACAAACATTTGGAGGATAATTTAGTTTTTCCTGTTCAGATATGAAAAGTATACATCCTATTACCTACGAATCTCACTTCTAAGAATTCATCATGTAGGCACAGTTACATGAGAATGTAAAAGTGAAATACAGGATGTTCATTACAGCATTGCTAGTAACTGCAAAATATTAGGAGTAACTTAAATATCTATTGATAAGTAAATGTGAAATGAATTAAGATATAGACATAAATTGGAACACTATTGTAGCTATCAGATAGGGTTTCTGATACACTAGCAACATTCTTCTTAACCTGAGTAATGGATGTATGGATGTTCACTATATAGCTACATATATCACTCTACATATGTTTTCACATGCTTCTGAATTTTCAAAAAAAAATTGGAAAAGAATAAGGTGAAGTCTATATGTATTAATCAAGTAAGAAGTATGTGATATGAAAAAACACAATAGAAGATCATTATGCGTGGCAAATCCCAATTTTATGAGAAAAAACATCCGGTGTATGCATATATGTAAACACATAGCTATGCTTACATGGCATATAAAAAACTAGGGGGAATATGAAGCAAATCTCTGGAAAATGGGATTATAAGGATACTTATCAGAGGAACAGAGTAGCATTGGAGAGATTTATACTTTTTATAAAATATATTTTTAGTCATATATAGAAGACTAAAAAGATATATGTGTGTATATATATATAACTTCTGTGTGTATATTTCAATTATCCAAAAAAGCTTGTCACTTAAGGAAGCAAAATAAATTTAAAGAGACTAAATTTTAACACTTATCCAGCAATAGAAAGTCAGCTATGCAGTTAATTGACAATAAGCAGGTATTTATTGAGCACATAATAATGAATTGTCTGATGTACTTGGTGGAGCATAGCTTATAGGAAAGTTTAAGACACTGTGGTTATACCTATGTTTCTTGCATCACAATTAGAGAAAACTATTTTATCAACTCCAGTAGATCCATTTTTATATTATATTTTAGATAATAAATCTGAATACAACAAAAAATCATGATACATTGAAAATTTTCTCCAAATAATATAAGCAGAAACTTACCCAGTGCTAATTAAGTTCCAGGCCTGACTTTAAATTCATGATATGTATTAACATATTGCAACCAATTATTGTAATCATTCCTGTTTTACAGATGAAGAAAATGAGACACAGAGAGGTTAAGTAACTTGACAAAGATCACACAGCTTGCAAGTGATGGAGTCTAGATTCAAACTTAGGCACTCTGATTCTAATATTTCCACCATGCCTTATTGTTTCTCAAATAACTCCAAGTAAAACCTAATATTCGTTATTAAACCATGTTATAACATTAAAATGTGTTTTGTTTGTACTTTCAAAAGGCACATAAAAACATTTTTGTAAAACATAGAACACTGTAAAATGTAAAATATGTTTATTGCAAAACTTTAGTTATTGCTTCCCTTTCCATAACACAAAGATTTTTGTTTTGATACTACAGTGGATTACACTGAATGTTACACATGTCAAAACAAAGTTCTTTTCTTGAAGGAAATAGTATGTAAGTTTGAGAAACTGATCATAATTAACTGTTTCTTGTTTACTTAAGTAGACTAATATGAATTGAGCCTACAGTAATGTTTATACATTCCAATGCAAAAGAACTGCAGACCAAGCTAAATCTTGAATAATTTGTCAAGACTTACTCTGCATTAGTAGATAAAACTTTGAGAGTAAATGAGACTATGCAATCATTTTTTTCCAGTAAATTAAAATTCAGTTTAGAAGATGGAGGACATTTCTTAAAATTCTAGAGAATAACAATAACATTGTGTAAAAGAAAGTATTAGAATAAATGTAATAAGTTATATGAAATATATAAAGAACAGTTCAGAGGTAGAAACTGTTGGGATATGAAATAATTACAGGAATTTTTATGCCTAATATGGAACTTGGACCTACAAGAGAAGGAATGAATTGAGGAGTCATAAAAGAGAGTACTTTACATTTTAAAAAAAACAAAACATATAATACTATTTTACCTACACTCTTAGGACTGCTAAAAAATTACTATTATTATTGAGGTATATTTTGAAAAAATATCTTACACTATTCAGCAGGAAGGTCTTTTTAAGCTAATCATGTTATAATGTTTGAAAACACTGTTTTTTTCTTTAATTCAAGCCAGTTAAATAACAAGAATCCCTTTCTTTGCAATTCTTTTCTGCACTATTTACCCAGCACTGTTTCTCTAACTTTAGTTATACTTATTTGTCGAAGCAAATGTATAGATCAGTTGATTTCTAGTTATTATACATGTGTTTCACCAATAAGAAGTAAAGAGGTTATTGACTAATCAAAGTTAATCTAGTAACATTCAGAACTTCTAACTTGCATTTCAAAGCTTCACCATACTCAGAATATTATGGCATGAGAATATGGAAGTGCAAACTCTAAGAATTAGGATCCTTAAATGAATAGTGGGATGTAGAAAAGAGAGAAGAGTCTACCATAAGTTGCATCTTCCAACTCCTTAAAATACAAACATTTATACCAGGAAAACTCACGCGAATAAAATGCTTCATGCTGTCAAAGGGAAAAAGGAAGTTGCATAAGAATTGACTGTTAAGGAAAGTTTCAAGATAGAAGAAAATTTAATGATAGAATGGCTCAGAAGTTGTTTAAGAATATTTTATTAAAAAAATAGTAAAGCGACTAATTTTATTATCCTTAATAAACTCCCTAGGCCTTATCTATGTCTACCTAGAAGTTTTCTATAAATACTTAAGTTTATAGAGATTGGCAAAAGAACTCCCACTCTTCCCGGTACATAAGGGAGAAAGGGTAGATGTATGTCGGTCATACTGTGGGGAGGAGAGGGCAGGACGGGGGTGGCAGGTAGGTATTTGTGCCAAGAGACTGAGAACTTGTCCCAAAATAAATGCCTGGAAAAGATCCAAACTTTCAGTCTTCAACATTCAGTCCCTTTGCCACACAAGCAAAAAGGAATAAAATACACAAGAAAAGCAGACAAATTAAAAAGGGAATCCATCAGAGACCCATCAAAAATGGTTTCCTTTTAAAGTTGGTTGAAGAAGAGGTCAAGGTCAGCTCATTACATATACCAATTATCCTTTTGATGATCTCAGGCTACAGCCAAAGCAATATAGAGCAATAACCTTAAACGCTCATATAGCAAGTGGGGGAAAATACTGTTTATTAAGGTTGTTCATATTTGGGCTCCTCAGGAAACTGAATAATACTGAAATTTGAGTGCACTGGGGCATGAAAGCAAATGCAAACCGCATACTAAACATTTCAGTTTGAACTAACTAGAGCATGCAAAGCAGCCACTGGGATTTTTCTGCATGTGGATTTTTCAATCAGGCTTTATTATTTTAGTCAATGAATAGACTGCTTGATTTTTTGCAGGATCGAAATGATATATTATTTGTTATCTATGTCCAATAGTATCAGTAACAATTAAAAGGATTGTTTCCTTGAACTCAGAGAGTGTTTTAAGTCATATATATTCCTTGTCTACTCTTCCTTTCAAAATCTCCTCCCTCCCAGATGTGGAAGTAAACATTACCTTATTGAATAAACAATAACATCTTCTTGATTCTCATGCTCTTCTCTCAGTTTTACAGATTTAAGTGTGAAAAGGACAGCCTGTAGTCTACTATGCGGATGGAAAATACTACTGATCAAACTTGGTGAATAAAATGTTAAATAATATACTTTATGACAGATGAGGCTTTAAAAGATTGGTGAAGAATATGACACAAATCATAAAAAACTGGAAACCAGGAAACTAGTGCACTGTCCAGTTGTGTTACCTTGTACAGATGACACTTTCTGGGCCTCAGTTTTGCCATTTAAGAACCTGCTTTAAGGGTGGTTGTGAGTAACTAGATGAGATTAATATCTTTAAACAAATACAGAACTGTATACAAAAGGCTGACATTGACTCTGTATTCTAATTTATTACTCATTAGTTAGCAGGCAAAACAGTTTCTTATGAGGAGCATTAGATTCAGCATCTGAATGGAAACTTCTCTGGCCCTTATTTTCTTTATCTATAAATAAGGGATAATGCCACATACGGGTTTTTTTAGTAGAATGCTACTGGTAGAGGCCAGTTATTTGTGGCAAGCAACAGGTTTACAAGGATTTTCCCAGGAATTTCAGATTCAATGTCTGTATTAGTTAAAATTAGGTTTTGCAGCAAATAACAGAAAACCCTCCAAAATGATAAATTAAAGAACATGGAAGTTTATTTTTGTCTCATAGGATGTCTTGGAAGTGGTTCATGGCTGGCATGATGCTCCATGTTGTCAGGAACTCAGACTCCATTCATCTTGGTGTTCTTTCCTGAAGGCTTCAACCTCACAGTCTCAACATGGCAGCATCACATTCCAGAGGAGCAGAACAGGGAAAGGGTCAGAAGACAAGAGAGGAGAGGAACAGACCTCGCTCTCTCCTGCTATTGGCTGTGCCTGGCTGCAAGCTAGAAATGCTGTGTCCATTGCAAATGGCCACACATCTGAGGCCCTACCACCATGGGAGCAGCCACTGGGAGGTAACTAGCAGGTTTTACCATTTGTCATTTAATTATTTTAAAGTCAGAAATTTTTCTTTTTGAATGTCTGAAAGAGAATCGACTGAGAAATATTTTGGAAAGTTAAATAAAGCTGCTTTGTGACTGTTTATCACTGTCTTTTTAATTTTGAAAAAGTAAGCTCCAAGACTTCCAGTTTCCAATTTCACATGTAAGGAGCTGGGAAGTTGCCACTCTGTTCTAACAAGTAAAAGCTGAGCTAACTGAAAAATCAACAACTCTTCTTGGGTCCATAAGAGAAGTGAGGTCACAGGGCAAACTGTTGCCCCCAAAATTAACAAGATAGACAGGCAGATACAGACAATCACAATATACTGGAGCAGAAACCTCCATGGGAGCCACTGCTGGGGTAGGAAAACCTAAACTGTAATTGATGAATTGCTGGAGGCTATGTGTAGACAAGTCTGAGAGATAAAAACTCTGGAAGACCTAGTCACAAGGGGACCACCATGCTTTTGTAAGTTTTACCATCAGCAGCATGACCAGATTATCAGACTAACTATTGAAGAAAACTACATTGTGCTTCTGGCAGTAGGAAGGAAAGAAAAATCATTTTGATATATGCCAGAGCACTCTGTTCTTAACAAGGTCTGCTCTTAGGAGAAACTGTTTAACCAGAGCCTAACCTGCTGGGGTTTTATCAGAGCTTAACTCACCTAAGGGAATTGAAATAACCAACCCCAGCCTACTCTAGCTGTCCTATTCCACTTAGAAAGGTAAGGCCTAAGAAACAATTGTGATGTTCAGAGTCCAGAGGAATAGGCTTGCTGAAAGATGGAGACCTAATCATAGGACTGTAGAAAGTTTCCCCTCTTCCAACACCTTATCACTATATTAGTAAAGGCCTATTTACGGCACTTCCTTTTACCCAGTACAGTATGTTCAGCTATCAAGAAAAAATTACAAGGCATACTGTTTCAGCCCATGTTGTATTGCTATAACAGAATACCTGAGACTAGGTAATTTACAATGAATAGGTATTTATTCAGCTCATGGTTTTAGGGGCTGGGCAGTCCAAGGTTGATGGGCAAATCTAACAAAGGACTTCTTGCTGTGTCAGCCCATGGAAGAATGGCAGAAATGCAAAAGAGCATGTAGGAGTGGGAAGGGGGCCAACCTCATCCTTTTATCAGAAACCCACTCCTGCGATAACAGCATTAAATCATTCATGAAGGCAGAGCCCTCATGACCTAATCACTTCTTAAAAATCCCAAATCTCAACACTGTTGCAGTGGGGATTGTCTTTGTTTTGTGTTTCCATGCAGGAATACCTGAGACTTGGAGCTCTAAAGGAAAAGACGTTGATTTAGCTCATGGTTCTGTAGGCTGAGAAGTTTAAGGGCTTGGCCCTGACTCTGGTGAGGACTTTCATGCTGTATCACCACACGGCAGAGAAGGTCAAAAGGGAAATGAACATGTACAAAAAGAAGGAAACCTGAGGGGTGTCCTGGCTTTATAACAACCCACTCGCTCGGGAACTAAATCCATTCCCATGAGAACTCACTACCATGAGAACAGCACCATATCATTTGTGAGGAATCCATCTCCATAACCCAACTACCTCCCACTAAGCCCTACTTCCCAATATTATCACACTCGGGGTCAAATTTCAACATAAGCTTTGGTGGGGACAAGCAAACCATTTCTAAGTCACAGCAAGGATTAAGTTTCCAACGCATGAAGCTTGGGAAACATATTCAAACCATAGGATATACTAAAAGGCAAAAACAAAGTTTGAAGAGACAGCAATCATCAGAGCTTGGATGTTGCCACGCTGTTCTAACAAGTAAAGAGCCAGACATGGCAGGGATGTTAGAATTATCAGACAAATAATTTAAAACAGCTGTGATTCACACCGAGGCCTGTTTGGGGAGTTGGGGATTAGGGAAGGGATAACATTAGGAGAAATATGTAACATAGATGACGGGTTGATGGGTGCAGCAAACCACCATGGCACATGTATACCTATGTAACAAACCTGCATGTTCTGCACATGTATCCCAGAATTTAAAGTATAAAAAAAAAAAAAGAAAAAAAACTGTGATTAAGATTCTAAGGGCTCTAAAGGATAAATTACACATGCAAGAGCAGATGGGCAATGTAAGCAGAGAGATGGAAATTCAAAGAAATAGCCAAAAAGAAATGCTATAGATAAAAAATAAGAGAAATTAAGAATACCTTTGATAAGTTTATTAGTAGATTGGACATGGCTGAGGCAAGAATCTCTGGACTTAAGGATATATATCAAGAGAAACCTCCAAAACTAGAAAGAGAAGAGAACAGACTGAAAAAAATTAAAGCAGAACAAAATATCTAAGAGCTGTGGAACAATTACAAAGATAGAAGATATGTATAATAAAAAATACAAGAAGAAGAAGAAAGAAGAGACAAAACTACTATATACCGAATGTTTATATCTCCCCCAAATTCATATGTTGAAAGTTAATTGCCAATGTGATGGTATATGGAGGTGGAGCTTTGGGGAGGTGATTAGGTCATAAGGATAAAGCCCTCATTAATGGTATTAGTGTCCTTACAAAGGAGACCCCAGGTAGCTCTCTTGCCCCTTCCTTCATGTGAGGACACAGCAAACAGAAGGTTGTTAATGAACCAGGAAGTGGTCCCTCCTCAGATACCAGATCTACCCATGACTTCATTATGGACATTTTAGACTCCAGAACTGTGAGAAAAAAATGTCATTTAAAAGCTGCCCGGCTATGGTACTCTCTTCTAGCAACCTGAATGAACTAAGACATAAATTGGTACCTGGAAGTGGGGTGCTGCTGTAAAAATACCTAAAAACATGGAAGCAGCTTTTGAACTGGGGAATGGATTGAGGCTGGAAAAGCTTGGAACGCATGCTAGAAAAAGCCTACATTGCTGGGAGCAGAACTTTAAAGGTGATTCTGGTGAGGTCCTGGAAAAAAAAAAAAAAAGAGGAGAGCAGTAGAGAAAGCCACAATCTTCTTAGAGCATGCCTAAGTAATTCTGAACAGAATATTGGTAGGAATATGGACTATGAAGGTCATTCTGATGAGGTGTCAGAAAGAAATGAGGAAGATGCTTTTGGAAACTGGAGGAGAGACCATCCTTGTTAGAAAATGGTTTAAAAAAAAGTTGGCTGAATTGTGTTTGTGTTCTAGTGTTTTGTGGAAGGTAGAACTTGTGAGCAATAAAATTGGATATATTTGGCTAAGAAAATTTTTAAGCAAAGTCTTAAAGGTGCAGCTTGGCTTCTCTTAAGTGCTCTTAGTAAAATTAAAGAAAGAAAGAAATGACTGACTTAAAGACAGAATTATTAAGTGAAAAGGAAGCAGAACTCAAAGATTTGGAAAATTCTCAGCATATCCATACCATAAAAACAGAGAAATCATGGTCAGAAGAAAACACTAAGGGTGTAGCCAGGCAACTATTTGAAAAGGATGTTAGTATTGATTGGCCATCTCAATAGAAGCCAGAAGCTATTCTCTAGGATGATGGAAAAATAACAGCTCAGAGGTTATCAGGACCTTACCTCCCATCACAGACCCAGAGCGCAAGGGTCTAGGTCAGAATAGTTTCAAAAGGGTGGGGCCATGCTTCCAGTCCAGATAGGCCAGGATACCCCTGTCCAGTGGCTCAGGGGTGGGGCCCACACAGAGACCTGTGAAATGGGGTGCACCCAGCAAAGCCAGGAGGGCCTTGCTATCTCTACCTATATTCAAAGGCAGGACTTCCCAGCAGAGCCATGGGCACAGGACTCCAACCAGGATAGCCAAGAGGCCCAGGAAGAGAGCAGCAGCATGGGTAGGGCCATGGCAAAAGGTTCCCACTAGGACAATGCCCAGTGGAGACAAGGGGGTGAGCCTTCCTCCATGACATCAGACCAGCAGAGCCACCAGTGTATGATTCCAGCCTGGAGGAGGTGCCAGCATGGAACCCCAGTGAGCTGGAATTGCTGCTTGCAAGAGTCAAAAACATACAACTCTCACCCATGAGAGATGTGGATTTGGGACCACAACAGCAGTGGATCTGGAAGGTAAAGCATTGAGCCATAAAGGATTATTCTCAAGCTTTAATATTTCATGTTGCCTACCCCATTAGGTTTTACATTTACCTTAGACCTGTCACTCCTTTTTTCTTTTCTATTTGTCCCTTTTAGAATGAGAATGTCCATCCTATGCCTGTCTCAACATTGTGTATAATGCACAGGACATGTTTGATTTCACAGGTTCATAGCTGGAGAGCAATTTAATTATTATATACTCAAGATAAATTATACCTCAAGTGTCACCAATTCCTGACCTATTTAAATGAGACTCTTGACTTAAAGTTAATGCTGGAATTAGTTAAAACTTTAGGGCTATTTGGATGGAATGGGGACATTTTGCATACGAGAAAAATGTAAACTTTAAGGGACCAGGGATAAAATGCTGTAAATTGAATGTGTCCCCCCAAAATTTTTATGTTGAAACTGAATCCCCAGTGTGATGATACTTGGAGGTGGAGGTTTGGGGAGGTAATTACATCATGAGGGTAGAGCCCTCATGAATCAGATTAGTCCTTTATGAAAAAGACCCCAGAGAATTCCCTCACCCCTTCTGCCATGTGACAGCACAGTCAAGAGACAGCCAAGTACAAACCAAGAAGCAAGCCCTTACCAGACTCCAAATCTGCTAGCTTCTTGATCTTAGGCTTCCCAGCCATCAGAACTATGGGAGAAAAATGTTTGTCATATATAGGCCAACTAGTCTATGGTGTTCTGTTAGACCAGCTTGAATGTACTAAATCTCAGACAGAACAAATATTCCAAACGGTAATGACTGAAAATGTCCCAAAATGAATGCCAGACACCAAAGTTCAGATCCGGAAAGCTCAGAGAACATCAAGCAGGATAAATGCTAGAATATCTACACATATACTATCATTTTCAAATTACAGAATGTCAAAGATAAAGAAAAAATCACTGAAAGAAGCCAGTAGGGGGAGAGGGGGCGAAATGTGTTACATATAGAGCAGTAGAGATAAAAATTACATTTGACTTCTCCTCAGAAACCACGCAGCAAGAAGAGAGTAGAGTGAAATAAAGTGGTAGAGAAAAAACCACCAACCAAGAATTCTATGTCTTGCAAAATTTTCCTTCACGTATGTGTCATTATAAATTTGTCCAAACTCATAGTGGGTACAGTGCAAAGTGTGAACATTAAACTATAGACTTTGGGTGACAATCATGTGTCAATGTCAGTTTATTAGTTGTAATAAATCTAACACTCTTATGGGGGATGTTTATAATGGGGGAAGCCATGCATGTGGAGAGGCAGAGGGTATATGGAAAATATCTACACCTTCTGCTCATTTTCGCTATAAATCTTAAACTGCTCCATAAGAATAAAGTCTTTAAAAAGGTTTTAAAATGTACCACTCTCTAGAAGAGAAAGATAGATTTCTACAAGATTTTAAAGTCACATTTGAAAATAAAAATATTTGGTATAAATTGTGCTCTATGCTATAACAAAAAATTCATGAGATATTACTTTTTTCCTGCTATAAAATCAAGAAATTAAGCATTAGATTAAAAAATAAAATCCTTAGCCTGTGTCATGTAAACCTTGATAAAATTGATAAGATCTAATAACTTAAAAATTGTAAAACCTCTGTTATTTTTGTCATTACAGGCATACTTCATTTTATTGTGCTTTACAGATACTGTGATTTTTATAAATTGAAGGTTTGTGGCAATCCTGTGTTGAGCAAGTTCATTGGCATCATTTTTCCAACAGTACGTGCTTACTTCTTATCTCTGAATCATATTTTGATAAATTCTACAATATTCCTAATTTTTTATTATTATGTAACTGTTATGATGCTATGTGATCAGTGATCTTTCATGTTACTATTGTAATTAATCTGGGGGCACCATGAATCGTGCCTATATACGACAGTGAACTTAACCCATAAATGTTGTGTGTGTTCCGACTGACCGACCAAAACGACTGTTTCCCTGTCTCTCACCCTCTCTTTGGACCTCACTATTGCCTGAGACACAGCAATTTTGAAACTAGGCCAACTAATAACCCTACAATGGCCTCTGGGTGTTCAAATGAAAGGAAGAGTCACATCTCTTGTCTCTTACTTTAAATTAAAAGCAAGAAATAATTAATCTAGTGAGATATTCATGTAAAAAGCCAAAACAGTCAAAAGCCAGGCCCCTTGAGCCAAACAGCCAAATTGTGAATGCAAAGGAAAAGTTATTAAAGGAAATTAAAAGTGCTACTCCAGTGAACGCATGAATGATGAGAAAGCAAAATAGCCTTATTGCTGATATGAAGAAAGTTTTATTGGACTGGATAGAAGATCAAATCAGCCACAACATTCCTTTAAGCCAAGACCTAATCCAGAGCAAGTTCATAACTCAATTCTATTCTATGAAGACTGAGAGAGGTGAGGAAGCAGTAGAAGAGCTTGCAGCTAGCAGAGCTTGGTTCATGAGATCAAGAAGCCATCTTCATAACATAAAAGCTCAAGGGAAGCAGCAAGTACTGATGTAGAAGCTGCAGCAAGTTATCCAGAAGATCTAGGTAAGACTATAAATGAAGGTGGCTACATTAAGCGACAAATTTTCAGCACAGATAAAACAATCTTATATTGGAAGAAGATGCCATCTAGGACTTTCATAGCTAGAGAGAAGTCAATGGCTGGCTTCAAACCTTCAAAAGACAGGCTGACTCTCATGAGAGGCAAATGAAGCTGGTGACCTAAGTTGAAGGCAACGCTAATTTACCATTGTGAAAACCCTAGGGCCCTTAAGAATTATGCAAAGTCTACTCTGCCTGTGCTCTATAAATAAAACAACAAAGCCTGCATGACAGCACATCTGTCTATAGCACGGTTTACTGAATATTTTTAGCCCACTGTTGAGAACTGCTGGTCAGAAAAAAAGATTCCTTTTAAAATATGACTGCCCATTGACAATGCTCCTACTCACCCAAGGAAGTTAGTGTTCTTTCCATGCCTGTTAACACAACATCCATTCTGCATCCCATGGATCAAGAAGTAATTTTGACTTCTGAGTCTTATTATTTAAGAAATACATTTCATAAGGCTATAGCTACCATAGATAGTGATTCATCTGATGGATCTGGGCAAAGTAAATTGAAAACCTTCTGGAAAGGACTCACCATTCTAGGTGCCATTAAGAACATTTGTGATTCATGGGAGGAGGTCAGAACATCCACATTGATAGGAGTTTGGAAGAGGTTGATTCCAACCCTCATGAATGACTTTGAGGGGTTCAAGGCTTCAGTGGAGGAAGTAACTGTAGATATGGTAGAAATAGCAAGAGAACAAGAATATGAAGTGAAGCCTGAATATGGGACCGAATTGTTGCAATCTCATTATAAAACCTGGATGAGCAGTTGCTTCTTATGAATGGGCAAAGAAAGTCATTTCTTGAGATGAAATCTGATCCTGGTGAAGATGCTGTGAACATTGTTGAGATGACAAAGGATTTAGAATATTATATAAACTTAGTTCATAAAGCAATGACAAGGTTTGAGAGAATTGACTCAAATTTTGAAAGAAGTTCTACTGTGAGTAAAATGGTATCAAAAAAACACTGCATGCTACAGAGAAATCTTTTGTGAAAGAACTCAACTGATATGGTAAACTTCATTGTCTTATTTTAAGAAATTGCCACAGCCACCCCAGTCGTGACCACTCTGGTCAGTCAGCAGCCATCAGTATGATGGCAAGACCCCCCATCAGCAAAAAGATTCACTCACTGAAGGCTCAGATGATCATTAGCAATTTTTAGCAATAAAGTATTTTTAATTAAGTTACATACTTTTTTAGATAATGCTATTGCACATATAATAGGCTATAGTATAGTGTAAACATAACTCTCATATGTACTGAGAAACCAAGAAATATGTGTGACTTGCTTTATGGCAATATTCACTTTATTGCACTTGTCTGGAACCAAATCCACAATATCTTCAAGGTATGTCTGTATATAATTATTATTCCTATATTTCTGAATTTCTAAATTGCTTAGTTCTGTCTTCACAATTGACCTAAACGTATGTAATAAAACTCAAAATAATGTAGCCATTAATAATGATATTATGAAAATTCCCACAGTATATAAAGGAACCACTAAGAGGAGGAAATGTGGCATTGTGGAAAGAGCACAGGCTTTGTAAAGAAAGTTCTGGGATGAATACCACCATTTACTCATTCATTCATTCATAGCACCTATTGCCATTATATGTATCTATTTCATGCGGCATGTGTTAGGCATGGAATTTATAATTTATTTAGGGATACAGATATGAAACCTACAGTTATATAAATAATTTAATTACAAATTTAAATTTGTAAGTAACTTAAACTAGGAGTATAGGGTAATATAAACATCTAAAAGTAGGCTCTAGCAATTAAACAGAATAAGGTAGATTTATATTTGCTAGTCTTGAAAATCTTTTGCACTTAAAAGTTGAAATACACTATTAAAAAACTGCAAAATAGTATGTGCAGTATGATTCAATTTCACTTAAATAAATAATTACATCAAAATTTCCAACAATATTATTATATTAAATTCATAGAAAAAATTGTAGTAATACATTGAATTATTAACAGAAGTTATCTCTGGTATTCCTGTTAAATATATTTATAATGACTTAATTGTTTACACTGAGCATATATTACTTTCATGCTCAAAAAATAAATAAAAATACAGTTTTGAAATAAAATCTAGGAATATACAACTGCAACATCAGTCTGGCCCCTGAACATCTAGAAATGCCCAGCAAAAGCTTTTATTAAACTGGTAAAAAAGAAATACATTAACAAAGAAATCTAATATTCTTCAAAAAAACAATGTTTTAAAATATTTTAAGTCAATAAATTATTTCTTGTATAGTATAAATTCAAGATTTGGTTTCCATCACTAAGGATAATTATATTTTTTTCCATGTAGAAAAGAGAGAGAATACATCCTGTCTGTTAGTTTTCAGAAACATTGAAAGAATTAAAAATGATTTAGGCTCTCACAAAATAAAAATACATTCAGTATTTATTATGAACAAACTCTGTACTGTGCTATTGGGAAAATTTTGCTAAGAAGAGTTTAGCAACTCGACAAATATGAACTGGGTACCTACTCTGTACCAGGTCTTGGGGGTTCAGATGCAATGCTCTGGGGATTCAAAAATGAAAAGGACATAGTCCCTGCCTTCAAAATACTTTTGATTTAGTAATAGAGACAGACACATAAATAGTTTTCTAAATATATTACTGAAAAAAATCAAATAACCATAGAAAATGTTTAGATCTAGACAAATCTAACGCACTAGCACATACACATTCTTCTATGGAATTTCACAGAGCCATACACTTTACAATCACGGAAACCAAAGAGCTCGCATAGCTTCCCAAGAAAACAGAATGAGCTTGAATGGCAAAACCATCAAAACAGAGAAAAGCCAATTTGGGCTATGGAACAAGAAAAAGGAAAAAGATACATTTTGCTCAAATGACTGTCATAAAGTTTGGTAGCCCTTTTGAAAACAGTCACTTTCTGGGCTTTATGTAATAATCCTGAATACTGAAACAGTTTAGCTGCTGACAACATAAACCATTCTAAGAAAAATTCATCTTATATCTCAGAATAGTTCTGCTTTTCTCTTTTCGTCAGTTTTTCTAGTGGTGATTGTGGTAACAAAAAAAGCCTTAGATCCATAGTGATAAGAGAAAGTGGTTATTTTTCTTTCTTGGCAGTCAACATGAGCATTTACATTAAGAGTCCACTAATAAGCATTTTCATTAGCAGTGTAATGCAACTCCTTTGTAATGGTGTTTGGGAACAGAAGTAGCTCTCACTGAGACATTCACCCATTCATCTGACCAACATTCTTCTCTCACCTACAATATACCAAATAATTATTGGGCACTGGTGGTAAGAAATTGGGAACGCATAGTCCAGGCCCTTGAATTTACACAGAAGCCTATTGTATAGGCAACAAATTTCCTATAATCTGGCATTTTATGGTTGATTAATATTATTAATCATATTTCATTGATCATATGAACTTCATTTCTTAATCACTTAATACATATGTATGTTCCTTTTTTTTTTTCTTTTTTGAGATGGAGTCTCACTCTGTCACCCAGGCTGAAGTGCAGTGGCACGATCTCAGCTCACTGCAACCTCCGCCTCCCAGGTTCAAGCAATTTTCCTGCCTCAGCCTCCCCAGTAGTTGGGACTACAGGTGTGCACCATCACACCTGACTAATTTTGTATTTTTTAGTAGAAATGGTATTTTGCAATGTTGGTCAGGCTGGTCTTGAACTCCTGACCTCAAGGGATCTGCCCACCTCAGCCTCCCAAAGTGCTGGGATTACAGGCTTGAGCCACCATACCCAGCCTCTATGTTCCTTCGAAGTACCCAGAACTATGCCACACAGAAAACAGTGTGTAAAAACAGACATAGCCTCTTTTCGTAAAGATCATGTAGTTTAGCTAGAATAGGGGGAAGCAGAAATAGTCAGTTTCCTAAATATTTTCCATTCGTCTTTCTTCCCCTCTTAAAAGACTAATTCTTGTCTAGGGAGCAATATGTCCAGCCCAGAAAATAAATGATGATTAGTCTAAGCCCATGGTTCCCAAACTGTGTGCCCAGCCCTCAAGGGTGCTAAAGTAAACTCACTGGGGGAGCTATAATATACTCAAATTTTCAAGGGAAATAGGGACTCAACTTCTGGCAGACAGCATGACCACTATTAGGTTGGGGTGATTCACAGTTTCCACGTTAGACCATGCTACCTTTCTTTAGAATATTATGTCATTGCAAAGCTGGGTTTTCAGTGGTTGCTGTGATAAAAAGCAAGCACTGTCTGGCAAGACATAGGGTGGAACCATCCAATCTGAGTCCAAGGTTTGAGAAGTTGTAGAGTGCCCAACAGGTATATATAGCCCAGTAGTAACTGTGGTTATCTAAGAATGAACAAGGTATTACTTTTCTTTCAATTTATGTGTCATAGTTCAAATGCTTATTAAATTGTATATGAAACTTTTATATATTTCTTTTGGTACCATGAAAAAAATTAAGAACCCAAGGGAGCTGTGCACCAAGAAAGTTTGTGAAACTTTGGTCAAAGCCAATCATGTCAATCTTGTTCCCTGCTTCCCCAGCTTTCTTAAATCTAGGGGTAACTATATGCTCAATTATGGCCTAAGTAGAAATCTGCTGCATACAGATTTCATAAGGGTATATGTGCCATAGACAGGGACTCATCTGATGGAATCACTCGGTGGGGCAGGGGAGGAGGGTCGGAAAGAACATTTGCTTTCCTGATAAGAGAGCAATGGCAAAGACTATTACTTGTCTTTCAATAGTCCAATTCCTTTAGAATCCTCGAAGTTTCAGCTAAAGGCCACATATTCCAGCCTCCTTTCCTGCTACCTGGGACAAACTGATTAAGCTCTGGCCAAAGGTACATGAGCAGAAATGATGCATGGAAATTCCGGGTCATATTCTTAAAAGGAATGGGCATGCCTCTACTTCTTTTCCCTTTTTAAATAAAGCCCATTTAAATAATTAGCCTTAAATACACATAGCGAGTATCAGCAGAACTGAGATAAGCATGTCAGATGGCCTTATTTCTAATCCACTGCTCTTTTTATATACCACACTCATTCAGGTCTTGGAACTAGCTGCACTGTAATTTTATATTCAATATGCTAATATGATAAGTTCTCTTTGATATGATGGCATATTGTTGATTCAAAATGATAATGTGAGAAATTGACATTGTTATGATGATAGACCATAGTGTTTTTGTTAAGAAACAAGATTTAGTTAGTGGGTCATTTGAGTTTGTTAACCTGTATAGCTAAGAACTAACTTGTGATAGGTTTCTTCTTCAAGATGCAGGTTATGTGAGACTTGGGCAGTTCTATGACTAGGAATTGCAGAAAGGTAGAGCATTAGCCATCACTCTGTGAATGAGGGTTTCTATTAGGGTAAGAATATGAAAAACATTGCTTTTTCGGCTATAAGATGCAGGGAGTTCTTGTTTTACTTTACATTAAACAGCTCAAATAAACATGACATACAGAGACATAAAAACAAATGAACACTTAAGGACAGACACAAATAATAAGATTATAAAATAGCAAAAGATTTTATACATAGATTAGCAAGGACTGAAAAATCATATCTGAGATAGTTTACTTGGTAACTAAGTTGTTGGGAGTTTTGTAAGAAAAACAGTTAAAGGAATTTTAAAACATAATACATTTTTATTTCTTTAAAAACATGACAAAATTTCTTCTGCCATCTGCCATGCTCAGATTTATACCACATTATAAAATGATTTAATTCCCTAAAGTATAAAAAAGAATGGCTGAATCTCCAAAGAGTTGATAAAGACTGAAGATGTTTATAAGGCATGCTTATGTATGCTATTTCAAGCCATCTACAGGACTTGAGATAGGAATGTTTAGTGTTTGCAAAGCCATAGTTACCGAGCCAGACTTTGTGGTGATCCAGAGATCCTTTCATTTCACAGAACTGTCCTTGACGGCTTCTCCCAATAAAGATTTACAACCTTATCTGTTGGCTGTGGCAGTATGAGAGGATCTTCTTTCAGTACATATACTAAAGCTTCATTGGAGTAGCCACCCTTAGGAAGTACCTAGGAGAAAAAAATAAAAGAAGATGATGATCACTAACATTTTCTAGGAGTTACATTTTTAATATTATTTCCTATTAAAATTAGGTCTCTTATGTCATGTGGATGACTACTTCATGTAACTAATTTTGTTTTAAATACAAGGTTGAAAGCGAATGTATGGTGAATTTATCTAACAGCTAGCCGAAAAAACAGGGACATCCTGCCTACATCTGTATAAGGTAACATACGAAGAAAATACAAATGAGATTCAATGAACTCGATGTAGCAGAAAAACAAATGTGTGTTTAAAACAGACACTTTAAGGGAAAAGTACCTAGTCTCATTTGTTTACATCATAATAATATTAGTGATTCCTTTCTGAAAATGGCTTTATGTAAGTACATTAATTCTCATAAGTGTGAAGCAATCCCACTGTAATGAAAAGAAGTTCTGAGTGAAGAACTGAAGAGAAATTCAATAACTGGACTAAATATCAAAGGTACTAAGAAGCTGGAGATCTGATCTACTGAATCCTACCACTAATTTTCTGCTCTGTCTTCTATCCCCATTCTCCTTCCAAACCTGTGAATAGACCTAGACATACTAACACTTCCTACATTTTTTTTTTTTTTTGAGTCTCACTCTGTTGCCCAGGCTGGAGTGCAGTGGGGCTATCTCAGCTCACTGCAACCTCCGCCTCCCAGGCTCAAGTGATTTTCCTGCCTCAGCCTCCCAAGTTGCTGGGATTACAGGCACACGCCACCATGCCTGGTTAATTTTTGTATTTTTAGTGGAGACAGGGTTTCCTCAGGTTGGCCAGGCTGGTCTCAAACTCTTGATCTCAGGTGATCTGCCCGCTTCAGCCTCCCAAAGTGCTGGGATTACAGGCGTGAGCCACCATGCCCGGCCATACTAACGCTTCCTACATTTTGAAAGAGAGAGAGGACTCTGGAAAATTAGCCTAATTCATTAATTCCAAAAATTGTTGTTTGTAGCATGTAGTTTGCTGTTTGGTTTTGGTGCCTTTCTTTATGCTGCTAAAGTGTCATGTACTCTGTGGCATTCAGCATTCAGTGTTTGTCAAGTGACATATAAGATGAATTCATAAATAAAAATATCTGATCAAAGATTAAAGAAATAAAATAAGAATAGCAACAAAGACTTCTTTCTTTGTAAACATTCACCCATATTATTAATAATAATATAATTGTTAACCCATAATAAGCACCCAGGAAAACTATAATTGGTATAAAAAGTAAGATAATTATATAAACAACTATAAAATATGACAGAATATAGGAAGCGAGAAAGTATTACAAGATTTAATGGCCGGGCGCGGTGGCTCACGCTTATAATCCCAGCACTTTGGGAGGCCGAGGCGGGCAGATCACGAGGTCAGGAGATCGAGACCACGGTGAAACCCCGTCTCTACTAAAAATACAAAAAATTAGCCGGGCGTGGTGGCGGGCGCCTGTTGTCCCAGCTACTCGGAGAGGCTGAGGCAGGAGAATGGCGTGAACCCAGGAGGCGGAGCTTGCAGTGAGCCGAGATCGCACCACTGCACTCCAGCCCGGGCGACAGAGCGAGACTCCGTCTCAAAAAAAAAAAAAAAAAAAAGGGAAGACTTAATGAGAAATGGGATGGAGGGCTCACTGACTAAAAAGTACTACTCTTCTAGCCAGCTAGGTCAACTCTATCACCATCCTTTTCCTCAAATTCATCAGGGTTTCCAAGCACTCTGTTTCTCCAATTTCTCCCTCTTTTTATTTATCCTCGCCCCTTAACTTTAGTTCCAGTACATCTTCAAGTCTATGGGTCATGAATCTCTCTTTTGCTAATATCTCAATTTCCCCTTCCCATTATTCATGTCACACAGCATCTGGCTTTCCACAGTGGCCTTCTCTCAGTTCTTCAACTGTTCCTTGTTCACTCCCACCTCAGGGCCTTTGCATATGTTGTTCCCTCTGCCTAGGACACTCTTTCATGTCCTTGCATTCCCTTAATCTGCTCCCACTTCACTTAGCTGAACTCTTCATTCTTCAGATCTCTGTGTAAACCTCACATCAGGGAAGACATTCTTGACCCCCAGCCTAAGGTGTAGCCTTCTAAACGCCATGCACAGACCCTTGGAAAATGCGTGAAACTTGAAATGAGTTATCAATGCCACTTTTGTGTTAGATTATAACCTCCATTAGAATGGGTAATAATTCTGTCCTAGTTATTGCTAAATCCCCAGCATTAGTTTATCACTTGATACACATTAGGCATTTGATAAATATCTGTTCCATAAATAAAACAATGAAAGGAGAGGGAGACCCCACACATTCAGCTGGGATGATCAAGGAAGGATTTATGGAGGAGGAGGAGGCCTGTGAGATAGGCTTTGGGCAATGTACACAGTAGTGATAAGCAGTGGGGATAATTGGTGCTGAGGCCTGGAGACAAGCGAGTCAGTGGATGCTCAGGGAAGAGTGGAAGGTTCATTTTGGCTGTAAAGGATGGACCATTAAGGAGAGTAAAGGAAAAGATTGGGCTGGAAAAGAAGGTAAGCATAATATGGGGAAGGCAGGCCTGTTTTGGAAACCAATACTTAACTTTGTAGTTGATGCAGAGACAATAAAGGAATACAGTTCACAGGCCAAGCAAAAGAGGAAAGAGAATGTATACAGAAAACTTAGTCTTGAACTCACAGTGATACTACAGACAAGAAAAAATGGCAAAAGCCTAAAATGGACTGCTGACTGCATGAAATAAACAGAAAAGAAAAGAAGTGATAGAAAGAATTACATGTTTAAAATGGATTGTATAAAGAGTAAGATATTTAACTAAAATATTTGGGGGGAGGCAGGAAAAGAGATAAACCAGCATGCCTCTTGAGGTTCCTGTGAAAGTAACTAGAAAGAATGGAATAATCTAGATGTATATATGGTGAGGGGAAGGAAAAATCAGTTTATTTTGTAACACTATTGAGCTAGATTTTTAACGTTTTATCTAGAATATAGTAATATTGGGGTAAACACTGTAAATTGGTGGTTGAAGATCAATGCAGAATTTCTGCTCTAATGAGACGTTATATTTACATTTCTGGTAATTTCCTTAGTCTGTTCACATGCTTGTATACTACAAAAGTATGTTTACAAAAAAAACACTGCTTCGAGCCATGAATAAACAATGTGTGTTTTCCTGGAGAAATAATTGTACAGAAAATTTGAGGCAATAATCACCAACCCACTTAACCCCCTCCTCCAACTTAAAGGATTTTTATATTAAAACAAACAGAAATGTATTATGGAAGAGAATACAAGATTCACATGGATTTTTAGATAACACTCTCAAATTCCAAGAGATTTTGTATTTGGCAAACTGCTTTAGGGTCTACCTTCCTTGCCTCAATCTCCTACCCTTCAGTTCAAGTTTATTTGCTAAGTAAATTATCTAAATAGCCTGTCCACATCTATATTGCTAGCAAGTGGCAGAGCAAAAATTTTAAATCATATCTCTCTAGAGCCTGTACTCTAAACCACTATAGTAGACACTATCCAATAATTTAATGGTCTTTTAATTTTAGTTAATATTATATTTAGCTTTACTTACCAAGTAAATGACAACAGAAGGTCAAATGCAGGCAGCAGGTATTTTTCAATAACGAATTAGCAGGGGCTCCAAGAATACAACCAGAGAAAGTGATTTTTCACAGTGCTTGAGAGGCTGAAAATGGGATTATCGCAGAAAGTAAAAGGTTAGAGTGGTGTTTCCTTAGTCCACTACTCACAAATTACATGGTTATGTTACATATTCTAAGACACAAGCCATCCTCCAAACTTATAAAAAACAAAGCGTCTACATCATTTTCCTGTTCAAAACCTTGAAAGAACAGTTTAGAAAGTCCTTCACAATCTGGCTCTAAACTACCCTCCAGCAACTAATCCCCATAGAATCTCAGCTCCAAATACATCAGACTATTAATTAATTAGTTGATACAATTGAAAGTCTTCCTGAAAAGACAACCTTAACATAAAGACTTCAGGATAAGAAAGAGTTGTACAGATTAAAGGAATGAAACAGGGTTGGGAGGAAGAGAATTCCATGCAAGAACATGCAGAAACAACATCCCATAGGAAGAAAGAGCCAGGCCACTGACACAAGCTCATTCAGGGAAGATGGCAGAGACGAAGGTGAAAAGGCAAGCAGGCAGAAGCCAGAAAGAGGACTTTGCAAGGCCCATGCTCCAGTGGGCCTTCCTTTTAGGGAAATGGAAAATCAACAAAAGATTTTAAGAAAGGAGTGGCATGCTGAGATCAGATCTGTGATTAAGAAAGCTCACTCTAGATACCCCTTGGAAATCATATTAACACACATTGTGTACCGCCACTACTACTTCCAGATGTATGCCCTCCACGGACTTTTACGGGTAAATGTGGAAACTGATTAAGAGGTTTACCTAAGAAAACTAGTTTTGCACTCTCAGATTTCAAAATACAGTAATGAAAAACACAAAGGCTTTCCTCTTAAAATCTTGGAGTGCATGTTAGGGTATTCTTTAAAATTTGGTAACCATAAGAAGCAAATTACTTTGGAGTACTCCATTTTAAAAATGTTGCATAATACATGAAATGTGATATTACAGCATTACTGATCCACTTTATGATGTTTTAAAAAATGTACTTATTTAAATACAGAAATACGATCAACGAATACAGAATTATATAATCACCAAGAGAACTTACTAGAGTTTTCATAATGGTCTCTTGGCTCTTCTTCTGCTGATACTGGCACCAAAGAAATTAGGTTATAACTATTGTTTCTTTTTGTGGCTGAAGAGACATTTCCAAGTACAGAATGAATGGAGTTCATTCAGAAGCCTTGCAAATGGGCTGTGGCCCCTTTTTTTATGCATAATAGGCCCAGCAAGGATATTTAGGACAAAACTAAGTTTTACTTTTAACCAGTTGACAAGGTCTTCACATTTTAAAGGAGCTCCACACGCTAGATTTACTTAGGCTTATCTGTTCTTTCATCACAATTTCTATAGAAGAATATTAAGGATGCCAGAGAGTTGCCCACTTAGGGAAGGCAGATAATTTTTTTAAAATAACAAGATAAATCATATGTTGCTTAAAACCTAAATTACAGAGGACATAGGAATTTCCAGTAGACTAAACTTGTCACAGTGACATGAAACAATAATATTTGAGGAAAAAAAAAAGAGAAAAAAAGAGCTTAGTGGAGAAGCAAGTCACTGGGAAAGGGAAAAACTTAAAAGTCATGCATATTTAAAGAAAACTAATGTTTTGTCATTGTTTTGGCCACATCTGAGTACATTAGAGTTTAACGTTCTTAAAAAAATTTTTAAAGGCAAAACATACAACAGTTGGTAGACAAAGTGGTTGTAACCCACTTCCTCCACACCCTCTTGATTCTTAACCTTGATATTTTGTGTGGTCTTTGGCTTATGCAGTATCCTGTCTCATTATGACTGGACTATTAAGAATCAAGTAACTGTCCCTGGGTGTGGTGGCGGGTGCCTGCAGTCCCAGCCACTCAGGAGGCTGGAGCTGGAGAATCCCTTGAGCTCAGGGGCTCGAATCTAGTCTGGACAACATAGTGAGACCCACTGTCTCTAGAAAACAAACAACAACCGAAAAAAACCCAGACACAAACACGCAAAAGAATCCAGAATCAAATAACGGTCATCAACAATACAATATCCAACTGTAGTTCCTTTTTTTTTTTTTTAAACACACAGAACAACCTGCTGAAGGTGCCAAATTTAAAGATTGTAAAGTAACAGAGAAGTAAACTGTAACCTAATTGCTATGGCTTCAGAATAACCCAGCCAAAAGATTTTCAACATGAAAGGAAAGGAATTTAAATTAGTTGTCCTTGAGTTCAATATTTAAAGGTTCTGTATTTTTTTTCCTACTTTAGCAAGGGAACAAATATATTCCTAGATTGGTCCGGGGCGTATCTCCCCTTCTCAAAGTAATTTGCAGGTTGGACTACAAAGGAGATACAGTAACCCAATGAAAACAGTAGAAGCAAGACAGGTTCTTGGCATCTGCTTATGCTGCCACCTGTATTTCTGCCCACGCTGGCTCAAGCCAAACAGTGCAGCATCCAGTGGACGGCTGAGGGACCTGCGTCCTCCACGCTTCACTCACCAGCAGGGAGTCATTATTACTCCTTCACATTGGGTACTTTTGAAGCACTTGATAGAAGCTTTTCTTAATGGAAATACTGAGGATTAAAGAACAATTCTGAGACTGAATCATTCTGTAGGGAAAAAAACACAATTATCTAAGTCAGGGGAAACCATCTCTGACAGATGTTCTGCTAAAAGAGAAGACAGCTCCTCTTTTCTACATGATTCTTGAGGGCTAAAGGCTACAGAGAGATATTGCTAATTAATTCCTTCATGTTTTCATGAAGATATCCAGAGCCATATTTTATGATATAAGTATTGTTTAGTTACTGTGTGTATATTCTAAGCATTTTATTATATAATAATATATACTGTGGAAGTAATAGTATTTACCTCACTGGGTTGTGGAGAGTATCTAACTCAGTGAGTTGTGAGATAATAAACATAAAGTGCTCATAAACCATAATCCTGGTGCACTGCAATTGCTCAGTAGATGGTCATTCATGTTATTGCTGTTATGGAAGCTGCTAATGTAAAGCTTTATTTCTGGGTCCAGAAAGAAGTTGCCTTTAATGGAGATATCAAAGGCTAAATTGTAACACTGACATTTGAATAGGATCTGGAAAAAAAGAGAAATTTTTGACTCAAAGGGATTTACAAGGTTTTGAACCACCATAAAACTTAAGATTTCTGGTATGCTGTGGAATTCCTGAAGTTTGTGAAGAGACTTGCACTTTCAGGAATTTAGGTTTCGATGTTGAATTAGGAAATTTGAATCCTGGCTCCATTACTTATTCTTTGTATACTTTAGCTCTCTTATGTGTAAAATGAGGCTAATAATTCTACCTATACCTCAGAGTTTTTGAGAGAACAATATATGTAAATGCTTAAAATAGTGCTTGGTACTTAGCTAGACATATCTCAAATCACTACCATCATGATCACCAAATGGCAGAATTGACAAATGGGATTTGTGTCTTGTTGCCTCAGATTATCTTTGATTTTCTGTACTCTTTTATGTCTAAAATAATTTTGATTCCAATTATTCTATAGCTAAATATTCTAACATGAGGCAATTACCATCCTTTCTGTTTCTAAATTGGAAGGATATCTTACAACACAATATTGCAAGGAAAATAACCACACATTGGTAGATTCAAGGAAAAGAAGAGGAGAAACCATTAGGAAATGAAGCCACCTTGTCCATCTTAGGGGATGCGCACTCCTATCCTTCATTTTTTTTTTTTTTTTTTGAGACGGAGTCTTTCTCTGTCCCCCAGGCTGGAGTGCAGTGGCACGATCTCGGCTCACCGCAACCTCCATCTCCTGGGTTCATGCCATTCTCCTGCCTCAGCCTCCCGAGTAGCTGGGAATACAGGCGCCCGCCAACACGCCCGGCTAATTTTTTGTGTTTTTAGTAGAGACGGGGTTTCACCGTGTTAGCCAGGATGGTCTCGATCTCCTGACCTCGTGATCCGCCCGCCTCAGCCTCCCAAAGTGCTGGGATTACAGGCTTGAGCCACCTCGCCCGGCTTCCTATCCTTCATTTTGCTTCTATCAGCTCTCAGTTTTCCCTCCTTCTCCATTGCGCCTCCAGTCTTAGTCTACATGACATTTAAGCCAAAAGTCATTCATAACATTTGTTTGTTTGTTTGGCCTCTAAATTCACATTCTTGAGAGACTCCTGGTGGCTTAGTTTGCCCTCTAATAGATTGCTATGGTAACACTTGTTTCCGTTCGTCTACCACTCTCCCTGCATCCTCTTAACTCCAATTTCTGATTCAAACAAAAAAAGGAACCACCTGTTTCCTGAGCACAGAGTTAGATTATTGAATCAAGTTGGCTTACACAGATCCTTCGAATTTGAGTCTTAAGTGGAGGTGCCTTGGGGTGCTCTGGGTCAAAGAGTTGATGAGTTCTCAATGCTCGAGTCCTCAGAATTGTCCTGGTTTCTAACCTCCTGAAGCTTGCTTGTTCAGTGATACCTTTCTGTGAGCTACTCTAATAATTCTCGTGTTTAAGATGGTCTCTGTTGCATACATATGCACCTTTCTGCTTTTTGCAATCAAAAAAAAAAAAAAAAAAAACCTATGTGGCTGTGTGGCTGAGTTCCCTTGGGGGAATTTAATCAGCTATCAGCTTTGGTCAACTAGGAGCTTATGCAAGACAAATTAATCTGGAGGAGATGTTAAGGGTGGTAAGTAATTTGATATATCCATAACAGGGGAAAATGGTAGTTATAAGAAAAGAATCAGACTTGTGTCTACATCTACTACAGTCTTAGCAGAATATAACAAACCCCATTTAATTAAATTCCATTTAAGTCAATAGGCATTACAATTAGGCATTCACTAGATAAGCACTTGGGGGATATTTAGAAGGGTAAGGCTAAAATTTTTCTCTCAAGTAATGGCTAGTCTGGGGGAAGACTACATGTACACATATAAATATAATACAAGGCAAGATATGCTGACGACTGTAATAAGATAAAATAAAAACACTTTGGGAGGCCAAGGCGGGCAGATCACGAGGTTAGGAGATCGAGACCATCCTGGCTAACACGGTGAAACCCCGTCTCTACTAAAAATACAAAAAATTAGCCGGGCGTGGTGGCGGGCCCCTGTAGTCCCAGCTACTCGGGAGGCTGAGGCAGGAGAATGGCGTAAACTGGGGAGGCGGAGCTTGCAGTGAGCCGAGATCGCGCCATTGCACTCCAGCCTGGGCAACAGAGTGAGACCCTGTCTCAAAAATAAATAAATAAATAAATAAAAACATAGAGGAAAGAACAATTAATTTGGGTTATGGCACTAGCCAAACAGGTCAGCCTGCTGAAAGATTCAAATAGCATGTTGCAAGCCACAGTACAAAGGAGAGAAGGAGCCCTTTTAAAGAGCTGTGGCATTTTGAGATCTTGAGTAACATACAAATGGAAAAAGACTCCTCAGGTTTGTACGCACTTGAAAAATATTGCTTTCTCACTTCTTACCTCATTTAAGTACAGGTCTAAGTAAAGGTCTGTAGAGGCAAAAATCCTTTCTTACCAATAAGGAAGTCCTTCCCTAACCCTAGTCTTGGGCTGGTAGGAAGTATCCCTATTCAGGGTCCCATTTCCTCACCAAGACTGTTTTCCATTCCTGAGTTAGTTCAACAAGGGGAAAATCTGGATTAATGGCCCCCATGTCTTTGAAGTCAAGAAATGTATGTTATTTTTCCCAGATCTTAAATCTGGTGACTCAGCACAAATTCTAGCCTCGCATGTATCCCTCAACCAGACTGAATATCCATTGCATGAACAATGACCCACGGACACCAGTGTAACCCCTGCCTCCTCACCTCCTGCACTGGTCCTGCAGAACTGAGATTCTGCCTTTTATGTAGCCCTTTTGCCTGAGAACAAGTTATCCTATTTCTTGGCAGTCTTCTCTCTGGTTATGACAGTGGAGTCTCTACCATGTGTTTTAAACCCTAGTTCAACAAGCAATTCTGTTAGAACCCGATTAATATCCTCCTTACAATGGAGCAGGTGTTGGCAAACTTGTTTAAAGAGCCAGATAGTGTATATTCTAGACTTTGCGGGCCAGAAGGTTTCTGTCACAAGTATTCTGGCATTTTAAGTCCTAAAGCAGCCATAAACCACATTTAAATGAATGGGTGGAGCAGTATTCTAATAAAACTTCACTTATAAAAAGAGGCAATGATTTGGTCCTTGAGTATAGTTTGAAGACCCCCTGCTTTTGAGCATCACTGTTCATGCATTCAGAATTCCTTATTACCATGACCCATCTTTTTGCGAGAAAGCTCACCTTAATCTTTCCCAATCCTCCTTTATTTGCAAAGGTGTAGGCTTGCCCATCTCACAGTTACAATATTCAAGACATCTATGTACCTTACTTCAGTTCCTGGTATACTCCAGAGCCCACATGAACATTTATGTGTACCCTATCATTCCATCTAGAGCCAAAGTAAAAAAAGAGAAGCGAGAAGTAGTGGTATGTATATAGTTATTAGCAGTTTGAGAGGGAAAAAAAAGAAACAAAACAGAAAAATAGCCTAAAAGAAGTAACTGTTGCTTCTGGAACAAGAGAAAAGGAGAAAAGTTATAGGACAACAATCTGTTATATTCTGCAGGGAGCAGAGATACCTTGGCCAAAAGTAAAGAAAATTGTTTGGGTAACTCTCTAGACAATGAGAAGAAAACTGAGGCTCATAAAAGTTAAATGAGAGTTCCACATAGGCCTGTCAAGGAATTCCTGCTAATTATATTCATCTTGAAGCAAAGGTAGAAGATGTATCGCAATATCCCAAATTGGAAATCTAAATATATTTTCTGAATAAAGTTGTCAAATAGAGTGATTTTTTTAAATGTAGTAGTAGGTTTAATAGGAATTTGTAAGTGGCACAAAACACAATAATAACTGCTATTTAGTTAAGTGACAGTGTAGTGGACATTTTTTTCTGATTTTACCATCTAACATTCACTCCCCTTTCTTTTGGTAACACTATCAACAATTTTCTTTGGACACCATGCTTCCTGTGCCTTCGGTCCCCCTACTTTGGATTGAGCTGAAACTATCCAATTTCAGGAACATGCATGTGATCTAGGTTTGGATAATCAAAATATTGAATCCCCCTGGATCTACAGTTGTTTTAGGAATAGAAACATGCAAGTTTGTCTCATCAAAGTGAGGCCAAGACTTCTATAGGTATTTCGGGGAGAGTTGCTCTTTTTTATGTTATATTAGAAAATGGCAAGATGTAAGTTTAGAGTTGCTAAAGGATGACATTAGAAAATAACTCCTTTGACAGTTAAAGCAAGTATTAAGAAAAATAGGCTGTAGAAATGCAGAGACCAAGTCCTGAGAATATTGTCTGAACCCTTAATATTTTAGTAATGAGTTAATTTTTTTAGCCAATTTTCTGTTGTAATTCCTTTCCTCCTTCCATTATTATCTCCTTCCACCCCCTCCCTTCTTTCCTTCCCTTTTATCCCTGCAACTGAGAGTTGTAAAACAAAGTAAAATAATGCAACTTATTTTATGTGAGTATATATAGCTTTCCTTTAACTCACAAAACAATCCTATGGGTAGGTATAATTACTCGGTCAACTGAGGAATTGCATAGTATGCCGCTGGTCATGCTATGCATAGTATGCAATTCCTCAGTTGACTTCAAAGCTACGATTCAACCTCAGGCCAGTATGACTCAAAGCAGGTGATCCTCACTATACTCCTTGCCCTCAGGTAAAAAGTCTTCTAAGGGAACTAAGCTTTTAGGTCTCAACAATTCATATCTGCTTCTAATTTAGGGGCCATCTCTATACTAGGGGCCTAATGTGATGATAATAGATCAACTTTGGCCAGTGATGTGAAAATAAATGTACTTTTGAAAATGCAGTGACTCCTTGACAGATGCCCTTTAGAATACTGGTGAATGGCTGTTGTAGAAAAGTCATTTCTGAAAGGTATTTTTATGAGGCAAACTGCATTTTCCACTTTTATCCCATACCTAATGTCAGGGATATGTTCTAAGAGAATACTTTTATTCTCATTCATTCTGCAACAAACATTTAGAGATATTTAGAGCTTACCAGGCATTGGAGAAATGTACTGGGCTGCCTAGCACAACAATTTAGACCAACGTTTGCATGTTTCCATCCCAGAAACACTTGTAGGTCCAGGGTGGTTCAATATTTTGATTGTCCAAGCCTGGATCATCTACCTATCCCTGCAATCAGGGATGCTTTCAGTTCAATCCGAAGGACAGGAAGGCCATCTTAGATTGATAAGCCATCTTATGTTCCCAGTATCTGTCTGAAATAATTATATCCTGAGAGCTCTCGTAGTGTGAAGCTTTCTTCTACATGTAAAATTTCACAGGGAACCATGGTTTTCAAACAAAGGCATAAGAACCTGAAAGACAGTACAGAATAGTGATTAACAGGGCTGGCGCTGGAGTTCAAGTCCCATCTCTTCTCAACTGCATGACCTTGAGAGAGTTATTTAACGTCTCTGTGCTTCATTTTCCTTGTCTGTAAAATAGGAATGATAATAATAGTACCGTTATTGTTAGTTGCCCATCCTCCCCTAATTTTCTCAACTAAATGAACTACGGACTTGCTATCTAGTTTTTAATTTGAATATTAATAGATTATATTCACTTATATTGTGAATAAGTGAACATTTCACTTATTTATCTTATCTCTGTCACAATCTTTTATGCACACACATGCAAATATGCTACATAAATTAGCTCTAAAAATGAGAAACTTGTAATACATGCCCAGCACTGTAATGTAAGTTAAGTGATATTTTATTAGGGAGCAACCAATGATTTTTATCATATAAAATAAATAAGAAAATTTATCAAGATAGTTTTCATCATAAAATATATTTTTAAATACCTTTCTTCCAAAATTTTCTATTAAATTTGACCTAGCCATATGACTTACATAAATTATATTAGCAAAACTGAAGCCAATTATCTGAAACCATTTAAAGTATGGCTATTTCAGAACAATAATATGAGTATCATTTAAACAATGTTATAGTGTGTACACACATATCTGTCTTTCTATGTAGCTTAGGGGTGGGAGGACAGACTGAGGCAATAGGGAAATCTCTCAAGTTAGTTTAGAAGTCAGAGAAACTTCCCTTTACCTTTTTCATCAGAATAAATTAGAACAGATCATTGGAATCTATTTCAAATAAATAAAAACTTTCCTAATGTTTTTAGAATGCAAAGACTAAAATGTCTAAATTGTCACACAGAAAACCATACAACTCAGATTCCTAACACAGTTTTATGAATGAAGAGCTGAATCACTTTGTTATGTACAAAAGACTAGATAAATGCCAGAGAAATGCTATAATCCTGGGGATTAATTATTTTATTACTATTTAACTAAGTTGTCCTAGTGATTTACCAGTTCAAATGTGATATTAAATGCTATATTATATGTTGCTCCATACTTGATTTTAAATGAATCAAATGCTTAATTACAGTATTTGGAATTTTTTGTTTTTTTAAAGGCTTTTTAAAGTTTTTATATACTTGATAGTAAGCTGAACACTTAGGTTAGCTTCAGTTACACAATTGTAAGATTTTTTATTGTACAATTACTCTTTTAGAATTGAAATTTATACCAACTTTTGCATGTTCCCATCCCTTAAACAATTTTAGGTCCAGGGAAGGAGGGTTCAATATTTTTATTGTCCAAACCTAGATCACATACACACCCCTGAAATCAGAGTACAGACAGCTGATGTTCAGTGTAGACAGCTGTCTAAACAATAAGTACTCTATGTATCAGGACAGGTGCTGTTATTATCCTCCAAATCTACAACACAAGTGTTGATTTATAAAAGATTTGGAGGGATAAGGCTTAAACATTAAAAAAACAAGCAAATATCCCAGTAAAACAAAGCTGCAAATTTCAATCTATTCCTTACACAAGAATCAACTATTCAATGAAAAATTTCAAGAAAAGTATAGGGGTTGTCCACTGCTTTGGAAGTATTTTGATAACACATTATTATTATTAATACCCAACTTTGGAAATTTATCACAGCATCTAAGAAGCTCAAGGTATCACTTCAAAGCATTACCAAGAATCGCCTAGCATATTTCCAAAACCTGAAAAATCAACTTAATTTACAAATTGCTAGACTATGAGTTTCTTCAAGACATGGACCACCTTTCTCCTCATGGTTTGCTGTTACCTTGCACAAATTAGGCACTGAGTATATGAAGGAGCATGGCAGACTGAAGTCCTACACCTACCAGAAGAAAGGCCACACACCCTTGTAGTCACATAGCTCCATCCTATTGGCTGAAAATCAATGGCCAGATGATCAAAAGCAGTGGTTCCCAATTGGGGATGATTTTACCCCCCAGGGATATTTGGCAATGTCTAGAGTCATTTTTGGATGTCAGAGATGTGCAGGGATGCTGTCATCTAGTAGGTAGAGGCCAGGGATACTGCCAAACATCCTGCAGCACACAGGACAGCCCGCATAACAAAGAATTATCTGGCTGGAAATGTCAACAGAGCTGAGGTTCAGAAACGCTGATCTAAAAGTTAATTGAATATTTGGCTGGGCACAGTGGCTCACGCCTGTAATCCCAGCACTTTGGTAGGCCAAGGCAGGTGGATCACTTGAGGTTAGGAGTTTGAGACCAGACTGGCCAACATGGTAAGACCCTGTCTCTACTAAAAATACAAAAATTAGCTAGGCATGGTGGTACATGCCTGTAGTCCCACCTATTCAGGACGCTGAGGCATGAGAATCGCTTGAACACAGGAGGCAGAGGTTGCAGTGAGCCAAGATCATGCCACTGCACTCCAGCCTGGGCGACAGAGTGGGACTCCATCTCAAAAATAAATAAATTAATTAAATAAAATAAAAATAAAATAAAAGTTAGTTGAATATTCACGACGGCATCAGACAGTCATCCAGAGCGGAACTCACTAAAATATACCTTGCTTAAGTTAAAAAAATTTCATTGCAAGATTCAGTACTCACCTTCCAAAAGAGAAAAGCTGCTGGAATGAAAATGTGGAAGTAGAATGAAAAGCCTTCCATTTTCTCTCAACGAACACAATTTTTCATACATCTTCATGTTTATCACCACATGTGATATTCAGGAACCGTGGAAGAACATAAGTGATAATGATATGCTGATACATAAGGAGTCTCATGTCACCTAGAAAGTAGATTGACTTTTGTTAATGAGACATTTAAAGAGGTCAAATATGGAAGGGCTAGATTTGTATTCAATATCTGGCATAAGAACAGTGAAACAGGAAAGCTAAAGGTGATAATGGTAAAGGAGGTAGTTAACATCTTTTATGTCCTCTCAATCTGCCAGATACAATGCTACAACACCTTATGTGTATACTCATTTAACTAGTAAGATCTATCAATCTCAGAAGTTAAGTGTTCCAGAAAGAGTATGATTTGATCATTTCTATAAAAATTGTACTATAACTTCCATTTTACAAGTCTCACTCCTCCACTAGACTGGGACCTTCTGGAACCTGCCCTCCAGAAGGTCCCAGTCTAGTGGAGTGGGACTCGTAAAACAGACTGAAAAAGTAGAAGTCCTAATGATGTCTTATTTATCATTAGGACTCATTCATCATTAGGACTCCTACTATACCGCCAAATAGGCCTTTCATTAGAGATTCATTAAGAGAATAAGAGTAACACTGTGCAACAAAACAAAAATCTAGGGGAAACCATCTAAAGCCCTCCAAGTTCTAAGGAGAAGAGAGGTTATCATAAGTCTAGTCTGTGAGCTCTTCCATGAGCAAGATACTTCATTATCTCTGTATTCACAGTTACTAGTGAAGAGTCTAACACAGAGCAGACACTTAATGAGAATATTTTAAATGAACTTGAGACTGTAAATATTTTCAAGTGTTTCCAAGAAAGGGAAATGTGATCCTTTCCTTTACATGGATCTTGACTCAGCAAATAGTTACTTCTTTTTCTCCCGTGTACTTGTTTACAACTGTTGTGTGGTTCCTGCTGTTTACTGTTCAGCTCATAATAACAATGAATGGCACTCAGACAAGGTCAAAGGGAGGCAACATTTTGCTTGAGCGATTTCTTCTTTCAGCTATATATGTCAGTGTGGATGCAGAGTGGGTTACATAAGTAATGACAAATACTCCATTCTTAATTCTAACACAGAGATCTACAGCTGCCCCATTAGATTGTTGCCTTATCTGGGGAGCCATCCTGTGGTGCTGCAGTGGGTACTGTGGAAAAAGGAGGAAGCAAAGAAGTGGAAACAAGATAGATGTGCCAAGGCAGAAACTACATTCCAATTTTGAGTATATTATTCAGATACCATCATCAATCAATCCTCCTGATGTTTTATCAACGAAGACTTACATCTCTTCCCTTTTTAGCCATTCAAAAAAGATCTCACTAAACTTCAGACTCAAGCATATTGGCATAATAACAGCAACTATTAAGAATTTGCTTGCTATTTTTTGACTTAGAAAAGATGTTTTCTTCATTATTTCCATGAACTAATATTTATGAAGTACTCTCATGTATTGTACATGCATATCTATCATATACTACTCTGAGAAAGTTAGAGAAGTTCCTGCCCTGTGGGGCTTTTTGTGTGTATTGTAGGGAATGAAGGAGAGTTAAAAAAAAAAACAGGTCATATTCTCTCCCTCTCAAATGTCTTAATCAAAAATATTATAGCTGGGCACAGTGGCAAGTGCCTGTAGTCCCAGCTACTTAGGAGGCTGAGGCTGGAGGATCGTTTGAGCCCAGGAGTTCAAGGCCAGCCTGGGTAACACAGTGAGACCCTGTCTCTAAAATATTATATATATCATATAGCAATATATATATATATGTAACTGTAACTTGACAATATCACAGATCTGACCAAACCAAATGATAAATATATACCTCAGAATATGGAGTGGGTGAGTAAACATAAAATATCACTTTCACAGTTCTTTTAACACAAATGATTTATAAATTTATTGATTGTAAGATGATAAAAAAAAAAGTGTCCCTTAGATAAGCTCTGGTCACCTAGGGTCAGTTTCCAACAACAGATTCCTTCTCAGTATACTACCCAATGGTGAGAAGACCCCAAAGTGGACAGCCGGAAAGCTGCAACACATGCAAAACACTTGCAACCCTTCTTGTTTTCTTATTTTTCCTGTTTTCATTGGCAGAATTTTTTCCCTGCTCAAAGCAGAGCTGCAAATGAAAGCAGCTGCCCAAAGTTGAGGAAGTTCAAAGACCAGAGAAGAAAGAGAAAGGAGGTGGGGGTCAAATGAGGAAAACAACGGAAGACAACACGAAGACTCTTGGCAACTCTGCCCTGTGCAAAAGTCTAAAGCAGAAAACACACTTGTGGACAGATGGACTGATGGCAGCTTTGGGCAAAGCGATGTACCAATATGCTTTCAAGTGACTTAACAACTGAGTATTATATTTTTAAACAGACTTGAAAACTTATAAAAATCCCAAAGCAAGAAATATTTCTAAATATTTTACTCTGAACTTCTGATGGTCACTTTTTTTGGTTCCTGTCATATATTCATTCATGTTTCTGAATCATGCTACAAACGAAAATCTATTTAAAGTTATTGCATGAGTTTCCTTGGCTTTCATTACTTAAAGATTATCAGGAAAATATAGGTGTAGTTATTTTGGAATCTGACTTCAATAGGTACATTTAGAAGAATTCGTGTATACTTAGCATTTATTTTTTAACTACCAGGCTTAGTGCTTCATTAGACATTAAAATTTAATCTTGAAATTCTTATAAAAGGATTATAGTTAAAATATTCATTGCAATTAATTATTTTATTTTTATGGAGAAATTAAAGAAGTAAAATAAATACAACTTATGGGGCATTTCAGAATACATTTTTAAAATGTTTTAAAAATATACAAATACCCTACTATATTTCAGGATTTTTAGAAATATTTTATGCAAAATTAATTTACTTATATTTTAATGCTAACATATAAATTCTAGAATGTTGCAATCCCGAAACAGATTGAAAAATTCACTGGAGTGCACAGATTCTGGAAGACAACTTGTTTGAATACATTTTTGCAAGTTCAAGTATCTAAACTTTTAGACAAAAACTTTTCTATTGCCCTAGCTTCTTTAAAAAATATATTTACAAGTGAGAATGACTGCAAAATGGGACCTAAAAATGTTTGCTCTATGTAGAAATTTCATAAACGTAACTGTAGAGCGGTAAACACTTTTTACAGACTGACCGCCAACTCCAGAAGCCTTTTCTTTCAGTCAACACTTTCCCACCGTGAGAACCATTTCTCATTAACAACCAAATTGTTTTCCAATGCTGTGCTATAAGGGGTTTCCTTAGAAACCATTTGGTAAAAGACTGTGGCTTTCTTCCATAGAAATCTCAAGCAGTGAAAAGGCAGATTTTCTGGCATAAATCAAACCCAATTTCTAGGGTTCACTAAACCCTTTCTCCTCAAAATAATGTTTTGTGACTTGATCTTAGCAGTTAATAGTACACGCAGGAGAGCTGGTGTGAACCAGTTTTAAATGAATTTTATTCCATCCCTTTTGTCATTCAATTGAAATCACTTTGAGGGCTTGTTATACCTTGATAAAGGTTTAACTGCACAACTAACGGACAAGATAATACACTTTACTATGTGGCAAAATGTATAATTTTTTTTTCCTCTAAATGTGCTCTGTGAATTAATCTTTGTATTATTAGGGCAATGTTATCTGTTCTGATTTCAGACTTGTTCTTGCTTGTAAATATACTATTTAAAATAAGTTGTGACAACACAAGTTTCTGTGCTTTTTAAAAACATAGATATTTCATCTGGCTAATATATATATATACACACACACACACACACACACATATACCAAGAGTGTTGTAGAAAATTTCTAGATGCATATAGATTCATATGAAATACACCAAAAAGAAGCATGTGTACCAACAATTCTGTCTCTAGTGTATACGTGACAGAGTACTTTAAATGAAAATCCAAAATTATTACTGGAATGGAATAATACATTTCCACATCTCTGTGCCTTCTGTATACATTGTTCCCCTGACAAGCAATGTGCACCTGCCTCCCAAATTTTATTCCTCCCTTAGACATTGCTCAATCATCTACTCATTCACTCATCCATTTATTCATTCCATACATTTTTACTGGGCACTGATTATTTGCTGGATTCTATGCTAGATGCTGCAATGAACAAGATAATGCCCTTTCCCCCTTTTCCCATGAAGCTAATGGTCAAAAGTGATTCCTTCCCCCTTCCCTCACTTCCTCAGACAAAGATAATCATTTCATTCTCGGTCCTACCATCATTCATCCATTAAACAAGTATCTAATGAGCAACTACTATATAGTAGGCACTTGCCATATCATCTTGCAATTATTTATTTACGAATCTGTTTTGAGGAAAGAGCCTTTATATATCTTTGTATTTTGAGGACCTAATACAATTCTGGAATATAATAAATGCAAAGTAAATGTTTGTTGAATAAATAATTGAAGTAAATGAAACTATTGTAGCTAATAGACTAGATTTTCTGTTATTTGAAAATTATCAATAATATACCATAAGTTTACAAAAATATCAGCCCTACTTCACTAAAAACTTGCACCGAACATTTTAGAGATGTGAAAGATGGAAAACCTGAGAAATAGTCAAGCTGTTCTAAGACTTTTTGACAACTAGAGCTTCTGCCATATTACCAGGCAAGTCTTTCCCAAAATTGAATTAATATGCTTATAGGATGATCCATCTAAATTTGAAAAATAATTCAAAGTAGCAATTAGTCTTCATAACGCATTTATGCCTGAGGTTGCAATTTTTGAATTTTTGCATGAAATTCATATATGTTACCTAGAAAAATTTAAGGAACAAGAATTTGAAGAGAAAAAGTTTTTATTGTGTTCCACTGTTATGTGGCAATCAAAAAATGGAACACTGGGCATAAATGGGTTGGTTAAGGCCAGTATTGTGACAATTTGGTTTGAGGACATTTTAATTAAGAAATGCAACCCTCACCTACAGAATGGGAGAAAATTTTTGCAATTTATCTATCTGACAAACGTCTAATATCCAGAGTTTACAAGCATCTTAAACAAATTTACAAAAAAAACCCAATCCCGTTAAAAAGTGGGCAAAGGACATGAACAGACACTTCTCAAAAGAATATATTCATGTGGCCAATGAACATATGAAAAACAGCTCAACATCATTGATCATTAGAGAAATGCAAATCAAAACCACAACGAGATACCATTTCATGCCAGTCAGAATGGCGATTATTAAAAAGTCAAGAAACAACAGATGCTGGCGAGCATGTGGAGAAATAGGAATACTTTTACACTGTTGGTGGGAGCGTAAATTAGTTCAACCATCGTGGAAGACAGTGTGGCAATTCCTCAAAGATCTAGAAGCAGAAATACCATTAGACCCAGTAATCCCATTACTGGGTATACACCTAAAGGAATATAAATCATTTTATTATAAAGATACATGCACACGTTTATTGCAGCACCATTCACAATAGCAAAGACATGGAATCAACCCAAATGCCCATCAGTGACTGATAGACTAGATAAAGAAAATTTAATATTCCATGTATCCACCATGGAATATTATGCAGCCATAAAAAGGAACGAGATCACATCCTTTGCAGGACATGGATGGAGGTGGAAGCCATTATACTCAGCAAACTAATGCAGGAACAGAAAACCAAACACTGCATATTTTCACTTATAAGTGGGAGATGAACAATGACAACACATGGAAACATTGAGGGGAACAGCACACATTGGAGCCTGTTGGGGAGTGGAGGGAGGGAGAGGATCAGGAAAAATAGCTAATGTATGCTGGGCTTAATACCTGGGCAATGGGATGATCTGTGCAGGAAACCACCGTGGCACATATTTACCTATGTAACAAACCTGCACATCCTGTATATGTACCCCAGAACTTAAAATAAAAATTGAAGAAAAAAATGCAACTTTCTGCTTCTAAAGGCATCTCCCTGGGATTGAATGCCCAAAATATCCTCGGTAACCTGTAAACCTGACAAGATCTGCCACCCTGCCCCCACCTCTCTGACCTCATTTCCTGCCACTCTCTCCCTTCTCATCCTGCTCCTACCAAACTAACCTCCTTGCTATTCCTTGAATATGCCCAGCAATTCTGACTCAGGATATTGGCACTTGCTGTTCCCTCATCTGCTCTTCCTCAGATACCTTCAAGGCCCACTCCCTTACACCTTCAATTCCTTCAGGTCTCTGCTCAAATCACCTTTTCAGAGAGGCCTTCCTTGACACCATATCTCAAGCAGCATACCTGCCCCATCCACTCTGGATCATTCCCTAACCTTCTTAAGCTGCTTTAATTTTTCATAGCATGTATCACCATCTGACATACTATTTACTTTTGGGTTTTTTGTCTGTCTGCCCTATTAGAATTTAAATTCTACAAGGCTAGAGATTTTTGTAAATTCTACTAGCTATTTTGTAAACTCTACAGGGCTAATATTTTGACAAAATTCCTAGTGATTAGAAATGTTTCTTAAATATAGAAAGTACCCCATAAATATTTATTGAGTGAATGAATTTGATCAATTTATCTGTAACTGTATACTCAGTATGAATTGTCTCTATTGTGGTATATTAACAGCTACAGACTAATATGGTAACAGAAACTCCCTGAATTTATACATTCAGAATTTACTTTTTTGAATATCTGATATGCCCTTTGTTACTGATTTAGATGCCCAAATTCACTTAGTAAAACTGTAGTTTTGTCTCCTCAAATCATCTTGCCTCAAAATCATTGCATTAGAAAAGGCAGTTCTGTGAACACCAACAGATTCCTGAACATTTAACAGCCTATATGAAAATGGGGATGGTAGAGGGGACATGATCCTTCCCATAGATAGTTTTATTCTAGTGAAGAGCCTCAAAGTGAAAGTACTGTTTCCTCTGTAGAGAAATTCTTGTGAGAAAGTCTTAAGCATAGCTAATTAGCTCTGAGTGGAAAAAAAGCGCTCTAAGTTAGGAAACTCATTTCATTGACTATTAAGGGAACTTTTTATAAAATCAGTTATGGAAATAAATCAGTGGTTGTAATATGTTTATTTTATTTTATTTATTTAAACATATTGTAATATGTTTATTTACTAATATGTTTAGTTAAAGTCATCAAATGCAAGACCAATTATCATAAAGTTGTGAAGAAAAAGAATATCAAAAGTTTCTAAAACATTTTAATTTAAAAATATCAATTGCACAAATGTTCTAAATAAATACTTCTACTATCTGTTTTTTTTTTTTTTTTTTAATAAAGACAGGTCTCACTATGTTGTAGAGATTGGTATTGAACTCCTGGGGTCAAGTTAGCCTCCCATCTCACCCTCCCAAAGTGCTGGGATTACATGCATGAGCCACTGCACCCGGCCTACTCATCTTTCTTTCCCTATTTCTGACAATTATTTGATGCATCTCAAACTTGCCTGTGAATATTGATATATTAAGTTAGAAACAACCAATCATCTGCTTTGGATTTATATCAGGTATTCTCTTATACTAGATTATCATAGAAATGTAATAAAAGGAACCAAGGGCTTACTTAAATTTATGATAAAAATAAATTTGAGAATAATTTATTAATTAATCCATTTTCCTAGTTAAGTTGCTCTTACCTGCTATATCCAGTTACTATCTTAGTTCTACAATCTGATTTTTCCAAAATTTGTTCATAGCATTTAACTTTCTCCCTCATATTCATGTACACACACGTGCATGCCCATCTGCACATGTGCACACACACAGAAAAGGGATCCTGGTCAAACCCACTTACCAGCTTTATCTATGACATCATATAAACCTTTCACTCCAACCATCTGGCTGCTGTTTCAAGTCCTTAATTTTTTTTGAGCACCAAGAAGTTTTAATTTGCAACCTGCTATTGCTTTTAGTTTTAAACTGGTTTGGCATTCTCACTCAGTACTAACTAATACATTTTGGGAGTTACCTGTCATATGTATGTCTTTTGACCTTCAAAATATTAAGAAGGTAGCTGGGTGCAGTGGTGTGGGCCTGTAGTCCTAGCTACTCATGTGGTTGAAGTGGGAGGATAACTTGAACTCAGGAGTTCAAGGCTGGCCTGGGCAACATAGTGAGACCCCATCTCACCTACCCCTCCCCACCAAAAAATTGAGAAGACTGCCAAATTTGGATTAGGTTAAGCAGCAGATATGTCGACACTTCAGAAACAAGGGCTAGAGGACCAAAGCAGGCTAGTGTTAGGATGACTAACTCATCCTGTTTCACCTGGGATTCTCCCAGTTTTAGCCCTGAAATTCCCAAGTTCCAGGAATCCCCTGAGTCCTGGACAAAAGGAGACAGTTACCTTGTGAGTGAGAGGTGGAAGGAAACTGAAATGACAGCACCCTGATATTTTGGAGTAGTCCAATGAGCTACTTTGAAAAGAATGGTAAGTGTAGATGTGGTTTTGAGAAGAGTCAGGGCCAGTTAATTTAGCTGGTGAGGCAGGATGGCAATGACTGTAGACAGATATCGGGAACTGGAGCCCAGTAATCTGGACTGGGTTAATGTAGCCTTGGTATGGAGCAACATGATACAAAGCCTATGGTGGGAAAGGTAGCCCAGGTTCCATTTATTTGATAGTACAGCTGGCAGTGAAATTCTCTCTGACCTGGTGGGAATGAGTTTGCTGATGAAGAGCTTCAGGTTGCATCTGTGAAATACAGTGGAAGATAGACACAGATAAAAGTAAATTCAAAGGGGCTGAAGGTTACGTAGCCAAGAAGAGGCAGTGCTAAATTTTAAGCCCAGATCTTTCTGACCCAAAGTTTGTTGCTCAGGCAACCTTTAAATAAAAAGTTATGATATAAATTCTATTCATAGAAATCCTCTGTCTAGTAGTAGTTGCATCAATGTCATTTCCCATTTCCTAGATTATTAAATTCTTAGAGGGTAAAGACTATTCCATATTTATTTTTGTATCTTTAATTAGAAAAATACTCAGAAGACAATAAGCTTTTGACAAATGTTGTTGAATTAAACAAAATTAAATGAGACCTGCACATTCCTACCTCTTTGCCTTTACTCTTATTAGGTAAGAGTATTCTGCTTGCACCATGGAACGTCCTTCTTCAAATTCTGTTCAACCTTAAAGCCCAGCTTGAGTTCTAGAATCTTTAGGTCATAGAGTTCGCTCCCTTCTCTGAAATCGGCCTCAGCATTGTATCTTTTAATGTATTTAAATCTTATTATTCTGAAGGGTATTACTAGTGGCTTTATATCCATCACTATTATGCTTACAGCAGACAGTCAATCAACACTGATACTTGAAATCAAAAGCAGAAGTCTGTCAATAAATCTGTTCTCTTAATCAACAATTCAAAGCAGGAATGAACATTCAGAACAGGAAAAGGATTCTAAACCTCCTATCAGCAGCCAGACATGACTATAGTCTAGGTGCTGCTATTAAGTGTGCAAAAGAATTCCATTTGTCCTTTATTTATTTATTTATTTATTTATTTATTTATTTATTTTATTTTTTGAAATGGAGTCTTGCTCTGTCACCCAGGCTGGAGTGCAGTGGTGTGATCTCAGCTCACTGCAACCTCCACCTCCCAGGTTCAAGTGATTCTCCTGCCTCAGCCTCCTGAGTAGCTGGAGTTACAGGCATACACCACCACACCCAGCTAATTTTTGTATTTTTAGTAGAGATGGGATTTCATCATGTTGGTCAGGCTGGTCTGAAACTCCTGACCTTGTGATCTGCCTGCCTCGGCCTCCCAAAGTGCTGGGATTACAGGTGTGAGCCACCACGCCCAACCCCATTCATTCTTTATAAGGGACTAAGCAGCACCACATCTGAAACTTAGAGACTGTTGCCATGTTGATAAAGTTATCTTTAAAAAAAACAATTGTTTATGAAAAGGGATTCTCAGTATTTTCATAGGAGAAAAAATTAAGATACAGTTGCTATCAAAGCTGTTAAAACTGGAATACTTGCAATAAAAACTAATAAAAGCCCAATTACTTTGGGGGGCTATATTGCAGCAAACCAAGTTGTGAAAATCAAGTTTACATATTCATTATTTCCAAGTGACAGACTGAGGGAACAAATGAAACAACAAACAAGTGAGAACTATGCCACTTATTAAGTACAAAAGTGAAATGACATACACACTTTCTACTTTTGAATCAAAATTTTTGCTTAACTTATTTTTGTTTTGTAATCATTAAGACCTCTATTTTTTTTTCTTCTTTTTTTTTTTTTTTTTTTTTTGAGACGGAGTCTTGCTCTGTCCCCCTGTTACTGGAGATCAGTAACAGATCTCCACTCACTGCCAGCTCCGGCTCCCAGGTTCACGCCATTCTCCTGCCTCAGCCTCTCGAGTAACTGGGACTACAGGCATGCGCCACCACGCCCGGCTATTTTTTGTACTTTCAGTAGAGACAGGGTTTCACCGTGTTAGCGAGGATGGTCTCGATCTCCTGACCTTGTGATCTGCCTGCCTCGATTTCCCAAAGTGCTGGGATTACCGGCGTGACCCACCGTGCCCGGCCCCAATCATTAAGACCTCTAAACTGCAAAAGGGATTTTTTTTTTTCCTTTAACCCAAATCTCTACTAAACTCATTTTTTGTTTCCACTAGGCTGGGGAAACAGTATATAACTGAGTACTGACTTGGATTTTGTCAGAATCAGATAGCTGAAGTAAGAGACACACCAACAGCACGTTTCCTCATTCCTGTTTTCGGTGCTGAACAACCATTTTTATTACAGCCCAAGATTATACTAGTGAATGGATAATTCCAAAATTTTGAGTTGATATGTGACATAGAATGATCCTGCTTTTAAAACACCGATGGTAAAGTCAGAGCAGAATTAGTGTAAAGTGAATGAAACATTAAGTGACAGGGCTTCTCTGCACAAACCCCTCCCAAGGCCCACAGAGAAACACCAGCATTGTATTTAGTGATCATACACTTTCGTACAATTTGTAAAAGTGAGATATATTAACTGCAATCAATTAATACCAGCATCTCTTTTCATTATGTCTTCTCCATTACTTCTCCTCATGGTAGGTATGTTGGAGTGGCTATGTGAATGTTAATATCCACCTGGCTGGGCACGGTGGCTCATGCCTGTAATCCCAGTGTTTTGGGAGGCCTAGGCAGGAGGACTACTTGAGGCCAGGAGTTTGAGACCAGCCGAGGCAACATAGTGTTACCCCTTCTCTACAAGAAAATTTAAAAAATTAACCAGGTATAGTGGTACACATCCGTAGTCCCAGCTACTTGAGAGGCTGGGACTGGATGATTGCTTGAACCGAGGGGTTTGGGGTTACAGTAAGCTATTATTGAGCTACTGCACTCTGGTCTGGATGACAGAGTGAGACCCCATTTCTAAGAAAAACAACAACAACAACAACAACAAAGATCCAGCTAAATGGAGGTTGAGTTAGGGATATATTTAGCTTGGATTTAATGGGATAGGCTTATGTGGCCTGCAGAGTCTTATGTATGGTTATATTATAACTAGCCAAGCAAATTCAAGACTGGCTTCTAGCAATACTTCTGTCACCCTGAGTACTGACTCATCTAGAATCATGACACAAACATGCAGGTCCAGAGGTGGTCATGGTATATGAATGGGTCCTGCAGTGTCGGGCACTGAAGGTATGTGGCTAAGTCAAGAAAAAATGAGAGAAGTTTTCTCAAATTGACAACAAAATCTGAAAATTTTAGAAGACATTATTAATAACAAGTTTATGAATTATAAGTGAAAAAGCCATCTTCTAACAATAATAACAAAATAAGACTTCTGATTCCACACATGAAATATTACCTGCTGTTATGATCTGAATGTTCATGTTTCCCCCAAATTAATATGTTGAAATCCCATCATCCATGCTATGGTATTAGAAAGTGGGTCTTTGGTAGGTAGATTAAATCATGAAGGCTCTGCCCTCATGAATGGAACTAGTGTCCTTATAAAAGAGGTCCCAGAGAGTTGCCTCATGCCTTCCACTATATAAGGACACAGTGAGAAGGCACCATCTATGAATTAGAAAGCAGACCTCACCAGACACCAAATCTGCTAGCACTTTGATTGTGAACTTCCCAGCCTTCAGAACTGTAGAAATACATTTGTGTTGTTTATAAACCAACCAGTTTATGGCATTTTGTTATAGCAGCCCAAACAGACTAAGACATCTGCCATGGGCATTGCACTTTCACTGTAAACAGCTAGTAAACCTGAAAAAAATATATAAAGCAAGTTTTCAGATATATCCAAGAATCTCAATGACTCCAAGCAGAAGAAACAAAAAAAATCACTCTAAGGCAAATCATAATCAAATTGCTGAAAATCAGTGATAAAGAGAAAATCTTAAATGCCCAGAGGAAAAAAGGCACATTATATTCAGGGGGACAAAGAGAAAACTGACAGCCAATTTCTTATCAGAAGCCATGCAGACCAGAAGATAATGAAAAGACCTCTTTAAAGTGCTGAAAGGAAACAGAACAAAATAAAACTGTCAACCTACAATTCTAACCCAGTAAAAATATCTTTCGAATACATAGGGAAAACATTGATTTATTCAGAGGAATTCTTTCAAGAGAATTCATCACCAGCAGACCAGCACACACGTTCGCACGAACACACACACACACATGCGTGGGTACACGTGTGTGTGTGCACGCACACACACACACCCAACTGTAAAAGGAAGTTCTGCAGCCAAAGAAGAATGATACCAGATAGAAATATGGACCTACAGCAAAGAATGACAAGCAACAGAAATGGTAAATATGTGAACATATAGAAAAAATAATTTTTCTCATTTTTAATTTCTTAAAAAGATATTTATGTCTGTTTAAAGCAAATAATAATGTATTATGAGGTTGATACTACATATATAGCCTTAAAATGTGTGACATAATAAGAGCATAAAGGATGAGTATTATAATTTAAATGTTGACTATGACAAGTTAAAGATATGTACTAAAAATAAATCAGCAACTAAAAAAAATCGTCTAATAGTAGAAATTAAATACCCAATTAATAAGTTTTTTAAAAGAGAAAAAAGGGAAAGACCAGATGAGATAAATATAAAACAAATAGATGGTAGACATACAACAAATGGCATCAATAATTACATTAATTCTAAATGCTCTAGACACTATAATTTTAAAGTATGTCAGACTGGATTTCTGAAAAAGCAGGATCTAACTATATGCTGTTTACAAGGAATCCACCTTAAATATAGAGACAGAGATTGGTTAAAAAGAAAAGAATAGAAAAAGATATACCTTGTAAATATTACTCAAAAGAAAGGCAGAGTAGCTATATTATTATCAGCTAAAATAGACTTCAGAACAAGGGATATAGTAGATATAGAGAGACATTTCACAATGATAAAGAAGTCAATTAATCAAGAAAATATAACAATCTTAAAGTACATGCATCTAATAACAGAGCTGAAAAATACATAAAGCTAAAACTAACAGAACTTGAAAGAAAAATATGTAAACCCACAGTTATAGTTTGATATTCTAACACTCCTCTCTAGTAAATGAAAAACAATCATTAAACATGTAGATGACCTAAACAACACTATGAACCAACTTGGCCTAACTGACATATATAGAACACTCTAACCAATACAGAATATCCATTCTTTTCAAGTGCCAATGGAACATTCACCAAGAAAAAACAGATTTTGGGTCACAAAAGAAGTCTCAGCGAATTTTTAAAAGTAAATCAAATAGACAATTTCTCTTACCAAAATTGCATTAAACTAAAAATTAGTAACAGAAAGATATCTGAAAAAAAATTCTGAATATTTAGAAACTTAAAAAAACCCTTATAAATAATCATGGGCTGTAGAATAAATCATAAATAATTTAAAATATATTTTGAAAATAGCCAGGCATGGTGGCATGCACCTGTAGTCTCATCTACTCAGGAGGCTGAGGTGGGAGGATCACCTGAACCTTTGAAGGTTGAGGCTGCAGTGAGCCATGACTGCAACAGGGCACTCCAGCCTGGGTATCAGAGTGAGACTCTGTCTCAAAAAATTTTTTTGAACCAAATGAAAATGAAAACATCAAAACCTCATTAACCATAGCTAAAGCAGTTATCTTAGGGGGAAATTTATAGCATTTAATAATTATATTAAAAGAGAAGAAAGTTCTAAAATTAATGACTTAAGCATATACCTGAAGCAATGAGAAAAAGAAGAACAAATGAAACCTAAAATAAGCAGAAGGAAGGACATGACAAAATTTATGGTATTGTTCAATGCATAGAAAATGAACAAACAAAACAAGACACCTTGTTTCAGCCCAACTTTGAAAATATTAATCAAATTAATAAATTTTGTGATAGACTGAACTGGTCATATAGCTGTTTTGATTTCTCTGTCACTCACAGCAATCACCAACTCCAATCTTTGCAATGTTTTTCTCATCTGTTCAATGTTTTCCCTTAACAAAATCACTTCACCGCTTGAATTTTGTATTATATTACCTCCCAAAGAGAGATCACTCTCCATCTAACTTGTTTCCTTACCTCTAGACTCACCTTCCTAAAAATTCTTCATGTATAAATTGGCTCATTTATTTATCCAAAAGTATTATGCAGCACCTACTATGTACCAAGTAACGAACTCTTCACTGAGGTGAATACAACATGGTTCCTGCTATCGAAGATCTATCGAACATCTCAGTCCAGTGAAAGAGACTGGCATTTACATAAATAAATGTAATTCAATAAAATCAGTGTATTACACCTAGCATGTGTGTGTGTGTGTGAGGAGAAGGAGTAGTAGTAGTAGTAGTAGTAGTCTGTTCTCATATGCTATAAAGAAATACCTGAAACTGCGTAATTTATAAAAGAAAGAGACTTGACTCACAGTTCCACATGGCTAGGAAGTCCTCAGCAAACTTAGAATCACGGCAGAATGCAAAGAGGAAGCAAGGACCTTCTTCACATAGTGTCAGAAGAGAGAAGAGCATGAGCAGGGGAAATACCAGATGCTTTAAAACCATCAGATCTCATGAGAACTCACTCACTATCACAAGAACAGCATAGGAGAAACCACCCCCATGATCCAATCACCTCCCACCAGGTCTCTCTCTAGATAAGTGGGGATTATGAGGATTACAATTCAAGATGAGATTTGGGTGGGGACACAAAGCCTAACCATATCAGAAGGTTAAATGGTTTCAGGATCTCAACACTGCCCTTTGTAGAAACTGGGAGCATAGTCAAGTGCAGTGACTCAAAGGAAGAATACATGGGTTCAAATCCCAGGGCCATCACTTACTAGGTATGGGTTCTTGGGTGACTTCACCTCCGAGTGTTTATTTTTTCTCTGTAAAATGGTGAATTTAAGAATTAATAAGTTAATATATAAAATGTATGTAGACTGTTTAGAACACAGCTTGGCCTATAGAATCCACTATACAATTATTCTTGGCTCTGGGTAACCTACTGCTCTGAACTGTCATTTCTTGATCTGAAAAAGGGCACAAACTGATAACCTCTATGGTCCCTTACAACTGTAAATGTCAATGTTTTGAATCTTAATATTACACAATCAAGCCACATAATATCTCAAGAAACATATTCTAGTCTATTGAAGTTTTATTTAAATCTATTGTTATTTAACAAAGCCCAACTATGTGAGAACAGCCTATTTTCTTCCAGGTGAGAAGGCAGTGTTTAATTACATTCTAGTGACTTAAAGTAAGTTGAACAAATCTGTAAAGTAAAAAGTTGGAAAGAAAGGTTTTAAATATAAATGTATAATCTGAACATATTGTCTCCATGGATGTATATTTATTCATTGATTTGCATAAACAAAACTAAATCAAGACCCACAGAAACAAAGCCATTTCATTATCAGGAAACTTCACTTATTTAAGCTCTACTTACCCTCATGAAGATTCCCACAAAGGGTGATGGCATGCTGAATTTAACCATGCTAAGGAAGAGCATCAAGTTGCATTTTAACATTGTCAAAGCTTTGAAATACACATGCCATCACAGAAATACACATTTTGCAATTGACTAGGATTTAATCACTTGCACACTTTTATTAAAATAACTATTTTTTAGTATGCTTACTCTGAAAGAGTGTGAAATTATAGGTTCTAACTATACTAGACTAAGTTCCTTGGTGGGCCTAAAACATTTTCTGTAAGAAAATTATCAAATACACTTTGGATTCCAACATGCTGGCTATAGTCAATTTTAATTATAAGCTTTTCAGATTTGCTTTTGAAAAAAAATGGATCTCTTGGATAAATATGTAACTGACATCTACAATTTAAAATCAGACAAACACTCAAGTGGATACTATTTTAAATAATATATGATTAATAAGTCATTTGTTTCTTGAACTGTTACTGGAACTGCAGAATGCAGTCTGTCCCCTTATTTCAGAGAAACAGGTATCCTGTCTCCTATCCAACTAACCCCCCCACAATTATACCTGATAACCTTCCCTCTGTCACCCACTTTTGCCTAAAAATATGCTTAGGTTACATAACTATATAATATCTGTGTCTATATATCTATTTCTGAATCTCTATCTCTATATAATTTATCATGTGTCCAAAATGGAATGTTTTTTTCTCCCCACCTCACTCCTTTCTCTCCTTATTTCTAATCTCAGTTAATGGCATCTCTACACCTAATCATCCTATGTATGAGCTGTTCTTCATTCCTTTCTCACTTTCATCTTGATTTAATCAACCACTAAACTCCGATGGCATTTTCCTCCTTAGTAACCCTTGGATTTAATCCTTTCTCACCACTTCCACTGCCTTAGGTTAGAATCTCCATACTTATCTCTTGCATGGATTTTTTTCTTACCTGATTATAGTAATTTTTTACCCGATCTCTGTGTTCAACACGGTACTTTTCTTTCATATTATTCTGCACAGTTCACAAAGATTATTGTTGTTGTCACAACTGCTGCATCATATTGTAATTTTTGGTTTACATGTTTTATCTTCCCTTCTGGATTTGGAGTCATTCACTACATTTGTGTCAAATGAATGAGCATGATGTTCACTATTTTCTTTAAAATAAAGATCTACTAATTTGCTAAAATAAATTACACTTTCCTGGAGAATCAAACTGATGAAGAAAATTAGACCATTGAATCTAGCTATGTTTCTCTTATTACTAGTATATTTATTGTGACTCACTTCTTTCCAAAACAGATATTTTTTGTTTAATTTCTGTTTTTCTCTAGAGACAAGGTCTTGCTCTGTTGCCCAGGCTGGAGTGCAGTGGTATACTCATAGCTCACTGCAGTCTTGAACTCCTGGGTTCAAGTGATCCTCCATCTCAGCCTCCTAAAACTACAGGCATGTGCTATCACACCCGGCTAATCCAGTACAGGTGTTCTTAACCTGGGATCCATAAATAGACTTCTAAGAGATGTATGAACTTTCTAATATTTTATAGGAAACTTTTTTTTTTTCCCATAATTTTTTTTTTATTATACTTTAGGGTTTTAGGGTACATGTACACAATGTGCAGGTTTGTTACATATGTATCCATGTGCCATGTTGATTTCCTGCACCCATTAACTCATCATTTAGCATTAGGTGTATCTCCTAATGCTGTCCCTCCCCCCTCCCCCAACCCCACAACAGTCCCCGGAGTGTGATGTTCCCCTTCCTGTGTCCATGAGTCCTCATTGTTCAATTCCCACAGGAAACTTTTTGTATTATTTTTATGGCAAACGACCATAAAGAGGTCTGGGTTGCCTATGTGCTTAAAGCGCACTGTGGTGGGTTTGTATCCTAGCTACACTACTTACTGACTGTCGGACCTTTGGCAAGTTCTTTTACCACTCAGTGCCTCACACAACTTTCTCATCTTTCAATTGGGGGATAATAAGAGTAATGGCCTCATAAGGTTTTTGCAAATATTTAACATGTATGTAAAGTCTTTGGCATAAGGGCTAAGTGGCTATGTGGCTCTTGCTAGAAAAATGCCTATAACATTTTTTAAAATACAGAATTTAAAATTACCATTACTGAAAACATAGGATTTAAAGGTAAAAACATAGGTCAAAGGTGGAAATTTAGGTTTAGAAGTTAACATAGAAGCAGTGATTAAAATCACTAGATTGGGAGTGGTCCCAATGGGAGAAAGAATGAAGAGAAGGGCAAAGGGTTTTGGATTAAGCCCACAGTAAAGTGAAAGAGAGAAAAGAGCTCATGAAGATCTTAGTGGACTCTTAAAATTTAATGCAAGAATTTTATTAAGAAAGATACGAGGCCTGTGTAGTCCCAACACTTTGGGAGACTGAGGCAGGAGGGTTGTTTGAGGCAAGGAGTTCAAGACAAGCTGGCCAACATAGCAAGACCTTGTCTCTAAAATAAGTAAAAATAAATTTTAAAAGGTACAATTAAGTCTTCCTTAAAACAAGGAAAATGAGGAATATGAAGGGACTATGAATTTTATACTAGTTTTCTAGTAACAAATTACCACAAACTGGGTGGCTTAAAACAACAGAAAATTATTCTTTCACAATTCCAGGGGACGGAAGCCTGAAATCAAGGTGTCTGCAGGGCCATGCTCCTTCCAAAGGCTCTGGGGAAGAATCCTTCCTTGCCTCTTCTTGTTTCCAGTGGCCTCAGGCAGTCCCTGGCATTCCATGGCTTAGAGCTGTGGCATCACTCCAGTCTCAGCTTCCTTCTTCACATGGCTATTTTCCCTGTGTGTGTCTCTATGTCCAAATTTCCCTCTTCTTTTTATGATACCAGTCATTGAATTTAGGGCCCACTCTAATCTAGCGTGATCTCAGCTTAACTGGATTACATCTACAAAGACCCTGCTTCCAAGTAAGGTCACATTCATAGATTCCTGATGGACATGAATTTTGGGGGAACAATTTTCAACCAAGTACAAAAAACTTCAGCTGCTTCAGAGTTCAGAGAAAGTTATGAAGAATAGCTCAGAGATCTTTACATAGGATAATTAGGTGTAGAATTGCCATTAATTGAGATTGGAAATAAGGAGAGAAGGGAGTTGAGGTGGGGATTAAAAAAACCATTTCATTTGGACATGTTGAATTTAAGATGGGACTGGGACATCAATATAGGGATGCATAGTAGTTGAAAATGTTGATTAGGAGTTCAGATAAAAGACTGGCCGGGAGTGGTGGCTCACGCCTGTAATCCCAGCACTTTGGGAGGCCAAGGTAGGCAGATCACGAGGTCAGGAGATCGAGACTATCCTGGCTAACACAGTGAAACCCCATCTCTACTAAAAATACAAAAAAATTAGCCTGGAGTGGTGGCGGGCGCCTGTAGTCCCAGCTACTCAGGAGACTGAGGCGGGAGAATGGCGTGGAGGCGGGAGAATGGCGTGATCCCGGGAGGTGGAGATTGCAGTGAGCCAAGATCTCGCCACTGCACTCTAGTCTGGGCGAAAGAGTGAGACTCCGTCTCAAAAAAAAAAAAAAAAGAAAAAGAAAAAAAAAAAACTGGGGTAAATATTCTGAAGTAAAAGATACATTATGAACATAGTTGAAGAAGTGAAATGGACGAATTATATAAAGAGTGCATGATGAATAAAATGATAAAAGGATTTGTAATCAGTTTTCCAGGAAAACAGAACAAATAGGATGTACAGCTGGTCCTCTGTATTGGTGGGTTCCACATCTGCTGATTCAAAAAACTATGGATTGAAAATATTTGAAAGAAATATTGTATCTGTAGTGAACATGTACAGGCTTTTTTTCTCTTGTTATTATTGCCCAAATAGTATGGTATATTTACATAGTATTTACATTGTATTGGTTATTATAAGTAATCTAGAGATGATTTATACAGGAGGATGTGCATAGGTTATATGCAAATACTATGCCATTTATATAAGGGACTTGAGCTTCCTTGGCTTTTGGTATCGTAGGGAGGACATAAAACCAATCCCTCATAAATACTGGGGCATAACTGTATCTGTATCTTTATCTGTACATGTATATGTATATGAGAGTGTGTATTTTTTTAAAGAGATTTATTTAAAGGAATTGGCTTGTGTGGCTGTAGGGGCTGACATTTTGAAACTTGTAGGGCAAGAAGTCTGAAATTTTTAAGGTGGGCTGATCAGCAGGCTGGAAACCCAGAAACTCAGGCAGGAGTTAATGCTGCAGTTTTGAGAAAAAATTTCTTCTTCTCTAGGAATCCTCAGTTTTTGCTCTTAAACCCTTCCAACTGAGTGCATACAACTCACTGCATTATCTTCTTTAAAGTCAACTGATTGTAGATGTTAACCGTATCTACAAAATACTTTTCACAGCAGCATCTAGATTAGAATTTGATTAAATAACCAAATACTATAGCCTAGACAAGTTGACACATAAAACTAACTTTCACAGGAGTAAAGAACAAATTTAACAATTAATAGGAAAACAAAGGTATAGAAATACAGATGCTCTTCAATTTATGATGGGATTCTGTCCCAATAAACCCATCATAAATTGAAATTGTCTTGAGTTGAAAATGTATTTAATACACTTAACCTACTGAACATCATAGCTTAGCCTACCCTACCTTAAATGTGCTCAGAACACTTAAATGAGCTGTCAGTTGAGCAAAATCATCTAACACAAAGCTTATTTTATAAGTGTTGAAAAGCTCATGTAATTTATTGAATACTGTACTGAAAGTGAAAAGAAGAAGGGATACTTAAAGCACACCTTTCCTAAACATGTATCACTCACCATCATAAAATTAAAAATCATAAGCTGAACTATTGTAAGTCAGGGACTGTCTGTACTGACAAGTAGTAGTCAGAGGGGCAAAGAACTTGAAGAAAGGGATCAGAGAAGCCAAAAAGCAGAGATTATCAAGATGATCAACTGTGTCAAGCCCTATTAAGAGGTCACATAAGAGCCTAAATCTCTTCATGGAATTTGACACTTAGTTAATTGTGACCTAGAATGATCTGCTTCAGTATAGTTTAAAGAAGTAAGCAAGATAGCAATGAGCTGATAAATGATAGGGAGTTGAGGGAGTAAGGACATTATTGCAATATATTTTGTAGAAACAATAATTGAAATGTTCTAAAAACCATTTTCCCTTCCTTCTACCACCAAATTATTTGGGTCTTCCCCCAGAGCTAAAACCACTCCCTGAGGGGATAACCCAGCAACAGGTGCAGTCACGGCTGCGTAGATGCCAAGCATTATGGAAATTAGTTTCATGTCACAGATGACAAATTAGACATTATTAGTAATACTTTAAGATATATTAGAGAATCCCTAGAAATTTTTAAAAATTTTTTTGTAGAAAGACATGGAAATATATTCATTATCAAATAATATTACTTTAAAAAGTTAGCTGTCATCTATATTCTTTTCTGGTATCAGGAAAGATTGCAACTATCTGTGACATGCCCAGTTTTGTTAAGTGGTCATACTTAAAGTCTGGCTGATTAAAAACAAACACACTTCATATAGAGTACACTTAGGACAAATGAGTGCATAGGATTATTTCATCATGATTAAATAGAACTTAAATTGGTTGTTTATCAAGGTAAATATTCATTTGTCTCTAACGAAGTCAAGAAGAACTATTACTTGGAATAAAAATGCCATCTAAAATACTTAAATTTCACAATTGTTAGAAAGTTTTTTGACACATAATCTTAATATCTATTTAGTAAGATAATAATCTTACATATGTTTCTTCTTAACTAAAAATACATACACAAATTATTTGGGCCTCCCTAAGGCCAAAACTATTCTGTGAGAGGCTTCTTCTAGCATTCATGAGAAAGTCCATTGGCTCTATATATTAAAATTTACAAAGTATTTCTTTTGTTAAGAGTGACCTTTCTGAGCCTCTCTTGGCTATGAAAGGTCACTGTCAACCTCAAACATGTGGCTATTGTTATCAGTCCACCACATTAAACAGCTGTTGTGTTTGGATGAAAGCACTGAGTCTAATTTCTACCAAAAAGAACTGATCATTTTTGAGCCTTTTTCTATTTGTAATCAGTCAAAAATTGCTGAGTGTACATTACATGCAAAATACCATGCTAAACATGGTGGAAAGAGGACCGCATGAGTGGTGGCAACCAGAATGCAATGAAAAAATACAATCCTCCTTACAAAGATTATGATTAATCTGTTTGGTTCCTTTCACTTGAATGCAGCCAGGCATAAAATGTAGCTGGCATTGAAGATAAAGATAAAAGTAAGACAATAATCAAGTCCTCTGACTTTCAAGGATTTACATCTAACTTTAATCTATTTATTGATCTGACTCAAGGAAATAGAATCTTAGCATATTAAAGTTGAAGGACCCATAGATAGGCAAAATAACACAATGGTTAAAAGCTTTGGAACCAGATAGAGTCAGAGTCAAATCCCAGAGCTAAACACTCTGAATTTTAGTTTCCTCATTAATAAGATAGGCAATATCACACACACACACGCACACACACACACACAGACACACACACACACACACACCAATTGTGAAAACTTAAAGCATCTAGTGTGGTTCCTAGTATATGGAAGATAATCAATAAAATATAGTGGTTATTATTATTAGAACATATATAGTCCAAACCTCTCATCTACTAGATGGCAACATTCAGTCTCCAAAAGAATGTCTAAGGCGAGTGGCAGACAAGTTAGGAATAAATTCAGAATGCTTTAACTGGGGACAGGCTTCACTCTGAGAACTAAGCATTTCCTCAAAGTGTGCTGGTGCACGTTTCATATATTCCACATTAGTCTAAACATTCAAAACATTTATTTAATTCTTACCACTTTTCCCAAAATAACAATAAGCCACACTTCTTTTCAAGATCTGCACAAACCAATATTTGGTCTCAGAGTCAGCAACTATTTAATATCATAATTCTTTCCATTGCTTTTCATTAGAACATGGGTTTTTTCCTTAAAAAAGCTAGACTTTATAGAAAATACACCTGTTTCAGTATACTTTCAATTGCCTTTAAGTCTACTTTCCCATTTGTCCTTTGTTTTTCTACTTTTCTCTTCCACTACTCTTTATCATAATTAGAAACACAGTATTTTCCTCTGCTATTGAAGAATGTATTGCACTGATTTACCTTCACTATTCCCTTTGGCTCATCTCTATTTTCAGTACTGATGGATCACATCGGTAGAACTGTAACTGAGCTACTGATATATGGGCCAGCTTTTGACTTTCAGAGCACCCAAAGGAAAATGACGAGGTGCAGAGATTACTTGGAGGCCTGGGTCTGGCAGTGGAAGAGATATCTGAAGGGGCAGTCAAGTAGTCAAGGCCCTTAAGCCTTACTGGAATGATCTATCCTTCAGACCCTACTGTTATTTCAGCCTGTAAATCCTAAACTGCTTTTCTATCCCCTTCTCACTGATCTCTGAAATATGGGGTACTCTGGACAGAGCTTAAATTTTGAAGTCGGTTGAACTAGGTTCAAAAACTGAGTGTCAGACACTTACTAGCTTTGTGTCTGTGATCAAGCTGCTTAACCTTTCTAAACCTCAATAGACTCAACTGTAAAAGGGAGCTTAAACCTATTTACCAGAGTTATTATTATGGTTAACTGAGATAATGAACATAAAACACCTAACTGATAGTAAGCTCCTCTCGTGATCCTAATTTTGACTTGACAGTTTGATGCTGATCTCCTGTATCCTTTATTTTTATTACTCATTTAGTTATAGGCATTTAATTTATGATGAAGGTAAATTGAAGAGAATATGATTTATTGATAAGTTATTTTTAGACAAGCAGCTTTCCATTTGGAAATTATTTTTTACCCTATCACATAACATGCCATTTTAAAAAATAATGCAATATGTATAATGGTATCCAGAGGTACTAGTTAACTAAAGTGTTAAGCAAGATCTTTGCTCTAGATTACTCCCAGGAATATTTGATTGTAAGTTATGTGAATACTAAGTTTTTGTTTTATTTTGCTTAATAAATTTACACAGTGAAATGCACAGATTTATTTTATTATTTTATTTTAGATACAGGGGGTACATGTGCTTGTTTGTTACATGGTATATTGCATACCAGTAAAGATTGGGCTTCTAACATGCCCATTACTCAAATGGTGAATACTATACCCGATAGATAATTTTTCAACACTTTTCCCCCTCCAACCTCCCTCTTTTGGAGTCCCCAGTGTCTATTACTTCTATCTTTATGTCCATATGTATCCACTGTTTAGCTCCCACTTATAAGAACATGCAGTATCTGTTTTTCCGTTTCTGAGTTAGTTCACTTAGGATTATGGCATCCAGCTCTATATTGTTGCAAAGGACATAATTTCTTTCTTTTTTGTGGCTGCAGAAATGCAATCTTAAGTGCAAAACTGGATAGGTTTTGACAAGCAGATACACACATATAACCAATAACCAATCAAGATTATCATCCTGGGGCTTGGCACAGTGGCTCAGCCTATAATCCCAACACTTTGGCAGGCCGAGGCAGGAGGTTCACTTGAGCCCAGGAGTTTGTGACCAGCCTGGGCAATATAGTGAGATCTCATCTCTACAAAAAAATTTTTATAAAAAGATTAGCCAGGTGTGGTGGCTTGTACCTGTAGTCCCAGGTACCCAGGAGGCTGAGATGAGAGGATTGATTGAAGCTGTGTCCAGGCTATAGTGAGCCAGGATTGTATCACTGCACTCCAGCCTGGGTGACAGAGTGAGACCCTGTCTTGGGAAGAAAAAAAGGGGTGTATCACCCTGGAAATTTCCCTAGAGCACCTTTCCAATCAAGCCTCACCCCTGTAGGCAACCACTTACTCCATCAGCATAGGTTAGTTTTGCCTTTCACATTATAAAATTTCACATAAATAGGATCAAACAGCATTTATTCCCTTGCATCTGGCTTCTTTTCATCAATATAATGTTTCTGATATTCAGTCATCTTTCAGATTGTATCAGTAGATCATTTTTAAGTCGCTTATAGTATTCTGTCACATGACTGTATCACATATATATTTTTAATCCATTCTCCTTCTGACTGATATTTCCATTGCTTTCAGTTTGAGGCTATTACGAATAAAACTGCTACAAACACTCTTGTGCAAGTCTTTTTGTGAGCACATGTATTCACTTCTCTGAATAAATACTAGGAGTCAAATGAGTTAGGCCACAGAGTATACAACATTTAACTGCCAAACAGGTTTCCAAAGTCCTTTCACCATTTTACACTATGCCAGTTATGTATGATAATTAATTTTAGCCTTGTTATATTAATTTGCATTTTTCTAATAACTAATGATGCTGCACACCTTCTTCCTGTGATTACATACATGAATATATCTTCTCTGGTGAAGTGTCATTCAAGTCATTTTAAAAATTGGGTTGTTGTATTTTTAAGCAGTAGAATTTATTTATTTGGATGTAAGTCCTTTGTCAGATATATATATTTTGAATATTTTATCTCAATCTCTGCCTTGACTTTTTTCTTGCAATATATTTTGGTAAGCATCTTTTAATTTTAATGAAGCCCTATTTATCAATTTTTTTCTTTTAGGGTTAGTGCTTTGTGCCCTCTGTAATAAATTGTCTTTTAATTTGTTCTTTATCTTAAAAAGTTAATAGAGTTAATAGTTAATGAATAAGAATGTATTTCTACTGTAAAGAAAAATTCAGTAAGGTATTTTGTGAATAAATTTTAGATCAAACATGTATTATACCATAAAGTTTGCACCATTTCATTGTTTTAAAGTTTTAAACACAAAGATTCAAAGTGGTCACAAAGAATAGCAGAATTAATTTAATTTCTATTTCTTTGACTTTACAATAACTGTGCTATTGTTTATTTTGAATCTATTACTTAAACAAAGGATTATGTAGTATTATCACATGGGTTAGAGATTCGAACTAAATCTGAAGAAAACTCAAACTATTTCTAACCATTATAAATCCTAAACCAGAGTTTGGTGAACTTTTTCTGTAAAAGGCAAGATAGCAAATATTTTAGGCTTTGCAAGCATTATGGTTTCTGTACAACTACTCAGCTCAATTGCTATAGTGTGAAAGCAGCCACAGACAACACATAAATGAATGGGCATGACTGTGTTCTAACAAAACTCCATTTATGGACACTGATATTTGAATTTCATAACAATTTTTATATCACTAAGTACTATCCTTTTTATTTTTTTAAATCATTAAAAAATATAAAAGGCTGCACGCGGTGGCTCACGCCTGTAATCCCAGTACTTTGGGAGGCAGAGGCGGGCAGATCACGAGGTCAGGAGATAAAGATCATCCTGGCTAACACGGTGAAACCCTGTCTCTAATAAAAATACAAAAAACTGAGCCGGGTGTGGTGGCGGGCGCCTGTAGCCCCAGCTACTCAGGAGGCTGAGGCAGAATGGCGTGAACCCAGGAGGCGGAGCTTGCAGTGAGTGGAGATCGCGCCACCGCACTCCAGATATATATACCATTCTTAGCTCACGGGTTGTACAAAAACAGGCAGTAGGCAGATTTGGCCCAGGGGTTATAGTTTGCTGTCCCACGGCCTAGAGAAAGTTGTTTCTGTCGATGTTCCTTGTTGTCCCCTTTTGTGAGACAGGTTTATTTCTAGTTCACCCCAAACATGCTGGTAAAGCCATTTGGGTACAAATCTCTTTACAACAGAGGTATCATTAGATTCTTTGGTAGGTTTTAGACTTTGTCACCTGCCTCAATGTGCAAATTGAGCTCAGAGTAAAGAAAGAGGATTTTGCACAAATCCCTGGAAAAGGCAGCTTGAGTCCTACCTTATCTCTCTGGGTTTCTGTATTCATTTTGCTTTTGACCTGTGAATTTCTTAAACTTCTTCTCAGCTCAGTTATATATTTCTTCCAGCATCTGTGGCCATTTTCAGTAGCAGAATTATTCAGGGTATTTTGCCATTCTGCTAGAAACAGTGACTCTCCGATCACAAGTGATTTTTACTCACATTACTTAAATCACTGTGTTTGTCCACCCTCTTTTCTTACCTTACACAATTTTTCAAAGTTTTGGAGGTTAATGTCTTAGACAGACTTTTCAATTCCTTCCCAGAAATTATACTTTACACTCAGGCTTTCTTAATAAGAAAGTGTCACTATTGGTACAATGAGTTTAATCGGGCTACTTAGGATACCTATAATGTAAGCAGAAACTTTAATAAAGATTTAATTAGTTTAATTATAAATGAAACCTAGCCATACTTGTCTATTATAAATAATAGATTTTAAATTTATTAAATCAGTAATATAAAATAATAGGAAATAATACTTAATGGATAAAGATTACTCTATTGAATCTGTTTGATGTAGGTAGAATTTCACAAGACCATCAGCTTTATAAGGATCATTCAGTTTTAGTTTCTTAACTGTCCACACTAACACAATTTCTGAAACATTCACCAAATAAAAATGTGTAATCTACTTTAGAGATAGTTCCAAATTCTGATAAATTCTTCCTGTACGAAAAACCTCTAGCAGACTTTTCCAAATGGAAATTAATGCTGTCAACTCAATTTTATAGTGCCATTCAGACTTCTAATCTGTACATTAATTCCAAATTCTTTGGACTTTTCTTGATCATATGATTAAAACAGATAAATGAACAAGAATTCTGGACTACCAATATAATTTAGGTTTTGCAATTTTAGTTTTGATGGTCAGATCTGTTTTTTATTTTAGGTGATCAAGGCTGTTATCGTAAAGCAGGTACTGTAATCCCAGCACTTTGGGAGGCTGAGGTGGGCGGATCACTTGAGGTCAAGAGTTCGAGACCAGCCTGGCCAACATGGTGAAACTCTGTCTCTACTAAAAATACAAAAATTAGCCGGGTGTGGTGGCATATGCCTGTAATTCCAGCTCCTCAGGAGGCTGAGGCAGGAGAATCACTTGAACCCAGGAGGCAGAGGTTGCAGTGAGCAGAGATTGTGCCACTTCACTCTAGCCTGGGTAGCAGAGCTAGACTCCATCTCAAAAAAAACAAAAAAAAAAGAATGTAGCTAGCCTTTGTCCCTGGTCCCTAGGAGAGAGACGGTAAGTCCTTGAAATTTCCCCATGATCAGAGTGTCTTCATTATTTATGGCGGGCTAATGATAGTTTGAACTAATGTGATGACTCAAGATAGGGGCTGGACATTCCAGAAAGGGCAACCATGTAATTAGAAGGTTGGTACTTTCAGCCATGTGATACCAGCCTGACCTGCAGGGAGGGAAGAAGTATGGAAGTTGAGTTCCACTGCATGGTTGATTCAGTCAATCATACTTATGTAATAAAACCCCAATAAAAACTCTAAACACCAAGGTTCAGGTAAGCTCCCCTGGTTAGCAACTGTCACACAACAATCTACCAGAAGATGATGAATTCTAACTCCTTGGAGAGAGGACATGGAACCCTCATATTTGGGCCCTCCAAGACCTTATACATGTTTCTTCTTTTGGCTGGTTCTGGTATGTACTCTTTTTGATATAATAAAGTTTTATCATAATTATAGTGCTTTCCTATATTCTGTAAGTCTAATAATTCTTAATGATTGAAACTGAAGGGTTTGTAGGTATCCTCATGTATTTGTAACCAGCTGATCAGAAGTGAGAGTAGCCCTGGAAGCCCCCAAGCTTGTGGCTGGTGTCTGAAATGAGGGCAGTCTTGTGGAGAACTATGCCCTTAACCTATGAAGTTTAGCTTACCTCTGGGTAATTCAGGTCAGAATTGTATTGCAAAGGCTTTATCATATTATTATCACTTGTGGTTACATTTACCCTGAGGTACTTTCTCATATCTCTAAGTTCATATAGGAGTTGTGGCCATTTTAAAAGGGTGAACCTATTTTGCATTATACAATGAAAAAGAAACCATTGTAATTACAGGTACTATTAATTATTTTTGAAGTAAATTAAATACAGACATTATTCATCAAACAAACTTTTATTAAATAGGTTCCATAGTTACATTCTACTTGTCAGGATACAAAGAAAAGCACGTAATTCCTGCTGTCAGAAAGCTTATAGTTTAGGAAACACTCAGACAAACCATTATAGTTTAATTAGTCAATGCTATAAAAGAAATATGAAATAGGAAGAATAGCAATGCCGGATGAGTGGATGGGGAAGAAAAACAGAGGCTTGGAAGTAGTGACATCAAGCTTCAAGAATGAGAATTGTGCAGGAGGAACAGGTCAGAGGGGGGAAAGTGGGTAGCATGGAAGGTAGACAGTAGAGTGCTCCCTGAGACCTGATATAAAGCTGACCAGCACACAGGAGAGGCAAAAGTTGTGGTTTCACAGAAATACTGGAGCCAGATCATAAATTGACTTAAATACACCATGTACGTATACTTACATACATTTTATCTTGAATGTAATGGGAAGCACTGAAATGTTTCAAGCAGAGGAATAAAATAAAGATGTGTTTCAGAAAAAGAAATCACTTTGGGAGTAGTGATGAAGATGAAGATTAAATGTCAGAAGAGACTGGAATCAGTCTTAGAAAGCCATGAAGCAATTCTGGAGGAAAGAAATAAGGTCTTGGAATTACGATAGGAAGAGGAAAAGGAAAATCAGAAGGAAAAGCATATACAGTGGGAAAAGGGGAGTTCAGTTTTGCACACACAGTATTGAGGTGCTGTGGAAAATTCAGCTGAATATATGGGATGGCAGCTCAGGAAAGAAATCCCAAGTGAAAAAATATATATGAAAGTCATAACTTTAGCTGAGCATTATGTGGCTCATGCCTGTAATCCCAGCACATTGAGAGGCTGAGGCGGGAAAATCACTTGAGGCCAGGAGTTTGAGACCAGCCTGGGTAACATAATGAGAACCCATCTCTGCCAAAAAAAAAAAAAAAAGTAGCCTAGTATGGTGGCATGCACCTGCAGTCCCAGCTACTGGGGAGGCAGGAGAATCACTTTGGCCCAGGAGTTTGAGGCTGCAGTGAGCTGATCATACTACTGCATTCTGGCCCAGGTAATAAAGTGAGACTCTGTCTCAGAAAAAAAGGAAGGAAGGTAGGAGGGAAGGAAGGAAGGAAGGAAGGAAGGAAGGAAGGAAGGAAGGAAGGAAGGAAGGAAGGAAGGAAGGAAGGAAAAAGAAGGAAGAAGAAAGGAAGAAAGAAAGAAAGAAAGAAAGAAAGAAAGAAAGAAAGAAAAGAAAGAGAGACGGGGGAAGAGAGGGAGGGAGGGAAAGAAAGAAAGAGAAAGGAAGGAAGAAAGGGAGGGAGGGAGGGAGGAAGGAAGGAAGGAAGGGAGGGAGGGAGGAAGGGAGGGAGGAAGGAAGGAGAGAAAGAAAGAGGGAGAGAAAGAGAGAGAGAGAAAGAAAGAAGTAAAAGTAATAATTTTAAAAGTGATTTTGGAGCCATGGGAGTAAATAAGATCACCAAATAGAAATTTTATAGAGTGAGGGAAGAACAAGACCTAGAACGGAATGCTGAGAATACCAGTAGTTGAGGAGTAGACTAACTTAGAACAGATAGAAAGAAATTCAAAAGAAAATGGTGTCAAACCATGGAAGGATTGGTCAACAGAATCAAAATATGCAGAGAGATCCAGTAGCAGACTGTCCCTATTTTAATAATATGTAGATAATTAGAGATCATGGCAAAAACAGTTTCCTTGTAGGGGTAGAAGTCAGATAAAATGAATTAAGAAAACAGCAGAGATGATGAAGAATTTGAGATGATCTCTGAACATTTCTTCAAAACACTTATGGTGAAAAGGAAAAGTATTGAGAAATAGCTAGAAGTGGGCAATGATTAGAGGGCAGTTGTTTTGATTATTTTTAAGATGGGAGTATTCTAATATGCTGAAGGGTAAAAGTCAGTGGGGAGGGAGTAGTTGAAATTATGGAAGAGGATAACAGGACTCTGTGAAAGTGGGAGAAGAAATTCAGAAAAGGGGTAGAGGGATCTGTGTTTGGCAAGATGAGGAATACTGTATTTTGAGTGAAAATAAAACAAAACAATGGTGGGGAGAGTGCTAGAAAGAGAACACTTAAATTACAACTGCAAGATGGAATTCACTGACAACGGAAATACTATTGAGCCTGCTAATCTTTGAAAATGATACAAACCAAGTAACAATTTATATATATTCTCTACAGAGGAATATCATGCATAAATAAACCAAAGAGTAAGAAACAGTTCCATGCTGTTTCCTTTTAACTATTGAAATTAATATGTAGGTTATGAAAAGTTTCATAAAAAGTCCATGAAAATGGAATAAATTCATCCTGTAACTAAAATTTTACAATAGAAATGATATGGTTTGGCTGTGTCCGTACCCAAATCTCATGTTGAATTGTGATCCCCAGTATTGGAGGTGGGACCTGGTAGGAGATAATTGGATTATGGGGGTGGTTTCTAATGGTTTAGCACCATTTGTCTAGTGCTGTCTTGTGATAGAGTTCTCACAATATCTGGTGTTTAAAAGTGTACAGCACATCCCCCTTCTACCCCCTCTCTCCTGCTCTGGCCATGTAAAGAATGTGACTGCTTCCCCTTTGCCTTACGCCATGACTGTGAGCTTCCTGAGGCCTCCCCAGAAGCAGAAGACTGTATGGTCTGCAGAACTATGAGCTGATTAAAACTCTTTTCTTAATAAATTATGCAGTTTCCGTTGTGTCTTCATAGCAATGTGAGAATGGGCTAATACAGAGAATTAGTACCAGGAGTGGGGCACTGCTATAAAGATAGCTGGAAACGTGGAAGCAACTTTGAGGCTGCGTAACAGGCAGAGGCTAGAACAGTTTGGAGGGCTCAGAGGAAGATGAGGGAAAGTTTGGAACTTCCTAGAGACTTGTTGAATAGTTCTGACCAAGATGCTGATAGTGATATGGACAGTGAAGTCCAGGCTGAGGCAGTCTCAGATAGAGATGAGGAACTTATTGAGAACTGGAGTAAAGGTCACTCTTGATATGCTTTAGCAAAGAGACTGGTGGTATTATGCCCCTGCTCTAGGGATCTGTGGAACTTTGAACTTGAGAGAGATGATTTGGGTATCTTGTGGAGGAAATTCCTAAGCAGCAAAGGATTCAAGGTGTGGCCTGATTTCTTCTAAAAGCTTATGCTCATTTGCATAAACAAAGAAATGACCTGAAAATGGAACTTATATTTAAAAGGGAAGCAGAGCACAAAAGTTTGGAAAATTTGCAGCCTGGCCATGTGGTAGAAAAGAAAAACTCATTTTCTGGGGAGAAATTCAAGCCAGCTGTAGAAATTTGCATAAGGTAAGCTGAATGTTAATAACCAAGACAATGCGGAAAATGCCTCCAAGCCATTTCAGAGACCTTCGCAGCACCCTTTTCCATCACAGGCCTGGAGGCCTAAGAGGGAAAAATGGTTTCATGGGCCAGGCCTAGGGACCCACTGATCTGTGCAGCCTCAGGACATGGCACCCTCTGTCTCAGGGACTTCAGTTCCAGCTGTGGCTAAAAGGGCCCCAGATATGTCTAAGGCCACTGATCTAGAGGGTACAAGCCACAAGCCTTGGTGGCTTCCACATGGTGTTAAGCCAACAGGTGTGCAGAGGGCAAGAGTTGAGGCTTAGGAGCCTCCACCTAGATTTCAGAGGATGTATGTAAACATCTGAAAGTCCAGGTAGAAGTCGGCTATAGGGGCAGAGCCCTATGGAGAACATTTACTAGGGCACAGCGGAGGGGAAATGTGGGGTTGGAGCCCCCAAACAGAGTTCCCACTGGGGCACTGCCTAGTGGAGCTGTGAGAAGAGGGTCCTCCAGACCCCAGGATGGTAGATCCACTGACAGCTTGCACTGGATGCCTGCAAAAGCCTCAGGCACTCAACACCAGCCTGTGAAAGCAGCTGTGTGGGCTGTAACCTGCAGAGCCACAGGGGCAGAGCTGCCCAATCCCTTGGGAGCCCATCCCTTGCATCAGTGTGGCCTGGATTTGAGACATGGAATCAAATACTATTTTGAAGCTTTAAGATTTAATGACTGCCCTGAAGGGTTTTGGACTTGCATGGGGCCTGTAGCCCCCTCATTTTGGTCAATTTCTCTGTTTTGGAATGAGAGAATTGTACCCCCACTGTATCTTGGAAGTAACTAAGTTGTTTTTGATTTTACAGGCTCATAGGTGGAAGGGACTTGCTTTGTCTTGGATGAGACTTTGAACTTGGACTTTTGAGTTAATGCTGGAATGAGTTAAGACTTTGGGGGACTATTGGGAAGCCAGATTGTGTTTTGAAATGTGAGAAGGACATGAGTTTTGGGAAGAGCCAGGGTAGAATGACATGACTTGGCTCTGTGCCCCTACTGAAATCTCATGTTGCATTGTGATCCCCAGTATTGGAGGTGGGGCCTGGTGGGAGGTGACTGAAACATGGGGGGTGGTTTCTAATGGTTTAGCACCATTCCCTTAGTGCTGTTGCATAATAGAGTTCTCACAAGATCTGGCTGTTTAAAAGTGTGTGGCACCTCCCTATTCCCCTCACCTGTTGTGGCCACATGAAGGCCATGCCTGCTTCCTTTTTGCCTTCCACCACGATTTTAAGTTTCCTGAGGCCTCCCCAGAATCAAAAGCCTGTACAGACTGCAGAACCATGAGCCAATTAAACCTCTGTTCTTAATAAATTACCCAGTCTCAGGTATGTTTTTATAGCAGTATGAAAACTAATAAAAGAACCTTGACAATTTCCATAAAGAAAAAAGCAAAGCCACTCTGAAAGGGCAGCATCAAGTAGCTGGCTAGAATTCTCACAAGGTTAGCGACTCATTCCTACATACCAACCCCATAGGGCACTTGAGTCAAAGTTATGCCTCTGCAAATTATAATACAAATTAGTACAAGTGATGAATCTTCAAGGTTGCTTGCAAGCTAGGAAATTAAAACCAGAATGCCAAGTGCCTACTCTACTTCATTCAAAAGAAATATTATCACTATGTTCTAGTATTGTGACAGTCACAAAAAGGAAGAGAACATTGTCTCTATCTCTCAGAAGTACAAAGTCCATTGGCGAATCCACAAATAATTAATTACTCTAAGATGGCATGTGTTATTAGACATAGGAATGGAAACAGAAAAGGCATCACATTTATCTGGGAGCATAAGCAAGATTTCCTGGAGCAAGGAATGTCTAAGATGACTCTTGAAAATAAATAGAAATCTACCTGGAAGATGGTCGTGGGAGTTCTCTAAAGAGTGAAACGGCATGTGCAAAATGGTGATGGCAAGAAAAACCCTACTTCTGGAAAGTGAGTTCAGCATGGCAGGAGTGAAAGGTATACAACAGGAGAATGGAGAAAGGATTGGAAAGATAGGCAAAATCTAAATAGTAAGGGTCTGTATATTATTCTAAGGAATTTGAACTTTTATATAAGATATCATAGAAGGATTAAAAAAGTTTAAGATTACATGATGAATCTTTATAGAGAAAACACTATTGCAGTGTAAAGATGGTCTAGGGCAACACTTGAGATAGGGAGACTAGTTAGCAGGCTACCTATAGCGTAGGTGAAAAAGGACAGAGGCCAGAATTAAAGCTTGAGCAGTAGGCATGAAGAATACTGGAATGATTCAAGAGATAAGCAAGAGACAAAACGGACAAGACAGAGCAATTACCTGGAGAGTATGAGAACACTCATGGTGAATCTAGAATCTCTGATTTGAGTAACTAGATGCATCCTGTGTGATTAAAGCATTAGATCATAGATCTTGGAGCAAGTGTTATATTAGTGCCACTGTAATTCCAGCCAACGAACTAACTTGAAACAAATTTCTTGAATGGGGCTCATGTAGTGGCTGAAATATTTTTACATTATTGTTAGTAAAACTGTGGTTATTCAGGAGTACCAGAAAAGAATAAACGAGATTCTAATTATAAACATTAAAGCTTAAAATATAGACTGTAATAAAGGGATGGGCCTAAGAGGACAGAGAGCTGGTCAAATACACCTACACTTAATGGGATGAGGCTGAATTCTTCCAGGCCCTCAGAAACAGCAACTAGACTGTAGCTTAAATGGTATTTTTAATGGAAAGAATGAATGTGAATATGTTAGTCCAGAAAACAGAGTTCAGAAAGGGCACTTACAGGGTTCAAAAGAATTCCATTAACTAGGACACTATGTGGAAGAAAGATATTTTCTGCATCTTCCAAGCATCTAGGTAATTAGACCCACTTACCTGTTACGATTTTATGCTCATCAAGTAACCTGCAAACTGGCATCTGAAAGAAGGGATGTCCTAATTAGAAATACACATTACTGGCCCATCGCGGTGGCTCATACCTGTAATCCTAGCACTTTGGGAAGCGGAGGCAGGTGGATCACAAGGTCAGGAGTTTGAGACAAGCCTGGCCAGCATGGTGAAACTCCATCTCTACTACAAATACAAAAAAATTAGCCAGGCATGGTGGCGTGCACCTGTAATCCCAGCTACTCGGGAGGCTGAGGCAGAAGAATTGCTGGAACCTGGGAGGCAGAGGTTGCAGTGAGCTGAGATTGCTCCACTGCACTCCAGCCTGGGCGAAAGAGCTAGACTCCATCTCAAAAAAAAAAAAAAAAAAGAAATACATATTGCTCACCTCTTCCTAGACCCTAATAGAAGTGAACAAACTGGCAGCCAGACTTTTGTATACCAGAAACAGATAAACATAGCTAGTGTTAGTCTGTTGCTAAGCAACTGGTACTGTGGGTATCCTAAGAAAAATCCAGTTAGCATGTTTGTAAGGATGAAGGTCATCTGCAATGCTACAATGCTGTCCTATCTGCAACATGTCTGGGCTTCCTGGACAACATTATACCAATTTAGTCTCTCTAAACCATGACATAAATAAACTCTGGTTATCTTGTGATGAGTCATCTAAACCATCAAGAATCCAGAAATAGCTTCCATGTGTTACCTAAATATTATAAACAATAAGGTCAGATCAAGCTATTAGAACAGTATCCAGTTTAATTAATCTTTTTCCTCCTTTTCTGCCTTGCTGCTTGCACTTCTATTATAGCATATATCACTGTACATATTGTGATATCCCTATAGAGCACAGGTGTCCTGTGTTCTTCATTTGAATATAATCCCTAGATGGTACAAATAGTGATTTATGCTTCTTTTTATCCCTGAGAATTAAGAGCACATAGCCTTATGCATGAGAGATAGTAAGCATTTGTTGGATTGAACAAGACACAATTAAGGTCAACTAGGTATCATAAGACTTCAAGTTAGTTGTGCAAGGAATTAAGCTAAATCTCTTCATAGTTTTAAACATTATTAAACTGAATGTAGAATACTGTTAATTTAAATGTGAACTTACTTTTATTTTCCTGACATTTGATATAAACTTCTAAAAGTAAGAAGTAGGATCCAGTTTGCATCATCATCTGGCTTTAATCAATCCTTTTCCTCCCCTCCCCCATTTAATTATGTTCATGATCATCCCCACTGATTTATATAATTAACACATCTCAACTTCTTTTGTCACTGAGTATACGCAAGATTTACTATCAGCTCATGTATAGATCACCGCAATAGTTTATCATGTCACTTTCCTTGTTTCTAGTCTCTCCTTTCTCAGTTCATTAGCATACTTTGACTTGCCTGCTTTTGTTAAGTAGCACTTTCATCAAGACATACTACAAATACTCATTTAACATCTATTATGAGCAGAACACCATACATGAGTTACAGACAATACAAAGATAAAACATTGGCCTTGCCCTTAAAATCTATAGTCTTACTTAAGAAAAACATATAATAGCAATAGACTATTAAAGAAAATCAAAATAAGAAAAAATTTTGCAGTTATGTGAGGTGGGAAAATACTATAGATGAGAGGTTTCTGAACTAGAATTTTAAGGATAATTCCTATGACATAAAGTAGGGAAGTATTCCAGGTAGGGGCAACACATTGAGCAATGGATGGCCATGAAATTTGAGATAAATTAACCAGAAGCAAGATAAAAGCAGCTGAGACCACATAATTAAAAAAACTGAAGACCACAAACACTGGGGCAAGAATCTCAGCCTGAGCTGTCTAATGAAGACCACCAAGCAGGAACACAGCAGGTGATCAACCATAGTTCGAGAAACAGGCAACTGGCCACTGAGCCACTGTGTACAGTTGGGCAGCTGTATGTCATCTATGTGAACGGTACCTCTTGAAGTTGTGACTACACCTGTTCAAAAGTGCTCAATGACCCTGGCAATTTCAGATAGGTGAGTGTCTACCTTTGCGGGAGCCTAGCTTTGTAAAAGGGAACCCAATCATGGGTAGATGGGGCCAAGGTAAGAATTTAAGTCTCTCAGAAGAATGAAATCAGTAGCAAGGTTCAACCTCTTGAAATAAAAGGCAGAGATGCGGGTCCTGATGACTAGGAAGAAGGCAAGGAACTCTATTACTGAGATGGCAGGGAGGCCAGGCAGGAGCACAGATAATAGGAAAGTAAATAACATCTAAGTGATGCAAATATCAAAATTAGTGTGACACTAAGTCATTTCTACATAGGATTTCTTATAGCTTCTCTGTCTAACAAAATGACTGGCCTCAGTCTCAGATCACCATGCCCCAAACACCTTCAACCTACTGATGGGTTTAATTGGTCACAGGACAAAATTATTAGGAACTAAACATCACACCTCATTCAAGAAAAAATTTATCTTTAAAATTACTAATACCACTTTCTGTTGCCTTTCATTGCAAATAACATTGCAGCTACATTACAATTTTTAAAAGCTTTGAGCTTTAGCCTGGATGTTCATGTTTTCTGAGTACTAAATATTCTAATTACAAATGCACTTTTTGTTTGGTGTCAAGGGAGATGGATGATGGTCCTAAACTGCAACTTTACCTAGAACACACAGAAATTCTGTAAAACCAGCTAGCTAGAGAATATTTTTGGTAGTAATACTAGCTAATGTTAATTGTGCACTATATTGCAGGCCTTTAGATATACAGTTTACTTATCACGTTTAATCTTCACAAAACCCTAAAGGTAATAATATTTATACTGATCGCTAACATTTATTGAACACTTACAAAGTGCAAAACACTGTTCAAAGACAATGTTTATATTCAGTATTACTTCATTTAATCATAATGATGGTCCTATAAGTGCCTTTATTATATGTATTTTACAGGCAATATAACTAACGATTCAAGAACTTTCCTAAGGTCACATTGCTAGTAAGAGAAGCCAAAATTCAAATCCTGTAGTCTGACTCTAAAGCCCATGACATTCAAGTCCAGGCTTTTAACCACTGCTATTCACTGTTTCTGCAATTGGTATGCTTGGAGAAAACAATATTTTTGATACCACTAATACTACTACTAATATTTTGATATGATAGGATTTCATCAAGTTTTATTTAATGAACACAAGAAGAGAGGCAATAGCCAGAAGAGAGGCAATAGCCAGAAGCAAAGATAAGATTGAAATAGAATCTATATGAGTTTGAGTCTGAATCCCAATAAGCCTTTATCAGAAAATGTAAGGAGCTCTGATAGTAAGGTGTAAAAATTGTTGAAGAAAAAAAAACCAATGCTACTCAAAGTATACAATAGAAAAATTACTGCAAAACAAACAAAAGACCCTAATAACATAAAACAAAATGTAAGGAAATAAGATTAGGGTGAATCATACTCTATGGCTACCTAGGATTTAGAAATGCAAACCAAAATCACTCTGAGAAAATTAAATCTGTGAAAATTCTGCAACTTGATATAGGTATCAGTTTAATTTTGGTTGAAAAAGTTTCAAGTTATGAAAAAATCACTGTACTTACAGTGAAGTACAGTTATGTGAAGAATAACTCAAGGTCTACACAGTTTATTAGTGTAAAAAATTTAGTAACAACTTACATTTTTTTAAAAAAAATTATATTGGTTATGCTAATTTCCAGGTTTAAGGAATTACTGTATTGCTTGCAGTTTTATATCAAAACCTATTAAAGGAAGAAGGGTAGAAAAGGAGGAGGAGGGGAAAGATATTTCTTATTGGGTTTTGAGTCATGAAAACAAAGCAAAGGTTCACAAGCATAAATAACTTACATTGACTGATTACCAGTCTAGTGTTCTTTCCATTCTAACCCGAAACGAAGCTACTGAATCCTACAATGTGACTTAGAAATCATCTAACTAAAAGCATTCATGTTACTGATAGCAAAAAATGGTCCAAACCCACATAGTTACTGGCAGCAGAAGCAGAATGAGAAGTGGGTGTCCTGACAACAGGTATTCGCTCCAGGCAAAACATATATATATGTATATATTTTTTTAAGTATATTTTAATTATTTTAAAAAAACTTAAGCACTTACTATGTTTCAGGCACTATGTGCTTTTGATACATTAAAACATATTTCACACATATTTATTAGTGAAACTATTAAGGCCCCTTTAAAGGAAGTATCTTATTCACAAATGGATTTACTCAACTACAAGTACAGATTCCACATTTAAATATCACTGTGGTTGGAGAAAGAAATATTTTTCTCTTCAAAAATAAATAAATTGACTTTGAAGAGGTTTTAATTAATACTGACTTTAAAAGCACTTTCATCTAATACAAAAAGTGATATTGATTTTATTCATATTGAAGAATAACGAAAATAACTGAAAAATAACTGAAAATTTAAAATAACTGAAAAAAATATGTATGAGGCAATTGACACCATTAACCACCACAGAGCTGCAAATTAAAACCACAAGGATATATCACTACACACCCACTTAAATTAAAAGGACTCACAATACCAAGTGTTGGCAAGGATACAGAGCAACTGGAACTTGCATCCATTGCTGGTGGGAATGTAAATTGTACAAACACTTTGGAAAACTGTTTGGCACAATCTGTTAAAGTGAAAACATATATCCTATAACCCAGCAATTCCAATTCCTAGGTAACATAACCCAACAGAAATGAATACTTAAATGTCTAACAAAAGACAGATACAACAATGTTCATAGCAGATTTATTCATATTAGCCCCAAACTGAAACTTAAACATCCATCAAAAATAAAGAAGATAAATAGTAGTACATTCATATGACAGAATTCTATTCAGCAAATAATGAACTACTACTACACAGAACATATGGACGAGTAAAGCAGAGCCAAGGAAGCCAGATGCGAAAGGGTACATTTTATATGATTCCATGTATAAGAACAGCCGAAACTAACTTATAGTCAAATAGTGGTTCGGTTACCTTGGGGAAGTGGGGGGGAGCATTTACTGGGAGAGGACAAAAGGGAACCTTCTGGGATGCCGGAAATGTTCCGTATCTTTATCAGAATGATGGGTACATGGTTATACACATATGTAAAAACTCATCAAATTGTATACTTAAAATTTGGTGCACTTTGCTTTATGTAAGCTATATCCCATTTCTGTGAGATTCATCCAGGTTGTTTCATGTAGCAGTAATTCATTCTTTTTGATTGCTGTATAGCATTGTATTACATGAATGTATCACACAACACAATGATTCTTTTTATTGTTGTTGGGCATCTAAAAAGCTTTTTTTAAAAAAGAATTCAGTTTCCAAATGAACATTTTCTCTGCTCACTAGCAGATTTTGTTTACTAAACTACTAAGAAGCAAAGTCCATTCGCTTTTTTTTTTTTGAGACAGGGTTTCGCTCTGTCACCCAGGTTAGAGTGCGGTGATGTGATCACAGCTCACTGCAACCTCAAATTCCTGGGCTCAAGCAATCCTCCTGCCTCAGCCTCCTGAGCAGCTGGGACTACAGGTGCATGCCACCATGCCCAGCTAACTTTTTAATTTTTATTTTTAGTAGAGACAAAATCTTGCTATGCTGGCCAGGCTGGTCTCGAACTCCTGGGCTCAAGTGATTCTCCCTCCTCAGCCTCTAAAAGTACTAGGATTATACAGCTGTAAACCACCACATTTGGCTCCACTTCCTTTAAGTTCTACCTTAAGTTTTAACAAATTGCCAGACAACATTTCTTTGGTGCCAACCAAGTCTATAGTGTTGAACTCAATGACAGAATAATTGAAATGAAGACAGTTTCTCTCAGAAAGAATACCTCAGAGTATAATATTAAAATAATAATGTTTGCTTAAGATGACTTTTGTCAATCAATAAACTATTTAGTGGATTGGTCTATAATTACTGAATTATGTAAATGATTCATAGAACTTTTGTGAATGGGGAAAAAAATGAGAACCAATCTAGGTGGACTTGACTTGCATATTATAATCTGACAGACACTGTAGATAATTCTAAAATTAATTTCAAACTCTGTATCAATGTTTGTCAATGTTTTCTGAGTCTTTACTAGTTGTCTGAAAGTATGCTAAGCCCTTTATATGTATTTTTTCATTTATCCTCACAATAATCCCATGAAAGATGTTACTATTATCCCTATTTTATAGAAGAAGTAACTGAGGTTTAAAAAGGGAATGCAAGGAATACACTACTGAGTGAAAAGCCTAGACTAAAACATGGTCTGAATGACACCAAAATGTGAGTTCTCAACCATTATAAAAAATCCCCTCTGCTCAGTTCTTCTCAAGAAATTTATTTATAACTTATTACCATGTGTAGATGTATACTCATTCATTCAATATATATTTACTGAGCATCAAACACTGTTCTAGCTGTTTGTTTCACATTAGAGCATAACAGGGACAAAAAAAATCCTGCCTTTGTGGTGCTTATATTCTAACAGGACATAGACAAAAAACATCACAATAAATAAGTAAATTATACAGTTGTGTTAGAAAGTGAGCAATGCTACAGGGGCAAATAAGTGGATAAAGTGATTAGAAATGTTGGTTGTAGTTTTACATAAGACAGCCCTCACTGAGGAAGTGAATTCTGAACAATGACTTCAAGGAAGTAGAGCCAGAGCCACACAGCTATCTGTAGGGGACAGGGGTACGGAGACGAGGAGGTGAGGCTGGAGAACTAGGGGAGTGGTGCAAACAGTGAGGGTATGTGTGTGTGGCTAATATACAGCCTGGTAATTCACTTTTATGAATTTCAGCTTTTGAATGAAAGGGAAACCACTCCCCTTCTCTCACCAAATCTTGGCTAGTTTAGCTATGTTTCTCTAAAAAAACTTAAAAGGACACTGTAGTTTTTTTTTTTTTTTTTTTGAGACGGAGTCTTGCTCTGTCGCCCAGGCTGGAGTGCAGTGGTGAGATCTCGGCTCACTGCAAGCTCCGCCTCCTGGGTTCACACCATTCTCCTGCTTCAGCCTCCCGAGTAGCTGGGACTACAGGGGCCCGCCACCACGCCCGGCTAGTTTTTTGTACTTTTAGTAGAGACGGGGTTTCACCGTGTTAGCCAGGATGGTCTCAATCTCCTGACCTCGTGATCTGCCCGCCTCGGCCTCCCAAAGTGCTGGGATTACAGGTGTGAGCCACTGCGCCCGGCCTGTAGTTTTTTTAAGTGCAAAAAAAGTGAACTATGTATCCCTGATTCTGCCTTTTTAGCAATAGACTTTGGAGGAAGGACCTGTCATATATAAAAATGGGTTAGAAGTAAACAAAGTTTACACATACATGCACATACACGCAGGCACTCAAGGGAACATTCTGGGAGCTACTTTACACAAAAACGCAGGGCTCTAGGTGACTTCTTTACGACAGTCCATATTGTTACTGATTCAATCTATTAAGCTAGGATGAATGACAATAAAAATTTCCACATTTTACACAGAAAATAGCTCTAGATTTGTTTATTATTTATGCATTTTACATCATATGATTAACATAATGTGTGAATGAGTACTTAAAATCACTGGGTTTATAAAAAGTGACTTTTTCTCTAAGTAAACAAGTGTACTATAAAGTAACTTCAAATCTTTTAACCTTAGTAAATACAAGTCCTTATCCTAAAGCAATGTTATCTTTAATTATCACTTATTTGTGAATTGTTAGAAAATAATGACAATCAATTAAGAGTCTGAGCTCTACAAATATTAACCAAGATTTCCTCTAACAAAGGCAGTCTCTGGGAACATGTAGGTTAAAGGGCCAGCTTGAGAGTAAAATAATATTCTTCATTCACAGTAAGGTCAGATGGAGTTTAGTCAGTCACTCTGATGTCTTCTTTTCAATAGACAAACTGCTTAAACAGGACAATTGAAGGATGACTTCTCTTAAATGTAAGGTAATTATAATTTGTCCATAATGTAATGTAGTGACTCAACTATGTTATTACTTCAAAATAAAAGTAGCATATGACGTGAAGGAATTTCTCCTCTTCATTACAGTATTACTCTACATATACTTACTAACCAATTTGAGATTTTATATTTGTTCATTTGTATTTCTTCTTTACCAAACTATTGATTTAGTTAATTCAGGGACTGCATCTTATTTGCATTCTCATCTTTAAGGTTTAGCACTATCCCTTGCACACAGTAGGTATTAAATGTTTGTTGAATAAATCATTATCCACTAGTAGCTGAGTTACGTATTTTTCCATCTTTATTAAATACAGATGGTGGTAGGTTTTAAATAACTACCAAAAAATCATTAATGGAATATCAAATATAAATATGCCTAGACAGGCATATTTATAAATATCAGAAGCACACTCACTGCTGTGTTTGCCAATCTGATGCTTCACCAGGAAGACACCTAGTTGAACTACAGGAGGATGAGAAGGCGGGAATTAAAATCTGTGCACTGGGCCAAATCCGGAAAATCCTTCCCAGCCCTCCCAGTTTCTGGAGACGAGGAGTAGGGCAGAGGGCCCCTCCCGACTCTCTCCCACGTGGCTCCTCTCGGGCGAAGAGCTACTGCACTTACCCAGGCTTAGGAAGTGGGTGTTTAAGCCATGGGTTAGGGGGCTTGTGAGCACGCCCGGTCCTTTCCCTGAGGCTATGAAACGGTTGCTCCACGGAATCCTCTCGGCCGACTGACCTTTCGCCGCCCTGCCCCAGCGGCCGGCTGGTTTCTACCGGCGGAGGCGGGGTCTGGTTTCCGCAGCCCAGTAGCCCGCTAGCCCGGCCCCCTCCCGCTAGTCGTAAAGTGCAGTAAAGGCACCAGCATTTTGCGGCACCGTAGGTGAGGCCGGCGGCGTGGGTCTTTGCTCTGCACGGAGCGGGCGCCTTGGCAGTTAGTTGCTTCGGCGGAAAGGTGGTAGTTCGGAATTTGGAAAGGCCAGGGAACTAGCTACGATTCTCTCAGCGGGTAATTGGCTGCTCCTAGGTTTGTGTAACAAGCGGCAAAACTGGTAGGGTTGTTTAAAACCTCTTATCCCAGTCCTTAAGCGTGACATAAGGTTCCCAAACCCCTCCTTGTGACTTGCCGCTTCTTTTGTGCTACTTTGGTTGTCATCTTCGTGTTCATCACTAGATTTTAGATGTCCTCGGCGTAACTGACGGTTTTTCTGTCCACTTCGTCTTGCAGTCTCTCTTCTCCTGAAGTTTGAAATGCTTTATCTCATCGGCTTGGGCCTGGGAGATGCCAAAGACATCACAGTCAAGGGCCTGGAAGTTGTTAGACGCTGCAGTCGAGTGTATCTGGAAGTCTACACCTCAGTCCTGACTGTAGGGAAGGAAGCCTTGGTAAGTGCTGAGGGTTCCCCAGCCTCCTGGGAAGAAAGCTGTCTAACATCTGATTTTCATACACTAAGCTGAACAGAATTTTCAGGTCTGCTTGTTTAAACCCTTTGAAACGTATCCCTTGTTCATTAATGATCTGAGGAGCAGAAGAATGGAAATTATACACCAACCAAGTGACTTGGAAAATGAAAGGGTGCTTTGTCCTATTTTACAAGTCTAATTTTGTGGCTTTCTCCAGTAAATAGGAAAGCTATTTTATACTCTTGGGGGGTAGTTATCAAAACCCCTTATTTCATAAGGTAGTCAAGAAATCCTTTCTGAGTTGAGTGCTAATGAGGTGCTGACACAGCCTTAATGAGTTGGTTATATATTCAAAACCCAAGCTGAAAGCTTCCCCCTTTGAAGTATGTCCATAGGGAATGGTGATTGCCTTTTTGTATCATATCCAGAGAGATCTTATCTTAGACTATCTCCCAATAAGGCTTATACTGATACATTTGTATATATTAAGTGAGCCTGGACTTAATATATACAAATGTATAAGTATACACTTATATGAGTATACACTAAGTAACCAGAGTATTTGTTAGTATATTATACATTTAGTTGACCCTCTAAAGGGCCCAGTAAATTTGAGGGAAGGGTCAACTTCAGGTTCATTGTCAAACTCTAAGTAGAATGTAAATCAAAAGATTAATACATATGTTATGGGAGGAGGGAGCAGATTTTTAGAATTGTCATATCTTCCAAACAAAAAATAGACTTAAAATTTTTAGGCCTCAGATTACTTTAAAATCTTAAGGAATTAAGAATTGCTACTTGACTTGGCCATGCATTTAAATAAAAGTTGTGTGTAAAGACCAACTTTGATATGTACATATACGTGGAGAGAGAGAGAGAGATAATGAGTCTCACTCTGTTGCCCAGGCTGGGGTGCAATGGTACGATCATGGCTCACTGCAGCCTCAACCTCCTGGGCTCAAGTATCCTCCCACCTCAACCTCCCGAGTAGCTGGGACTACAGGTGGATGCCATCATGCCCAGCTAACTTTTTTGTATTTTTTGTAGAGACAGGGTTTTGCCACATTGCCCAGGCTGGTCACAGGTTCCTGGACTCTAGCGATCTGCCCGCCCGGCCTCCTAAAGTGCTGGGATTGTATAGGCATGAGCGACCACACCCAGCCTAAGGCCAGTTTTGATTTAAAAAACTTTTTTTTTCTCATTTTTTTCACTCTTAGGATAGAACCAAAATATCTAAGCTCGAAATGATGGAAATGTGCCTCTCTAATTAGTGATTAAGGAAAAGTAAAAAGAACTTAACACCTTCAAGAAAAGAGAGACAAATAACAAAACAGCAGTTTGATAGAATGAGATATCAGGGGATGGCATAGAGGAAAGTTTGGATATAGTTTTGTCTTTACTTTGTTACATGTTAATGTGACCTTGGACAAGCCCTTTAACTTTAGTGTATTTTTTAAATGGGGTAAAAAACACCTACTTTTGGTGTTCAGCATAGTTGTTAGCATAGGTTCTTAGCTATGGTACGTGGCACAAAAGTGTTCAGAAATACAAATTGTCAATGGTCACATTTCCAAACTTCTCTGAGCCTCAGTTTCTTCGTTTGTCAAGTGGCAATTACCAGTTGGAGGGTTATGTAGTGTTTTATTGAGATGATGTATATGAAAGTGCTTTGTAAATTTTCAGTGGTAGCTAAATGTTAATTTTGGCTGCTGTTATTTTGTAAAGCTTTTTTTTCCAAAGTCAAAACTTCTGGAGTTATTACTTACAGAGTCAAGACCTGAAGCTGGACCCAGCCTTATCTACAGTAAATTATGTGTACTTTGTTAAGGTGCTGGAATATCTGTTTCTCCACAATAAGAAGTACTGACATTTATAGAACAGTTACAGAACAGTTACTGTGCACTGTTTTAAATGCTTTACATGTAGATTAGGATTATTATTCTAATTACTGTTCATTTTGCAGGGATAGAGAAGTTAACAAACTTGCCCAAGTTCATACAGATAGTGAATGATAGAGCCAGGAGATGAACCAAAGCAGTCCTGAGTTGAAGCCTGCCACTCTTTTTATTATTGTTATTATTTCTTTTTTTTTATTATTTTTTTTATTTTGAATTGGAGTCTCGCTCTGTTGCCCAGGCTGGAATGCAGTGGTGTGATCTCGGCCCCTTGTAACCTCTGCCTCTCAGGTTCAAGCAATTCTTGCCTTCTGAGTAGCTGGGATTACAGGCGTGTGCCATTGCGCCCATCTAATTTTTGTATTTTTAGTAGAGATTAGATTTCACCATGTTGGCCAGGCTGGTCTCGAACTCCTGACCTCAGGTGATCTACCTGCCTCGGCCTCCAAAGTGCTGTGATTACAGGTGAGAGCCACTGCACCCGGCGGAGGTTTACCACTCTTGACCTCTACACTGTACTGTGCCTCTGTATTCTTAAGGATAGATAATAGCTACACAAAGTGTAACTTCACAGAACACCTACAGAGAAGGTAGGATTCAAGCAAAATGGTCAATGCTGGATCCTGCCCTGCTTAATAATTTGTTCATGTACTCATTTGTTTGACAGATATTATTGAGTACCAGACACCGTTGCACTACAGCAATCCTTATAACTTTTAGTAACTCACTCAAAGTTCTCAGTATGTAAGAAACCATATTATTTATCTATGCATCCAGTTTTACTCCATTTGAATTACTTATTACTTCTCAGGAAATCAGTTTTAAGATTCATGATCCTTCATTCTGTACTGGCTGACGAGATGAAAAAAAAGAAAAGGATTCATGGTCTTGCATAATAGCCTGTAACCACTATCAGATGACCACTAGCTTACTAGCTCACTCTCTACTGGATTTGTTCTCTAGAGTTGAGCTGCAGGGAATTAAATCACAAACCAATTTGTTTGCAAACTTCCTACATATTTAGAATTCAGTTATTGCTCCTGCAACTCTGCCTTTTTAGCAGAAACTAAGGAATATAGTTTTAAATTAGTATCTTTTGCATTTATGTAGGAATGTTCACTGGTTCTGTAAACAGCTAATTTTCTATTATTTCTCATTGGTGCTGCCTTTTTTTTTCTAGCTGAGTTGCCATATGTTTAACCATTGAAAATTTAATAAAAGCCAAACCACCATGTTTGTTTAAACTTATTGTTTAATATATTTATTCTGTATTACATCATGTTTCTGAAGTAGGGCTCATGTGTACCTATCCCGTATTCATCCTACAGTGTTCTGCTTGGCCTTTTGAACCAAATTTAGAAATAAATTTAAAATGCAAAAAGCCTCAGATGTTAAGAGGTTCTCCTCCTTTGGGATATTAAGACAGCCCCAGATACAGAGTTTAATTGCAACATGATATAAAATACTGGCTCACTAATGAGTTGTATTGAATGATCTGTGTTTGGGTGGTTGCCAAGATATGCACCAGTCCCAAACAAAGAGTGTGTGTGTGTGTGTGTGTGTGTGCGTGTGTGTGTGTATGTGTGTTAGAATGGTCACCTGCTGTCTCTTATATCTGTAGGAAGAGTTTTACAGAAGAAAATTGATTCTTGCTGATAGAGAAGAAGTGGAACAAGAAGCAGATAATATTTTAAAGGATGCTGATATCAGTGATGTTGCATTCCTTGTGGTTGGTGATCCATTTGGGTAAGTCAAGGCAGACATTTTGAGTTTTTAACTCATTTACTTTTTTTTTAATCAGTAAGAATTATTCTATTGCATTTAAAACTTTTACCTGCCAGGTCCTGATAAGGAACTCTGTTTACTTAAGCTCTATGTAAAATGTCATAGTTTAAACTTTCATAATCTTTGAGATTAATGAAGAAAAGCTACTTAGTAAATATATCATCATATGTATCACTACATTATCAAGTGTCAACTACAAAGTTTGTATCATTGCTTCTGCTGTTTTAGAAGGTCATGCAGGGCAACAAATGCCTTAACTGGTATATCATTATTAAATAGTTCATTACATTATCAAAAGTCATGCCTGCCATTTGCTGCTGATAATTTCAAGCATCTTTGACTTCTTTTGTCCTAGGCTTTTTTTTTCCTTTTGTAATCATCTACTATTTGGCAATACTGCCATCACTTTGCTTGCCTTGAATTTATCGTTTATCAAGTCTCTGATTTCAATTTCTTATGTCTGTTGGGAACCCTGTTCTTTGTCATTACCATGAAGATGGGCATCTACTGCCTAGTCAAGCATCATCAATCTCTAATGTCAAGCCAAACAGAAGAGTTCTTTGTCTACAGCTGGTTACCTAAGATTTATATCACAGATTTAAGGAACATAAGGACCATGTAAGACCTTGGAGGGGATAGGAATTTAATTTAAATACAGTGGTAAACTTTTGCAGGATTCAAAGCAGGAAAAGTCAAAATCTGATTAGCATTAAAAGATCACTCTAAATGCTTAGCTAAATGGATTTTAGGGAGGCAAGAATGTTTTTGATGGAAAAGAGAAAAAGATGGGAACATATTTAGAAGAAGAATGCCAAGATGAATGTGGTGGATAAGGAAAAGGAAAGGAGTAAATCTGACTCCCAGGATTCTAGCTTTATAAATGAGTGGTTGATAATGTCACTTGAAAACTGGTAGAGAACAGGATTTGGAGAAACAAGAATTGGTTCTGGAAATATGTTAACTTTGAAATGTCAAGTAGGCAGTTAGCTGCTGCTAGAGCTTGGGTTGGGAGGTCATCCTAGATAAATGGCTTTTGAAGTCATCAGTATGTTTATAGTGTTTAAAGCTGGAGGAATGGATAGAATCAGCTTAGGAGAGAAGAGTGGGAAAAGAAGAGGACCTAGGATAGCCCTAGGAAACCTTGGAATTTCATCGTGTACCTAGAGCCAGAGGAGGAGGGAGAAAAAGCAAGAGAGTATGTTGTCACAGAAGCCAGGAAAAGAGACTATTCAAAAAGGAAAGACTGAATAGCTTCAATATAACACTGAAAATTTGACTGTAAGATGAGGACAGAAATAAGTGTATGAATTTAAAGACATGATGTTTGGAGTTGATTAGTGGTGGTTTTATGGAGGAGTTGGAACCTGGGCTGGGTTTGGATAGAGTTCAACAGATGGAGATTATGGGGTGGGCCAGGAGAAAGGTAGAGGAAGAATGCTCACATAAGTGAAAAAACTGAGGCACAGAGAAAGTACCTTTATGTAATTGCTCCCATACTCAAAAACCTTCAGTGACTTCTCATGACCTTAAATCTTGAAGTCTTTTTTTTTTCTCTAGCTACTCTTTAACTGCTATGCTAGAACCAAATGGTACAACTTTCCATTTCATAAGTGTTTTATAATATTCTTCCCCCATTTCTTTACTCAAGCTTTTTCCTTAAAACAGTTCTTCTCAGTTCCTAATTATACCTAATTGTACTATAAAATTAGTATACAGCTCAGATGCTACCTCTTTCATTCCTGTTTTATTCCAGAGTGCCTTTTTTTTTTTCCATTTTAAACTCCTTTAATTTGCCCTTTCTTAGTGATTCATCGTATATAACCTTGTATTTAAATTCAGATTTAAGGAATATTTACTGTACTGCAGTTATTTTTTATTTACTGGCAGATTATAGTTAGGATATGATAGTTGGAAATGGCATGGTGGGGAATGTGTAATTGGAATTGGAATTTGAGTGGATTAAATGGAGGAGAAATCAGGTAAGGAATATCGAATGCAGCAAGGCACTGAAATTCGTAGATATGAGCAAAAAATATCCCTTATTTAATTTTAAGACCCCTTCTTATTTAAATAAAATATATAAAAATAAGATTGTTTAAGATGCTGAATCTTAAATTCTTTTTTTCAGTATTTTTAAAATGGTAAAATAACACATGACAAAATGTGTCATTTTAACCATTTTAGTGTACAGTTCAGTGGCATACTAAGTACATTCACATTGTTGTGCAACTATCAGCACTGTCCATCTCCAACAATATGAAGTTCTTGAAGACAATTTAAAGTCGTAGTTAAGTAAGTTCATGTAGTCTCATCTTTGTTCTTTTACCCAGGTTATTGAAAGGAATATGGAAATAGATCACACGAAGAAAGTAAATGAGTCTAAAAAAATAGACTAAATCAATAGAACTTAATCACTGTGAGAGTTGACAGTCTCAAACATTCTATCCCTAATTCTCTGCATAAGAAGTCTTTATTAAACACACTGTTTCTAATGATGGTTCTGTTTTATTATTCCATTCTGTATTTCAATATGCTCTGTAACTGTATTATTATAATGAATACGAAATTTTTATCCCTATGTTGTATGCCTTTTCCTTAGTGGCATACATATACAGATAATATGTCCTGATGTAGGCTGTTTGACTGCTTCCATTCCATGTAATGAATGTGAACAGTGCTTGGCACCTAATAACTATAAAATCAATGGCAGCATTATTATTATTAGTCTATTTTTCTTCAGTATAAATAAAGCTATCATGTATAAATTTATGTATGTGATATCTGCCTCCCTCCCACTTCCTTATCCCCATATTTTAGATTGTTTCCTTATGGTAGATCCTCCAAAATAGGTTTTTAGAAATCAAATATCAAAAGGTGTGGACATGGACATTTTCTAGAATAAAGCATATTGTCAATTATTTTTCAAAAGGATAGTGCCAAGTGTTAGTGCTTCCATAGTTCATGAAAACCTCATTTTCACTATATCATTGTAAACATTACTGAATTTCTGGCCCAGCAGCCACACTTATGTCAAAAAGGGAGGCACTATAAAATTTAAAACAAACATACTAGCCGGCGCGGTGGCTCACACTGTAATCCCAGCACTTTGGGAGGCTGAGGCGGGTGGATTGCCTGAGCTCAGGAGTTCAAAACCAGCCTGGGCAACGTGGCAAAACCCCATCTCTACTAAAAATACAAAAAATTAGCCAGGCGTGGTGGCAAGCGCCTGTAATCCCAGCTACTCAGGAGGCTGAGGCAGGAGAATTGATTGAACCCGGGAGGTGGAGGTTGCATGAGCCAAGATCGTGCCACTGCACTCCAGCCTGAGCAATGGAGCAAGACTCTGTCTCAAAAAAAAAAAAAAAATCAGATTTTGTATATTCAAATTGGTCACCTTTATGTACTTTATTTTATCGATTCCATTAATCAGAACATTTTTGGATCTCCTTTTTTGAAATTGCCTTTAGAACAATTTCAAGTAACAAGCATGTTATTACAGACACATTTATTACTATTTCTGAGCATACATACTATACACATATATGATTTTAGATAGAGCCATATACCTAGAAATAGTAAATTTGTTTGTGTGTATATGTATGTGTCTACTCATTTTAAATAAACTTGTGATAGAGATGTAATTTTGAACCAGTTTTTCTTTTTCATTTACTTAAATAACTCACCAAGTAACTGATTTAGTTTTCTTTACTCTTAATGTTAAGTAGTGAGAGTCTGTTGAAGGTGATATTAAAAACAATTCTTTATAATTGATATTCATGTTATTTTTTAAAAGCTTATTTGAAATCAAATTAATGATTATTTTTCATAGTAGTTTTATTTTATGTATGTGATTAAAAACAGGCTTCCCTAGTGGGCATTTGTTAATATGTATCTGACTGCTTCATGGGGTGAAAGCCCTTTATCTTCCTACTTGGTATGCATTGACCAGTCCACAGGTTCTGCTTGTTTGCATGTGGTTTCTCAGACATGCTAATGTTGCTTTACCCAGTAGGGCCTGGAATTTTTATTAGGAGGGAAAAAGGCCTTTAAAATGCAGTTCTAAATTGATAAGGGGTTACATTTCACGTGTCCATATTTATATTTATCTATAGTCTTTCTTTACTCCAATCTACCTACTTACAATCTTGAGATCTTATCTTAAAAAAGGAAAGGCAACAGGTCAAATATGCATACACGTATATATGCATACACACATCCTAATTATACACAATAACCAAATGAAAACAGTTATAAATAAAACGACTGCTGGACCGATATAAAATGCAATATTATATGAGATAGGACTCTCATATAAAGACTGAGTGACAAGCTGTGAAAATTTATGTACGGGCCTACCTTGTTTTATTGTGTTTTGCTTTATTTCATTTCACATACATTGCATTTTTTAAAAATTGAAGGTTTGTGGCAACTTTGCACTGAGCAATCCTATTGGTGCCATTTTTTTCTGACAGCATGTTCTCACTTCCTGTCTCTGTGTTACATTTTGGTAATTATTGTGATATTTCAAGCTTTTTCATTATTACATCTGTTAATGGTGATTTGTGATCAGTGATCTTTGATGTTACTGTTGTACTTTGGGTTGCCACAAACCAAGCGCATATAAAATGGCGAACTTAACTGATAAATGTTGTGTGTGTTCTGACTGCTCCCACCAACCAGCCATTCCCCTAACTCTCTCTCCCTCTTCTCGGGCCTCCCTTTTATGAGAGACCCAACAATATTGAAGTTAGGTCAATTAGTAACCCTACAATGACCTCAGAGTGTTCAAGTGAAAGAGTCACATGTCTCTCACTTTGAATCAAAAGCTAGAAATGAGGAAGGCATATAGAAATCCAAGAGGCTGGGTGCAGTGGCTCACACCTGTAATCCCAGCACTTTGGGAGGCCAAGGTGGGCAGATCACCTCAAGTCAGGAGTTCAAGACCAGCCTGGCCAACATGACTAAACCCCATCTCTACCAAGAAATACAAAAATTAGCTGGGCATGGTGGCAGGTGCCTGTAATCCCAGCTACCCGGGAGGCTGAGGCAGGGACAATTGCTTGAACCCAGGAGGTGCAGGTTGCAGTGAGCCGAGATCACGCTACTGCACTCCAGCGTGGGTGACATAGCGAGATTCCGTGTCAAAAAAAAAAAAAAAAAGAAAAGGAAAGCCAAGATAGGCTGAAGACTAGGCCTTTTTCATCAAACAGCCAAGTTATGTATGCAAAGGAAAAGTTCTTTTTTTTAGAAGGAGTCTCATTCTGTCGCCCAGGCTGTAGTGCAGTGGCACGATCTCAGCTCACTGCAAGCTCCGCCTCCCGGGTTCACACCATTCTCCTGCCTCAGCCTCCCGAGTAGCTGGGACTACAGGCGCCTGCCACCACACCCAGCTAACTTTTTGTATTTTTAGTAGAGACGGGGTTTCACCGTGTTGGCCAGGATGGTCTCGATCTCCTGACCTCGTGATCTGCCTGCCTCAGCCTCCCAAAGTGCTGGGATTACAGGCGTGAGCCACCGCACCTGGCCAGAAAAGTTCTTAAAGGAAATTAAAAGTGCTACTCTTAGAAATGCTCTAATGATAAGGAAGTAAAACAGACTTATTGCTGATAGGGAGAAAGTTTTAGTGTTCTGTATAGAAGACCAAACCTGCCACAATATTCCCTTAAGCTAAAGTCTAATCCAGGGCAAGGCCCGAACTCTCTTCAAGTCTATGAAGGCTGACAGGGGTGAGGAAGCTGCAGAAAAATAGTTCCAAGCTAGCCGAGGTTGGTTCATGAGGTTTAGGGAAAAAAGTTGTCTCTATAACATAAATGTATGAGCTGTGGAAACAAGTTATCCAGAAGGTCTAGCTAAGATAACTGATGAATCACTACACAGTAGATTTTCAATGTGGATGAAACAGCCTTCTTTTGGAAGAGGATGCCTTGTAGGACTTTAATTGCTAGAGAGGAGAAGTGAATGCTGGACTTAAAAGGTCTGGCTAACTCTTGGTAGGGCTAATGCAGCTGGTGACTCTAGATTGAAGCCAGTGCTCATATATATACCCTTATGAAAATCCTAGGGCCTGTAAGAACTATGCTAAATCTATTCTCCCTGTGTGCTGTAAGTGGAACAAGAAAACCTGAATGACAGCACGTCTGTTTACAGCATGGTTCACTGAATATTTTAAACCCACGCTTGAGACCTACTGCTCAAAAAAATAGATTTCTTTCAAAACATTATTGCTCATTGACAATGCACTTGGTCACCCAAGAGCTCAGGCAGTGTACAAGAAGATTACTGTTGTTTTTATGCCTGCTAACCCAACATCTATTCTACAGCTCATGGATCAAGGAGTAATTTTGACTTTCAAGTCTTTCTGTCTAAGAAATACATTTTGTGAGGCTGTAGCTGCCCTACATAGTGATTTCTCTGATGAGTCTGGGCAAAGTAAACTGAAAACCTTCTGGAAAGGATTCACCATTCTAGATGTCATTTAAAATATTCATGATTCATGAGAAGAGTTAAAAATACCCACATTAATAGGAGTTTGGGAGTGGTCGAATGAATGAATGACTTTGAGGGCTTCAAGACTTCATTGCAGGAAGTAACTGTAGATATGGTAGAAATACCAAGAGAACTAGAATTAGAAGTGGAGCCTGAAGATATGATGGAATTACTTCAATCTTAGGATAAAACTTGAACAGATGAAGAGTTGCTTCTTATGGACAGGCAAAGAAGTGGTTTCATGAGATGAAATCTATTCTTGATGAAGATGCTGTGAACATTGTTGAGATGACAAAGGATTTAGAATATCACATAAACTTAGTTGATAGATTACTAGCAGGGTTTGAGAAGATTGGCTCCAATTTTGAAAGAGGTTCCACTGTGGGTGAAATGGTATCACACAACGTTGCATGCTACAGAGAAATCTTTCATGAAAGGAAAAGTCAATCAATGCAGCAAATTTCAGTGTTTTATTTTAAGAAATTGCCACAGCCACCCCTATCCTCAGCAACCACCACCCTGATCAGTTAGCAGCCATCAACATGGAGGCAAGACCATCCGCTAGCAAAAAGATTACAACTCACTGAAGGCTCAGATGATTGTTGGCATTTTGTAGCAATAAAGTATTTTTAAACTAAGATATGCACATTTTCTAGACATAATGCTATTACACACTTAACAGACTACAGTATAGTATAAACATAACTTTTATATGCACTAAGAAACAAAAAAAAAATTTGGCTGTCTATATTTTGATATTCACATTATTGTGGTTATCTTGACCCAAACTTGCCATATCTTCATGGTATACCTGTATATTCTGCCTTATATTTTAAATACAGAGACAAAGCCTTCAAAATAGAGCAGTGATTCTAGTTGTGCCCTAATTTAGAATTTTAGAGCAGTAATTTTAAGAATTTAAAAAGGCTCTGAGACCAAAGAGCTTAAGAATCGCTGCTCAAGAGTTAAGTTGCTGAGCTTATATTTCATAGATGTCTTTTTCAGGTATTTACAGGACAAAGGGCAAGTTAAGGTCCCTTTCTTAAGTAGTTGCCAAGGCTGCTTTAGGAGTGTTATAGTAGCAGCTCAACATTTTGAAGGGCATGTTTAGTCTTGCATTTTCTTGCTAAAAAGCTCAGATGAAAGCCTTATGCAGGTGCATGGAAGAATTTGAAGAAAGGCAGTGCTCCTGCCTCTTTAATTGACATGAACTCAGGAAATATTATAGCTTTACTGTCTTAAAAGTGTTGTTTGCTTTAATCCAATCTAATCTTTTCTCACTACAGGGCTACAACACACAGTGATCTTGTTCTAAGAGCAACAAAGCTGGGAATTCCTTATAGAGTTATTCACAATGCCTCCATAATGAATGCTGTAGGCTGCTGTGGTTTACAGGTAATGCAACAAAGGAGGTTTTTCAGTGGAATTAAACAAAAATGTTTTATTTTTCCACAAATTGAAAACACATTTAATTGTATTTTATGAATCATAAAACATACTACTGTTTGATACTAGACTACTTAGTATATACATTGAATTTTTTAACACCAATTTTTTTATGCTAGGTTTTCCCCCTTATTGGAATCGAACATTTAGATTTAGCTAGAAAAATGATTTTAACCTTATATCCAACTTGTACTTACATAAAAAGGAAAATATAAACTAATCACAATGACGTACTCAGCATTGTCGAGGCCCATGATTTTTCATATAGTATTGTTTTGTGTGCTGTCAAGAGCATTGTGATGCTGCATTTCTTCATAGAATCAGTATAAAAGCTAAAAGCCAGTGATATAGGCTTTTAAACCAGGTTTGCAGTTATTGATTTGTAAAGTTTGTTATTTTTGTGTCCAACAGTCTTGGTTCTGAGGGGTTAGAGTGCCCCACAATTGTTTCCAAGATTTACTTCTTAGCTACTGATACTCATTTTCCAAGCTTGGTGTTTGTATTCTGATGTTCACACATGGATAATCCATGACAACTATGACTGCTGCTTGGCTAACAGTGGTTTTAAGACATCATCAATTGTTAAGACACATTCCTGTTTTCAGATATATCATAATAGGAAAACAACATGCATCTTAGAAGCTGTGAAATAAAGTATTCCCCAATGTGTCTTCCTGAAACGCGTAATTTAAAAATAGATATTTTCAAGAAGATACGTTAGCATCAGGCACCAATGCTATGTCTATAGCTTTAGAGGACTATATTTTCTGTATGACTTGGAGAGAATATTTCAATTTAATTGACTAATACTGGCTTTTTATGTCAAAATGTTGCCTGTGTTTGTGAAGAACTAGAGAAAAAGTATAAATGATTGACCTGACCTGACAGTATTCACCACTTGCTCTTAGTTGTTATGTTTAAATTAGCATGGAATTTTGCTATCTTTTTTGTCCAAAATGCATACTTTTTAAAAAACCTTGCCCATTCAAGTCTTTTTTTCCCGTTTTGAAACTCTTCTGAACATTTCTGTGTTGGAGTAAGTTGAATGCTATTCATGGAACTATAAAATGTTAGCGCTACAAAGAATGCTATAGGGATGGCGAAAATGATGCCAAAATATGTTCCCAAGGTCATTCAAGTAGGTAGATGGACCTAAAACTCTTGATCCCTAGTCCAGTATTCTTCCCTTCTGGGGGTGTCCAAGGGAGAGAGTACAGTCATGAGTTCTTAGTTTCTGTTGCTGGTTGGACCAGTAAAGCCCCTTCCTCATCCCTCTTTTCTGCTTATCACTAGAGACAGAAACTAAAAACCATGGCTTCAGGCTGCTAAAAGCCTAAAACAAAACAAAACAAAACAGAACAGAAAAACCACAACAAAATAAGGCAGATTGGACAAGCTTGTGACGATGCTGCCTTTTAAGAATTGATGATGGATGGCTGGGCATGGCTCACGCCTGTAATCCCAGCACTTTGGGAGGCCGAGGCAGGTGGATCACCTGAAGCCAGAAATTCAAGAACAGCCTGGCGAACATGGTGAAACCCCGTCTCTACTAAAAATACAAAAATTAGCTGGGCGTGGTGGCAGGGACCTGTAATCCCAGCTACTAGGGAGGCTGAGGCAGGAGAATCACCCTAATCCACAAGGCGGAGGTTGCAGTGAGCCGACATCGTGCCATTGCACTCCAGCCTGGGTGACAAGAGTGAGAACTCCATCTCAAAAAGAATTGATAACTGCTAGAAGAAAGAAAAAAAGGAGATAAATTATCATTTGATAAATAAAGATATGTAAACCTTAAGCTAATAGGACATACATTTTTACCATATTTCATATAATTTTGTGTCTTGTAAAGAAAGTTAACTAGCCCTTTCTCCATCATATTTTGCTCTAAATTATAGCTGTTTTTAATTAATTTTTTTGCTTTTTTAAGCATAAAAATAGAACACATCCCATATAAATCTGTTTTGTAGACTGGTTAAAACTAAACCTGGGTGACCCTGTCCTTCTGATCCTCCACACTGATAGATAGGTAGAGTGTAATTGTTCTTGTGTCTAAGTTGGGTGAAGGTATTTGAGTAGGAATTTATGGTGAGAATTAGCAGTCTTCATATAAGCACCGACAGTCATATCCACATATTATTTTTCAAAAAACTTTCTCACACTTGTGTGTGGGATTTCTCTAAACAGCCACACACCATTTTCCCCCAGGTTAGTTTTATTATCTAATCTGGATATGAAATGACTATTTGTGTGAAAAACAGGAGGTGCCTTTTTAGGTTCTGTCTTATATAATGTTCACATTTCTATGAAGATATACTTCTTGTACCACTGAAATTATTCATATCAGAAGAGGTAATTATTGATTGATTTTGTACAGTTTTCTAATATAAAAAGCACTAAAAACCATGCATAACACACTTAAATTTTAAAATAAATGTATAGATATCCTGCATAATGCAAGTATTTTGACAAAGTCTTCTTCCTTATAATAGCTGGCCTTTTTGCTATTTGGATTAGCGCTTATGGAAGAAACAATAACCTAAATCTGTGGTTCTCAGACTTAGTATTTATTAGAATCACCTAGAGGGCTTGTAAGGCAGGTTGCTGGGCTTCATATTCAGACTTTCTGATATAGTAGATCTGGGATGGGGTCTGAGAATTTGTATTTCTAACAAATTCTCAGGTGATGCTGAAGCTATTGCTACAGGTACCATACTTTGAGAATTACCAACCTAGACAAATTAAAAACTTAGAAAGTGAAAGAACTGTGTTATCTTTTGTTTGGCATGGCAGGATTGGAAGAGTAGGTTTTTAATTCCCAGTAGACACTTGTTAACTGTAGGATGTTGAGAGGTTATCTTGCCATGCTCTCTTGCTCAATTTTTTAAAAGGGAGATGAGAACCACTCTGAAAAGGCATTCTGTCATCTCCGCAAAAGAGCTTTCCATGAGTTCAAAAACAGCCATCAAGTTATCGAACAGAGTAGATTAAAGAGTAGCAGTATGAAATTTCTAACCTAGAAATAGACTTTTCAGCTATCAATTTATCAACCCCATTTGAACTATTCTGTTGTTTTTGTTGTTTTCTAAAGAAACAACATGCAGCGTTCAGAATCAACCACTGAGTATTGTTCATTACCTTTGTAGTTTATTAGCCAACAGAAAATTTCTGTTTATCACTATGATGGTAAAAATCGTTGTGTAACTATCTAACACTCCTTCATACACGCAGACATTCACACACACAGCCAGTTGATATGCACTATCCTACAGGCTTGCCATAAAATAAAATTCTTTACCACAAACTCCATATTCCTGATGAAAATTTTCCTTGTAAAATAAAAAGTATATTAGAGGCTTCCAAGTTAGACATCTTTAAAGAGAACAGTGATCCATTCATTCAACAAATACTGTTAACCTACTTATTTTTCTAAGTGCCTTTGGATACAGTGATAAACTTGACCAATAGGGTCCTTGCTGTCAAAGAGATTCTGTTTTAGTGGGCAGAAGAGACAACATCAATAAAATGATAAATATTAGATAATGGTAAGCATAAGAAATTCAAGTAGACTGGTATTTAGAGAGTGACTAAGTCAGTACTGAGGTCGGGGAGGTATCTCTAAGAAGGTGACATTTGAGATTCTAGATGAATCAAGAAGGAACTAGCATATTCCATACAGAGGAAACAGTCAGTGCAAAGGCCCTGAAGTGAGAATGAGCTTGGCTTGTTAAAGGAACCAAGGAAAGGCTTGTTGGACCATAGCAGGCAAGGGGAAGAGTGACCTGAGGTTGGATAGGTGGATAGAGCTGGATCACTAGGCTCTCATCCAACATTAGGAATTTAGATGTTATCCTAAGTGACATAGATTGACATTGAAGGGTTTTAAGCAGTATAAATACTTGATCTGATAAATTTTTTAAAACATAAGCTTTGGCCAATATGTGGAGATTGAATTACTGCCAGGCAAGATTGGAATTGAGGAAATCAATTAGGAGGCTAATTACAGTCATTTAGAGGAAAGGTGATGGTGGCTTGTACTGTATGGAGTAGGGCATAAGAGAAGATTTAGAAAGTGAACTCGTAAGAGCATTTTCTATTAAGAGAATTGAGATTTGGGGAGATGTAGAGAGCCATTTCTACCTTACTGATAGTCCTAGGAAAGGAATTGGGGTCTTTATGCTAATGGGTCCTTTTCCACCATCTCCACTACCACAGTTTTCATGGTTTGTACCCCCAAAGACTTGTTTATAGGCCTGGATTCTTCTATTACTATTGCTTGATTGGCTTCCTACTTTGGTTGGTTCTGTTAAACTTGTTATTGCTAGAGCAGTTGCCTCCTGTCACTAAGAGCCCTGTGCCAGTCTTTCTGTGCTTTCAGGACCATATATTAATCATAGAATTGATTATGTGGAAGAGTATGATTAGGTTTATCTTACTCCTAGACTCTTGAGGGTATGGATGTTGCCTTGAAGTCTCTGCTAATGTCTTGGGAAGAGTTAAAGTCATGGGGTAGATATTAAATACATGTATGTTAAATGAAAGAAGCCAGACATAGAAGTTCATGTATTATTTGATTCTGTTTACATGAAGTGTCCCCAAAAGGCAAATCTGTAGAGACAGAAAGTAATTAATGGTTGTTTGGGGCTGGGCATTACAGGGATTAACTGTGAATGGACATAAGGGGTCTTAGTCGGGTGATGAAAAATGTTCTAAAACTAAGTACGGCAATGGTTGCACAGCGTGGTAATTTACTGAGGCTTAGAATATATATGTTGAATAAAAATTGACTACATATTGGGTAGAATTGGTAGAGGAAAAATATGATGGAAAAGATTCAGAATTGAACTTCAAATTAAAAGGCCTTGTTTTACTTCTTGCCTAGGCAATAACTAAGGCGTCATCTTCTCTGGATCTCAGATTCCTTTACTGTAAGGGTATGTGGTGAGGATTGGGAGGGAGATTGGATGAGAGTATTGGTTTTCAAACCACACCATGATGTATGAAGACGCTTTAGGGATTCTGCAGACAATGAAGTAATGACATAACACCAAATAACAAAGATTTAGATCCTCAAGGAGCCCAATCATTATCTTTAACTCTATTGATGTTTTACTTAAGAATAGTTCATTTAGAAAAAAAGAACTAAATGTACACTAAGTGCCAGTAAAATATATGAAAATTACTAAACTGGATAAGGTCTAATACAGATTTGGAAGCCAAAAAGCCAGCCTCTTTTCCAACATTTAGCAAAGATTATCTTGACTGAGATACATTAGGTACTCAAATTTTAATTCAATAAATTTTAGGATTTTTCACATTAAAATAATAGTTATAAACACATATACTTTAAAATCATGTTTTTAAATTCCTAACAGATACTTCTAACACTTGTATTTGTTTAACATTTTGCAGATTTTTCTAATGAAAGAAAAGCCTATTTGTATGTCTAAAGCCAGGAATGTTGGTTGTGTTTAGATGTCCTGGTAATGAAAATTTGCTTAATAAATTGAGGATCAATCTTAATAAATCAGAGATTTTTCTCAATACACAGAAGATAGGAGAATAAAGCCCTTTTCTTTGTTTTTTTTTTTTTGGGGGGGGTGGGGGGGGACGGAGTCTCGCTCTGTTGCCCAGGCTGGAGTGCAGTGGCACAATCTCAGCTCACTTTAAGCTCCGCCTCCCAGGTTCACGCCATTCTCCTGCCTCAGCCTCCCGAGTAGCTGGGACTACAGGCGCCCACCACCACACCTGGCTAATTTTTTTTATATTTTTAGTAGAGACGGGGTTTCACTGTGTTAGCCAGGATGGTCTCGATCTCCTGACCTCGTGATCCGCCTGCCTCGGCCTCCCAAAGTGCTGGGATTACAGGCATGAGCTACTGCGCCCAGCCAAAGTCCTTTTCTTGAATTCTTGAGTTTAACATTTCTGCAGAAGCAGTTAGCTTAGACATACAGAATCAGAACTGCTTCCATTTAGCATTGTTCCTGCTTTAGAAGAACCATTTTCCTTGATAATAAATGATTTCTATGCTCACAGAAAATTAGGAAGATATATTGAGTATAAAAAGAAAATAAAAAAGCATCCATAGTACCACCACCTAGAGGTATCCACAGTTACCAATTTTGGCACATTTCAGTCTTTTTATTCAACACTTAATATGTGTATATTTACTTGATCTTATAGGCCAAATAAATATTAGAAGAAATTACAAATTCTGAAATACTTCTTTGTATAGAATTTTATTATCTTCTTAATCATTTGTGTGATAGAATATATTAGTTCTCTTATAGAAATTTGGTGACTGAAATGGTTTTAAAACATTTTAAAAGGCAGATAAATGAGACAGTTCCATGAAACCAGGTAGCAATGATTTTAGATAAAAACTGCATTATCAGTTGTGGCTGACTTCAGAGAAAAGGTTGTATAATTTCCTATCATTGTGAAATGTTTCCACTTTCTCTTGCTATTGCATGAGTGACCTTGAGTATTGCCATATGTTCATCTGTTTATATAATGCATTTCTAGTTTGGAAAAATGTATATTACTTTCGGAAAGTAACAACTCATTTCCTCTTTTTTTAATACCACAACATTCATTGTGATAGTCAGCATTGTCGACCTTGTAGTGATTCTTATTGTTACTTTTCAGAAGCATTAATTGGTTTCATTGTTGTCCAGGGACTAATGTGGTAATGAAAAACCCTAGCTTAATACAAAGAACACCTAGTTTTAGTGTTCTTTGTATTAAGCTAGACTTTATCATCTAGAGTTCTATATCCTTCTATGGTCTTAGAAGAAAATAATCTAAGCTCTTTCTATTCTTTAGTCACTTAGGAACAGTTTTTGACTACCTGCTAAGTCATGAGCATATTTAATTTTTTTTCTTCCTTTCTGTTTCCACTTATTACTGGTTCTAATCATTATTTTTTTTAATAGCCACCTTACCATCATTTTTTTCCTACTTCATAGTTTTCTTTTTAAATTGTAAATATAATTGTGCTATTCTTCTATTAAAACAATTTTGGTAAATTAATCCCCATCCTATATAGAATGTTCAGTTACTTGTATGTTGTATTAGTCCATTCTCATGCTTCTAATAAAGACATATCTAAGACTGGGAAATTGACTTTGAGGTCAATTGTGACTCAATTTTGAGGTCAAATTGACTTTGAGGTCAATAAACTGTGGAGTTTAATTGAGTCACAGTTCAGCATGGCTGGGGAGGCCTCAGAACACTTACAATTATGGCTGTAGGGGAAGCAAACACATCCTTCCTCACATGACAGCAGCAAGGAGATGTGCAGAGTAAAGAGGGGGGAAAGCCCCTTATGAAACCATCAGATCTCGTGAGAACTCACTATCATGAGAACAGCATGGAGGTAACTGCCCCCCCTCACCTCCCCCACTACTGGGTCCCTCCCACAACATGTGGGGATTATGGGAACTACAATTCAAGATGAGATTTGGGTGGGGACACATCCAAGCTATGTTATATATGTTTATGACTTTATCATATTATAAACTCTTTGATTTACTCATTTTCCTATCTGCCATTGCATTCTATCACAGTGCCATGCATATAATCAATATGTAACAAGTACTTGCTGAGTTGAATTTCTTATTTATTTTTTTCCCCCAGCCCCCTGACTTCCACCCTGGAATTCGATCTTGTCTTTGAAATTATATGCTGTAAATTGTCATTTTAAAATTTAATTTACAAGTGGCTCTCATTTATGTGTGAGAATAAATCTTGTAGCTCTTCTATGTAGTCATTCAACTTTATGTACCTAGTGTGTGGCCATGTGCATACTCTTTCTTAGTGTCATCAAAAATCAATGTTACATCAATGGTATGCAAATTGTATGTGGGGATAAAAACAACAACAAACAAAACCCAACCCCAAGAACAGTATTCTGTATAGAAGAGAAAACTAGTCACTCTTGATTTTGTGGTTTTGTGGTCCATTTTTTGACATTTTTGCTGGCTTGGCTTTCCTTCACTTCACAGATTAACTGATTTAATTTAGGATATAAATATATGATACTTGCAGGGCTTAATAGAGTTCTTAGCAAGTTTAATTTTTCTTAACAGATTTTTTTAGCTTTAATACCACAGAAAATATTTTTATTTATTACACAAAATAACAAAAGCATTGAAGTCTAAATGGAGTTTTACAAAGCATCTATGCTTCTAAAAGGAAAGAAATATTGATGGCTATGAGATGAGTTAGGAGACTGTTAAGGTTATTCAGGCAAGTGATATTGAGGGCTCAAACCATGGTTGTAGGGAAAGAAATGAGTAGTCAGCTATATAAATTATACAGCAGAATTTACAGGAATTGGCACTAAATAAGATGTCAGGAATTAGGTATATGTTTAGAGAGAAGTCAGGCACAGTTAGCTATTTCTGGGTAATGGCTTAATGCCATTTAAAATATTGCCCAAGACTTCCCGCCTCTGTTTCTTTGTTCATAGTATCTCATTCTGTCCCCATGTTCGGCTTCTCCAGTCTTAAATCTTAACTGTCTTTCAAGGTCTAGCTTACACCTTGTATTTTCAGAAGATGCCTTCAGATGCCCTCTTCGTGGGGGAAATGCTGAATTCTTATAATGCTTAGAGTCTATAGCATATTTAATAATAATTATTACTACCTTCTATTGTCTTTCTTGTGCATCTTCTAACTAGGTTGTGCCTTATGCCTAATGAGTGGATGTTTTGAGTTTTTTTGGTTTTTGTCCTAGATAAAACATAATCCAATATAAGTTAGGTAAACTGCTTTCTCTATAGGTTACTCCAGGTTAAAATTTAAAAAGGCCTATGTTTACCTACTGTTTCTTACAAAACAGCTGTTTTTGTAGTCTTTAAATTTAGATTTGCAGCAATAATGTTTTGGAGGAAAAGTGATCACAGCACAAAGGCTTATATGAATATTATAGAATGGTTCAATACTTAGGCTTCTGCAATCTCAGTTCTCATCACTGTGTGATTTTGCTCTAGTATAGTTCACTGGTAAGCCCTTGGATTGTGAAACACAAATAACTGGCTCTTTTGTTCTTTGAGGTATTGACATATGGTGAAATTGTTTGCATAATGTTCCAGGATTCACTGAAGAAGTTTGCACCACAGCTATAGGAGTGGTTACAGTTTATAAAACAGGGTCCTGGAGAGCAGTGCTTGTGTGAGGTTTTCTTTAATCTCTCAAATTAGACAATTCAAAGACACTGCTACACAAAGTGCTTTAGTGTTTATATGTGACTTGCATCTCAATTCTTTAAGTGGTCTGTCACTTTCTTTTTGAATGAAGAACTTATTTCCTTCCATGACTGTATTCCCATGACTCTTAAAGTATTTAAGACCCATTTAAAGTATGTATTATTGCATATATAATTTTTTAACAGTTTTACCTTGAAGTTTTTTTTTATGGAATAATACTAATATTTCATAGTTTGATCAGAGATGTGAAAAATCCTTTTTAGAATGTAAACAGTTGAACTTGTCAGAATGAAATCATAAATGTAGTTTCAAATATTTAGTAATATTTTTGAGCTTACTCCAATAAGGAAAGCAGTTGGATTAAAGCACGACACAGCATTTTAGAACATCTTCATTATTAAAACATTATCATTATTATATCATCAAATTCCTAACACTGAGACTTTTCCATGGGCAAGGCACTACTAGGCACTCTGCATACTTTGTGTCATTTAACCCTTAAAAACCACATTTTTATGTTTACAGTTATTATACCCATTTTGTAGAAGGGTTCCTCCCAAGGATTGGGAACATTACTTGACTTGTCCATGATTAATCATAGTAAGAACCAATGCCATGACTGCAGAGCCTTTCCCTGCTGTATGAGACATGAGCAACACTGCACAATCCATGAGAGCCAGAGCTGTGTTTTGCCTCTCATTTTAAACCCGTGACTAGCATAATACCTGGTACATAGTAGATGATCTGTAATAAGTATTTGTTGGCTAAGTTTGCCTCTCATCACCCAATAATAATAACAAAACCCCTCAGCAGGGCCAGGACCGATCCTGGTACCTTGGCACAGAGTGAACATATTCCTGGCATTCCACATTGGAACTAGAAATACATTGTCACAGGGAAACCTTGTCACATGTGGCAGGAAGTTTCATGACTGAATACTTGGAGTTACATGGGTCTTTGTACACTGACCTGTGAATTTGATTGCTACTGAATAGCATAACTTCTATGAGATAATATGTTTTTAGGCAGCTTTCAAATGGACTTTGGGAGTAAACCTTGTTGGTAGGTAAGATGTAGGCTGTGGCCTATGAGGAACATGATGAACCTTCCCTTTAGAACTCAAAGTCACCATTATGAGTATTGATTATAGTTGTATAGGACCTCATTATGTAAAAACTGAGAAACGTTGAGTTGCTGCTCTAGGGAATTAGGGATGAAGCACCTGAATGCCCCACCTTCTCTGTTTCCTTCCTGCTTGTCTTCCCCTCATATCTTGCTGAGCCTCTGAAACTGATTTGAAAAGCCTTAGGCTACTGGAAGCAGAGGATGACTAATCCTTGCTCCAGACCAGTTTCTGCATTTTTAATTGAAGAACCCAAGGCTGAGAAAAGTGACTTCCTGAAGTCACACGGCTATTTCAGGCACATGGTTAATTTGTGGCAGAGGACTAGATGTGACTTTCAGAGTCTAGTGCTTACCAGTTCTATTATAAATTATTTCAAGTACTATTTAAATTGAATAATTAAATCTTTATACAACTTTAGTATTCTGTTTTATATTAAGTCTTTGAAAATAAATGTCCTTTGCTCAGTGCTGAGATAAGAACTAATATTAACCTATTGTTTCACAGTTTGAATAACTTTTTACATGTAATATGATCCTCACAACCCTAAGAGTAGAAAGAACAGAATTTTATCACTATTCCTATTTTAGAGATAAAATCTTAAAGTAATATCACACAGCCAACAAGTTGCAGAGCCAGAATTCAAAAGTAGATTTTCTCACATAAGATTCGAAATTGGACTCACTTAAGCAAGCTAGTTCAGCCAGTCTGGATCAGAGAAGCAAGTTTCTTGGTTGTAGTGATGGTCAACCCGGGTGGACCACTTCTAGGTTAAAGAGAAGGTTTGGAAAAAGGCCCTCATCCCTGAACTCTATAGTGAGGGAACAAATAGAATCTTGCCAAATTAAGGGACTATAGGTTTGGAACAATGGTGGGAGTGAGTATATGCTTTGTTTTCTTGAGATAGTGTGATGGAAGGGAGCATTCCCTCAGGCTAGATTTAAGTGTTTATTTTTATATTAGTTAGCTATGTGACTAGCTAAGTCAGTTGCTCTTTCTAAGCCTTGATGGTCTCATCTGTAAAATGAGAACAATATTAATTAACCTCATGAACCCTGCTCTGATTGCTCAGAACTCTTTTTTTTTTTTCTCCTGGGTTCTTTGCATTTCAGTATTTTTAGCAACTATATAGCTAAATTATGAAATTGTTACACATGTTCCTATACAGAATGCAGAAATACTAGAAACTTACTACTGAAACTTACTTACTACTGGCATCAGAAAGACACCAGCTACCATGAACCAAAGAGAAGTTCCTGTTACCTTTTTTGGTGACAGATTTGATCCCCAACCCATTTCAAGTTGGGTTTTCACTTTTTATTTTGGTTGTAAAATGATTAAATTCTCTTCTTATCTATGAAATAGTAGTTAATTAATTGTTCCATCATTAATTAATGTTTTTTTTTCTAGTTATATAAGTTTGGAGAGACAGTTTCTATTGTTTTTTGGACAGACACTTGGAGACCAGAAAGCTTCTTTGACAAAGTGAAGAAGAACAGACAAAATGGCATGCACACATTATGTTTACTAGGTAAGGGTTTTGGAATTTCCTTGAAGTAACAATATGGAACTATCATATTGTTCTCATTTTGATTTTGTGTTAAGGTCTGTGGATAATTAGCTAGAGGTAAGAAAAGACACAGTCTAGCCATTCTATGCAGACCACAATCTTTCCCATACTCTTAGACGTGCATCTTCTGCTTCAAGTACCACGTGGCTGTTTCTGCATACACACCATAGTTATGCTGCTCCCTCTTAGGCCCTAGTAGATCCTCTCCAGTATTCCTTATCTTACTCATTTGTCCATCAAGGATTTACTGCAATCCAATAGACATGCACTGAGCAAGTCTCACCAAGGACCATCCTGCATCTTCCTAGGGAGGTTCTTTGAATACTGCAGTATTGATGCTATCAGATTCACAATGATAGATCTAAAAGAGACTCTGGAGATCATCTTATTGAGGCCTGTTTTACAGATGAAGTTGAGGCCCAGAATATTGAATTATTTCCCCAATGTCACCTAGTCAATTGGTGGCAGAACTGGTAGAATCAGATAGCCTTTTAATAATAGCTCATTTCACTGTACCTTCTTCCCCGAATCCTATTTCCTGTGTAGTATGGAAAGAGCTGGGATCACTATCTTTGTTTACCAAGATAATAGTACTGAGTTTCAGAAAGCCATGGTGTTTTCTTTCTAGTAGAGGCACTGAAATTTTACCGATTCACATTTGCTAATCAGCCCCTATTCTAGTAGCATATGTTGTAGAAAGAAATACTGGTATCAAAGACTTAATCTGTGACTAAACAGAACACAGCTAACTGACATTTTTGATGACTTTGAAATGATACTTCTACTTGGAATCAGAAGACCAAATCCCAGTGCTACTACTTACTAGCTAGAGAATACTGTAAACATTCCTCAGCCTTCATATTTATCAAATAGGAATAATTCCTCCTACTTCATGGAGTTGTATAGAGCAGTTCTTCTCAAACTATTTGTGGTAAAGAACCATGGTTGGGTTGTTTAAAACATATGTTTGATTTTTAAATTTTCAATCTTTTATGTCAGTGTCAAGTTACTATAAATTTTGTACATATTCTTACTCCTGTAGTTACTTCATCATTTACTGGTAACACAAAGCTCACATACTGGCATTGGTGCTGAGATCATACTTTGAATTGTACTGTGTTAGTGAAACTGTGCGTGAAGTCACTCACCAAATGTCTATCACATAGCACAATATCAGGGCAGAGAATAAACCCATGATTTTGGCCTCTGTATATTAAATACAGATATTCAGAACATTAAACAAGATTTCTGTTTGCCACATTTTTTTTTTTTAAGACAGAGTCTCACTCTGTTGCCCAGGCTGGAGTGCAGTGGCGCAATCTCGGCTTACTGCAACCTCCGCCTCCTGGGTTCAAGTGATTCTCCTGCCTTGGCTCCCTGGGTAGTTAGGACTACAGGTGCATGCCACCACACCCGGCTAATTTTTTGTATTTTTTTAGTAGAGATGGGGTTTCACCATGTTAGCCAGGGTGTTCTCCATCTCCTGACCTCATGATCCGCCCGCCTCGGCCTCCTAAAGTGCTGGGATTACAGGCATGAGCCACTGCACTCGGCCTTTTATTTTTATTTTTTTGAGACGGAGCCTTGCTCTTGTTGCCCAGGCTGGATTGCAGTAGTGCGATCTTGGCTCACTGCAACCTCCACCTCCCGGGTTCAAGCGATTCTCCTGCCTCAGCCTTCCGAGTAACTGGGATTACAGGTGCCTGCCACCACACCCGGCTAATTTTTGTATTTTTAGTAAAGATGGGGTTTCACCATATTGGCCAGGCTGGTCTCGAACTCCTGACCTTAAGATCTGCCCACCTCTGCTCCCTAAAGTGCTGGGACTACAGGTGTGAGCCACTGCGCCTGGCCTATTTGCCAAAAATTTTTAAGCTATTTGCATAATATAGCCAATCTCTATTATTTAACAATATTTAATTTTAAGCAACAAAATAAATTTTTTGTTTATTTGTTTGTTTTTTTAAGAGACAAGGTCTCGCTCTGTCTCCCAGGCTGGAGTGCAGTGTCACAATCTTAGCATACTGCAGTCTCAACCTCCCATGCCCAAGTGATCCTCCCACCGCAGCCTTCTAGGTAGCTGGGACCACAGGCATATGCCACCACACCTAGCTAATTTTTGTTTTGTAAAGATGGGATTTTGCCATGTTGCCCAGGCTGGTCTCGAATTTCTGGGCTCAAGCAATCCACCCACCTTGGCCCCCCAAAGTGCTGGGCTTAGAGGAGTGAACCATGGTGCCTGGCTGTATGTCTTAATAGAAAAGATTATAATACATTTTTACTAATGATTGGCATTTCTTAGGATAGAAATTAATATCCAGAGCAGGGATTAGCGAACAAGTACCCATGGATCACATCTGGCCTGCTGTTTTGTAAATAAGGCTTTATTGGAACATGGCCATGCACCTTCATTTATATATTATCTGTGGCTACTTTCATGCCACAACAGCAGTGATGAGTAGTTGTGACAGAGACCATATGGTCCTCAAAACCTAAAATATTTGCTGCCTGCCCCTTTTCAGAAGTTTGCTGGCTCCTGATCTTGAGTGAAATTTTATCTAATCTCATGTGCTGCACCCTGAATCCCTTCAGTGATGTGTTATAACCTTACATTACTTTTTTCATAGTCTTACTAGCCATATGAATTACCTTATTAACTTGATTTCTTCACTGCTTCATAAGAGCAGAGACTTTATCTTCCTCATTATTCTCTTCCTAATGTCTAGAAGTCTAGCACAGTGTAGGCACTAAATAAATATTTATGGAAGTTAATTGAAGTTTTATTTAGTCTATATTCTCAGACTTGGTCTTATGACCCATTGGCACAGAAAATCTTTAACTCTTGCTAGTTCAATCAAGTGCAGCCAGAATACACTCCTTTTAATTCAATTTTTTTCTTGTTTTTTTGTTTGTTTGTTTGTTTTTAAGATAAGGTTTACCCTGTCATCCAGGCTGGAGTGCAGTGGTGCAGTCTCGGCTCACTGCAACCTCTGCCTACCAGGTTCAAGCGATTCTCCTGCCTCAGCCTCCTGAGGCTGGGATTACAGAAGTCTGCTACCATGCTTGTTTAATTTTTGTGTTTTTAGTAGAGATGGGGTTTTGCCATGTTAACCAGGCTGGTCTCAAACCCCTGGCCTCAGGTGATCTGCCCGTCTCAACCTCCCAAAGTGCTGGGATGACGGGCTCGAGCCACTGCACCCGGCCCCCCTTTTATTCTTGACATCTAATTAATTATAGATCTAGATTAGGCCATAAACGCTTCTCTAACACATTTTCTTTTGTCTTATGCCAATGTTTGCAATCAGCTAGTATGATGTTTTCTTATTTTAGTTTATTGCCAGTGTGATTTAGTGCTTCATTCATCATTAATTAGCTTTATAATTTTGTCTTTGAATTTTCCATGTAAAAAGAGACTGATCTTACTTTTTTATAGTCCTTACTAACAAGGACACTGTAAGACTTGTGAGTTGGTGTGGACTATGCCATCAGATATATCCGTCTTGTTATCCCAAAGTTAGATCCAGTTAAAGCCACCTGTGGGTAGAAGGTCAAAGTAGATGACAGGCGAAGGATAATTTTTAAAAGGACTTTTGCTGAAGAAGTAGATGTATCTGAGGAATGAAAAATGGGGATTCATTGGAGCTCAGATACTAGAATGTGTGTTTTACAACAGTACTGAAAGGTTCTAAAACAGAACAGGGAAGGAAGAATCTGAGAGGCAGGCTACCTGATAACCTCCCCATATATCCATTAAAAATGACAGGAAAGGCCGGGCGGGGTGGCTCACGCCTGTAATCCCAGCACTTTGGGAGGCTGAGGCGGGCGGGTCACGAGGTCGGGAGATCGAGACCATCCTGACTAACACGGTGAAACCCCATCTCTACTAAAAATACAAAAAATTAGCCGGGCGTGGTGGCGGGTGCCTATAGTCCCAGCTACTCAGGAGGCTGAGGCAAGAGAATGGCGTGAACCCAGGAGGCGGAGCTTGCAGTGAGCTGAGATTGCACCACTGCACTCCAGCCTGGACGACAGAGCAAGACTCCTTCTCAAAAAAAAAAAAAAAAAGACAGGAAGGAGAGCAAGCAGCACTTATCTTTTCAGAAGTTTTGGAAAGGCAGATAGAAGATCAGTGTACAGGTATTTATTGAGTGCTTACCCTATGCCCCATGTAGAGTTAATTTCTTTTGGAATACTAAGGAAGTGTAGACGTGGGTCCTGCTCTCAAAGCTTTGAAATCTAGTTTGGAACTAATGTGTTGTGCACATGAAAGTTTAAAGAACAATTAAGTTCTATTGTATGGAGAGGCAGGAAGGACAAACCAGAAGTTTGGCTCTTGAGTTGTCTTTCTAAGAGCTGCCCCTTTTCTTAGCTTTCCTAGGAAAAGACAAACAAGGTTAAACAATATATCTTCCTTGCTCCATTAACAAAAGCAGGAACAGGGTGTGAAGTATAGGATGTCATGATTTCAAATCCTCAAACCATAGTTCTCATCGTTTTATCATCTGGCATTCTCATTATTTAAATTAGTATGTATTTATTGAATGCTTGCTGTGGGTTAAGTTCCATAGGGATTAGCGAGGATAAACCATGGCAGGAAAACAGAGAATTTAAAATTTACTTAGAAAGACAAGACCAATATATGTGATACAATTAGAGGTTAATAAAAGATAGCATTAATTGTGTAGATCTTTCCAAGAACAAAAAGCATTTGAGGAGAAGTCAACAAAGACTTTATGAAGGAGTTAGGACTTACGTTGCCCAGAGGGTGGATAGTTTAATATGGGCTGGTGACTGAGTGGTAGGAGAGCCGCATGAGTCAATTTATTCAGTAGACATTTATAGAGTGTCTTGTGGGTACTTCACATTATGCTAGGTCCTGGTACTAAGATGAATCAGAGAACGTTACATTCTAGCAAGTAGAAATAGAGAGGAATAATTATGGACTGTGTGAAGACAAGGGAAAAGTAATGCGGGGTCTGGCTTGAGACGAAGTCACGAATGCACTCCTTGATTAAAAAGGATTTGCCTGTAAAAATTCTCCTCAACCCTCTTCATTTTAAAAATCAGATTCTATAGAGCATATTTGAAAAGTAAAGAAAACTGAAAATATGAAAAATCTCGTCACAACATTTCAGAAGCTCAGAGTGAATGAATTAATAAATGGGTTAAAATTGTTAAAATCTTAGAAACATAATTTAAAGGAAATCTAAAAGTTGACTTACACCATTGATTATAGGGAGGCCACATTCTTAATAACAGACATTCATTTTTTTCTCCATAATGTGACAGACAAGTAGAAATACTAAATAAATAATGATATTTCAAACCTGAAAAAGGCTTTCAATGCTGGTTCCAAGAACGTTTAAAAATGTGTATTTAATATTAACTCTGCTATAATTTCCAAGCAAACTCTTTGATATCCTTTATAAGAAACACTTCTATAATCACTTAGGAAATCTGCATAAGTCTATTAAAGACTCCTCAGTTGCACTGTGTTTATTTTTGCAAAAACAAACTTTGGCTGAACCATTTGTTTTCAGCATGTAAAGCAGGAAGCAGCTGTTGCTGTTGCTGTTGTATACTGAGTTCCTTTGAGGATGTAGAGTGATTCTGCTTTTTTACCTTTTACCAAATAGTTCAGTTGAGCATGAGTGATTAAAAAGTATACCGAATCAAATATTTGTGATGCTTGGACTGTCAAGCTTCTTGAGAGCAGAGGTTATATCTGGTCAGGTCCCTGTGGTGTCCCAGTCTCTGGCGCAGTGTCTGACACACAGTCCGTGCTCAAATCCCTGTTAAAAGCATGAATACTTAGAATTAAAGTATTTATGCAAAATTATGGCATGTGTTAACATTCGACAGAAAGCAAAAGACTTTTTTAAATGTGGAAAAGATTTTTTTTCTACTTACATTCCATCTATCAAAGGGCTTTCAGGTGGGTCTGTGCAGTTACTAGTTGGTAGAAATGAAAACAAAGATTGTGATTAGCTGTTAGTAGTGTATAGGCCAATGTTTATCTAATTCTTTCCCTTGTCTTCTTTTCCAAAAGGAAATTAGATGTTAGCAGCATGGTCTCAGGGCCAAGCTCATGTTTGTTTTCCAACTAGTGGCACAACCACAAGCTTCCATTCTTCTGTATGTTACTGTAAGAAAGTGGCTAATTAAAATGTGAGGGAAGAATGTTTCCCCAAAATTTAGGTGACTCAACTGAGGTTTACACATAGGGTTTTGGATAAAGTTTTTAATTAAATTAAAAGAACTATTTTTACTTCCTACAGACATCAAAGTAAAGGAGCAGTCTTTGGAAAATCTAATCAAGTAAGTTATTATTCTGAGAATGCATACATCTGTTTCATTTCCTTGAACAATTCAATAAATTCTACTTAAATGACGTGAGTTCTAAAGATGGTTGAAAATGAGCTCTCATTAACAGTGTGAACATTAAACATTTTTATTCTTATGAAATGATAAACAGTATAATAGAGTAGAAATAGCAATATATTTTGTAGATTCAACACTGAGAACAGTGGTTGGCATCTAACAGACACTTAGTGTTTGTGGAATGAATTAATGCATTGGGATTCTGAAAACATGGGTGTGAGGCTGGGTGCGGTGGTTCACGCCTCTAGTCCCAGCACTTTGGGAGGCTGAGGCAGGTGGATTGTTTGAGGCCAGGAGTTCGAGACCAGCCTGGCCAACATGGTGAAACCACGTCTTTACTAAAAATGGAAAAATTAGCTGGGCATGGTGGCACGTGCCTTTAATCTCAGCTACTTGGGAGGTTGAGGCACGAGAATGGCTTGAATCTGGGAGGCAGAGGTTGCAGTGAGCTGAGATCACGCCACTGCACTCCAGCCTGGGTAACAGAGTGAGAAAAATAAAGACATGGGTTTGAGTCCTGAGTCTGCCTCTAGTTGAGTGCTCTTGGGCAAGTTACTTCCATCTCTGAGCCTTATTTTCTTCAGATGTATAATGATAGTACTAATCCTTTTTTACTTAGAGAGGCAGTGTCTAATACAGTACCCCCTACCCACTTGTGACTAAGGAACATTTGAAATGTGGCTAATGTGACTGAGGAACTGAATTTTTCATCTAATTTTAATTAATTAAAAAATGATACTCAATTTTGTTATTGGAAAACTTTTAAGTATGTTTGAAACAGCTTTAGTATATAAATCAACTGTTACAACCATAAATTTTATGAAATTTAAATACAGATCAACTATTTCCAATGAAAATTTAATATCCAAACTAAGGTGTGCTATAAGTACATACCAGATTTCGAAGACTTAATATAAAAACAATCTCTTTAATAATTTTTATATGAGTAGGTGTTAAATTACAACATTTTGGATTAAATAAAATATATTATTAAAATTTTTGCCTTTTTTGGCTGGGCGTGGTGGCTCACGCCTGTAATCCCAGCACTTTGGGAGGCCGAGGCAGGTGGATCACGAGGTCAGGAGTTCGAGGCCAGCCTGGCCAAGGTGGTGAAACCCCATCTCTACTAAAAATACAAAAAAATTAGCCAGGCGTGGTGGCAGGCACCTGTAATCCCTGCTACTCGGGAGGCTGAGGCAGAGAATTGCTTGAACCCAGGAGGCAGAGGTTGCAGTGAACCAATATCACGCCACTGTACTGCAGCCTGGGCAACAGAGTGAGACTGTCTAAAAAAAAAAAAAAAAAATTGCCTTTTTCCAAACTTTTTTGTTAATATGGCTACTAGAAAACTTGATTCCATATATGGCTTCATGTATATTTCTATTGGATAGCACTGACTTAGAGAATTTTTTTGAGAGTCAGTAAAATAATCTATTTGAACTGTATTGTAAGCCACAATAGCTATATATATATATATATAATATATATATATATATTTTTTGACGGAGTCTTGCTTTGTCACCCAGGCTGGAGTGCAGTGGTGTGATCTCAGCTCGCTGCAACCTTTGTCTCCCGGGTTCAATTGATTCTCCTCCCTCAGTCTTCTGAGTAGCTGGGATTACAGGTGTGAGCCACCAAGCCCGGCTAATTTTTTTTATTTTTAGTAGAGGCGGAGTTTCACCATGTTGGTCAGGCTGGTCTCAAACTCCTGACCTTGTGATCCACCTGCCTCGGCCTCCCAAAGTGCTGGGATTACAGGTATGAGCCACCACGCCTGGCCTGCAATAGCTATATTTTTGTTAATATGATAGTTCGGCAAGCCTGATAGGCTTTTGAGGCATATAGAAATAAACATATGCCATCACCTGAGATTTTTAAGCATCCAAGATGCTTTAGTTTACTTTTCTTAGAGGAAACAGTGAAAAGAAGACTATATGGTTTAAAAATGGTCATGAAAAGGACACTAAATAACCTGATTAAGCTAGAGTATAGACCAAATTTCCACTTAACTTTGAATTGTTTTTGCCAAAGATATCACTTTGAATAAAGATAACTTTCATTTAGACATCTATCTTTATTGTTCCTGCCATCATTTCAGTGAGATCAGAGGAAAGTTGAATTAGAACAATGAAAAAGCTTAAGAAATGAACAATCATCATGCTTTTGTATATGCTTAATGTGAGTACATGTAAAAAACATCAAACAGAATGTAGACTGTGGTACTTGAGTATACCTGGGAGAGTAGTTGCATTAATAACGTATTATGTAGTTTCACGGCTAAGAACAGTGGCATCTAGTTTTCTGCCTATAGGGGAAGGAAGATCTATGAACCTCCACGGTATATGAGTGTAAACCAGGCAGCCCAGCAGCTTCTGGAGATTGTTCAGAATCAAAGAATACGAGGAGAAGAACCAGGTACTCAAGACCCTAGAAGGGCTCTCGTATATTATTCCTGTGTTACTACATTTAGATGTGTATATGACTTAATATCTCATACCACCATGGAAGCAAGAGTCAGTATTTTTGTATTGTACTATTTCTTGTCATTTGTGTCCAACTTTAACTTAAATCCCATAGGCTTCAAGTTGTAGTGAAAGAAAAAAAAATTGGCATTCTTTTATAGTATAATTAACACCATTCCAGAAAGTGAGGATTTTTCACAAATTAAACATGTCACATTTGATATAAATATATTAGTACATAAATATTTTTGTAAAATATATCTATCATGTTATCCCTAATCAATGGTGAGATCTATCCTGCAAAAATATACTTATCCTTCTTTTATTCTCCCTCTTTTCATTCTTAACATTGAGACTAGGAATCGTTTTCTTCAGGGTAAATATAAGAGAAAATTTGTTCTTATATTCCTAATATGTAGACACAGTGTGTGGTATATAATAGAAATGTTTATTGTCAATAAATCTTTATGGGAGGTTCTTTTTTTTTTGAGACAGGGTCTCACTTTGTCACGCAGGCTGGAGTGCAGAGGCGCTATCTCAGCTCATTGCAGCCTCCACCTCCTGGGCTCAAGTGATCCTCCCACCTTAGCTGGACTACAAGTGCATGCCACCATGCCCAGCTAATTTCTTTGTGTGTTTTTGGTAGAGACAGGGTTTCACCATGTTGCCCAGGCTTTTCTCAAATTCCTTGGCTCAAGCGATCCTCCCACCTCAGCCTCCCAAAGCCTCCCAAAGTGTTGGGATTACAGGTGTGAACCACCACGCCTGGCCCACTGTGAGACTTTTTTTTTTTTTTTTTTTTTTGAGATGGGGTCTTGCTTTGTTGCCCAAGTTAGAGTGCAGTGGTGCAATCATGGCTCACTGCAACCTCTGCCTCCCGGGCTCAAGCCACCCTCCCACCTTAGCCACTTGAGTAGCTGGGACTACAGGTGCATGCCACCACACCCGGCTAATTTTTTTGTATTTTTGGTGGAGATGGCGTTTCACCATGTTGCCCAGCTGGTCTTGAACTCCTGAGCTCAAGCGATCTGCCCACCTCAGCCTCCCAAATTGCTGGGATTACAGGTGCGAGTCACCGCGCCCGGTCAAGAGATTCTTGAGTGATTGTTGCTTATTTTATTCTCATTAGTAGGCCATGTTAAAGTCGTGAAACAGATAGTCTGCAAGGATGTTCTATATCCATAACTTTGTACAGAGGTTTCCTGCATTCCTGTTTGTCCTTGGATAAACCATTTGCCCCCTTTTGATCATTGTTCAATCAAGACCCCTTTCCCAACTAAACAATACAACCATTAAAGGGTCAGCTCTTTAGCTGTAGCACCAGAGTGAATAATACTAAAGCTCATTAAGGTTGGCTGTTTTTAACTTAAAAACATAAATAATGCCAAATGCTCATTATTTGTTAAGGAATCTATAGTCTACTAGTCTCATATCTACTATCTTAGCCCTCATTACCATGATTTAAAAGAGAGAGTATTACATTTTAAAAAATGAGAAAACTGAAGTTTATCACATAGCTAATTGGATGGCAAGGCAGAAACTCAAATCTGTGAATTTATTTCATAATCTCATGGTTTCTTCAGTATATCTAGGTCAATATGAACATTATCTCAAGCAAGTTATTAAAAACATAAGTGTGTAATAAACATTGTTTACTCAGAACTTATTTAAAAACAAATGCTGTGCAATTGTAGAGTGTAAGTACAGCTTGTCAAGTCCTAAAAGCTTAGTGTAAGCCTTTGTAATTCTGAAAGAGTAAAGTTTGGAAGTACTCTTTTATATTAGGTAATACAAATGATTTAGAAAATCCCTTGGATGAATTAATGGATAACTGGTCCATAAGTGGCAAAAGAGATTTAAGATATTTGGGGCTTCTTGAAATATACTTGTGGTACTAATGTTTGTTTGACTGTTGGATGATGCATTTGCTGAATTGAATGGCAGTATCTTTTTTTTTTAATAGCAATTACCGAGGAGACACTTTGTGTTGGCTTAGCCAGGGTTGGAGCCGACGACCAGAAAATTGCAGCAGGCACTTTACAGCAAATGTGTACTGTGGACTTGGGAGAACCATTGCATTCCTTGATCATCACAGGAGGCAGCATACATCCAATGGAGATGGAGATGCTAAGTCTGTTTTCCATAACAGAAAATAGCTCAGAATCTCAAAGCATCAATGGACTTTGAACATAGATATTTACTATTGTCTGATGTAAATTTCAGCCATATATGGATTGATATGGTTTGGCTATATCCCCACCCAAGTCTCATCTTGAATTTTAATCCTCATAATTCCCAGGTGTTGTGGTAGGTAATTGAATCATGGGGGCAGTTTCCCTCATGCTGTTCTCATGATAGTGAGCTTTCATGAGATCTGATGGTTTTATAAGCACCTGGCATTTCCCCTACTGGCTGTCATTTTCACTCTTGCTGCCCTGTGAAGAGGTGCCTTCCGCCATGATTGTTAAGTTTCCTGAGGCCTTCCCAGCCATGTGGAACTGTGAGTCAATTAAACCTCTTTTATAATTACCCAGTCTTGGGTGTTTCTTCATAGCAGTGTGAGAATGGACTAATACATGGATGCATGCATGTTTGTGTAACAAACAGGTCTTTTGGCTTATCTAGTAAGTATAAAACAAGTGACCAAAAAGAAGTTGACTCAACAATGCTTGGTTTCTCATGGCAGTGAGTTTTTTCCCTATGATATCATCGGTTGCTGCTATTTTGGCAACTTTTCAGAATGTACACACATAAAGCAGACCAGGTTGGAAAGCTTGTGGATAGACATCCACTGACAGAATCATTTAAGAGCAGTTTTTATTTATGAAACCAATTTATACAAGGTGATTGTTAACAGAATATAACTTAGAGGTAATTGGAATTTGAATCACTTGAATCTCGGTTTTAAAGGGTAAAAAATGTTATGAGTGCCAAGAAAAGCAAATAAAAGATTAGTAAACATTCACAAAATATGTTTATAATTTTCTTCTTTTTAAAAAAGTTAGCTGTCCGTACTGCATGAGGAATTGTCCTGACAGCAGCTGGTATTAGTGTATATAAACAAAGGTAGAAAGATTACATTTCCATCCAGCAGTCCGACTTAAAGCTCAGCTGAGCACACGCCACAAAATGACCTTCTTCTGAATTCACTGTCTTGGTTAGCTGACATCCTAATTATGTGGCTCATATTCTGCTGTATTTGGAGGTTATAAAATTGTTTAATTATAAATGTTCAGCCAGCCTTGTACAGTTGCTGTTTGGTTTTAAATAGCATCTTTCACATCCAAGCAGACAAATGGAAAACTTGCTGACTACAAAATAAAATTTTTACAAATGTAAGTTTTAAGGCAACAATGGATTAGTCAAGATATGCCATATCACTTAATTCAGTTAATATGCCATTGTGTATGTGCTAGTAGCCACACTCTTCTTACTAGTTTTAAGTAACAGTCCATTGATTATATTTCATGACCAAAGAGTTTCAGTTCTGAATAGAAATAGTTTTCTTATATGCTAGTTCAGTTGGTCCAACTTTAAGTATTTCCATGGCCTAGCCAATTTTTCTGAGCTCTTTACTTAGTAAATTCATTGGAATTTGAACAAAGATTTCCCTACTCCCTGGGATCATCAATTAGCTAAAGATTATTTGACTTATTTTACTTCAAGTGAGATAAAAGATATTTATATATATATGAAACATCTCTTTTTTCTTTATTCTATTTTTTTTTTTTTTTTTTGAGACAGAGTCTCACTCTGTAGCCCAGGCTAGAATGCAGTGGTGCAATCTTGGCTCACTGCAAACTCTGCCTCCCAGGTTCAAGCGATTATCCTGCCTCAGCCTTCCGAGTAGCTGGGATTACAGTCATGCGACGGCACTACACCTGGCTCCTTTTTTTTTTTTTTTTGTATTTTTAGTAGAGATGGGGTTTCTCCATGTTGGCCAGCCTGGTCTTCAACTCCTGACCTCAAGTGATCCACCCGCCTTGGCCTCCCAAAGTGCTGGGATTATAGGCATGAGCCACTATGGCTGGCCTCATTTTCAATCTGTTAGACACAGAAGGGGAGAGAGCCAAGTACATTTAAATACCAGTTGTATATTATTTTCTTCTCATATGTTAAACTAAACATTTAAGAACTATATAATGAAGGACTTCTGGTTTTGGTAATGGTGTAATAGCTTGTAATGTACAAACCCTCCCAATTATAAACTGTGGACAAAATATAATAAACAACGGTCTAAAAACTCTAGGGAGTCACTGAAACCAGCTGTGAACTATATATGGTTTTTCCCCTTCGGTCATTCCCAGACTGTTTGGTAAGGCGTGGCTGGAACTCAAGAGAAAGTTGCAATCTTACTGGCTTGAGGTGTTAGGATGGAATTAAAGGCTGCTAGAAGAACAGAAAATTAAAGCAGCAGATCCTAGAAATGAAGGTGTCAGAAATGGAGGAGGCTTCCTGTCTGCATGTGATCTCTCCTTAAATCCTTAGCTAACTCTCGAACCGTACACGCCCCGGGAAGACTCCAAGGACCTTGGTGGAAAGCCACAGTTGGAAGGCTCAAGAAGCTGAACAGAGATGGCTGTTTTCTATTGCAATAGAAGACAGAGTTTCAAGTTTGAATTCTGACAAGTTAGAAGGAGTTGATAGAATCTTGAGCTTCCCAATCCCCAGAATGGCCATGTATTAGTAAAGGCTGTGCACAAGACTAAAGATTTATGCTAAAACTAAGGATAAAACCTTTAACATAATATAAAATCAAGGTGATTAGCCAATAATTTAAATGAGATCAAAGCTTAGCACTCTTCAGAGTATAATAAAATGAATCGGTATAATATATAAACAATGACCGGAATACAATATAATGCTATAGGGTATCCAAAGAAATAAGGAAATACGGTTTATAGCTTATGGTTTTAAAAAAAAAAAAGAGCAGACAACAGAAAAAAAAAAATCCTAACATAAACTAGATGATAGTGGAATTGGCAGACAAGGATTTTAAAGCAGTTTTTAGAACTATGTTCATGGATGAAAAGGTAGGGTGGTTGTAATGAATGAATATAGATGTATACTCTCACCCAAAAAGTGGTAACATTAAAAAAAATGGTTGTGTTTAACTGCAGAATACAGATGACACATGAAAGAAGTAGTCCAATCTGAGGAAAAGAGAAGAAAAGATTAGAAGGAAAACAGCACAAAGCCTCAATGCCATTTGGGGAAATATCAAGCAATTTAACATATGTAACTGGATTTCCAGAAGAACAGAAGGAAAATAGGGCAGAAGAAAATATAAGTAACTTACAGGCCAGAATTACCCCAAATTTGGTAAAGCGATCAACTCACAGATCCAATAAACTGAGTGAACCCCAAGTGGAATAAATAAAGAAAATCATACCTAACGTAACAGGTAAAGCTGATGAAAACCAAGGATAAAAGAAAAAAGCTACCAAGGGTGGTAGCAGGGAACCTACCAAATTTTTATTTGAAATTAAACTTAACCAGGTTCCTCTGTCTGCTAAATCTGGCAATCCTGTTCTGTATGTAACTTAACCTCAATTTAAATGAAATTGTAAAACGAACACTGCACTACTCAGCAGGGAAAGGATGAACAACAGTGTTTTCAGTCTGTTCTCTGAAATACCAATGTTAGTTAAAATAGAAATACCTGAAGGCTGCATACATTTGTTTGATTATTTAATAATGTTTAGCTCTTTAGTACTATAAAGTTCTTTAAAATTATCATGTAGTGAAACACCATTCCATAATCTAGATACAGAACAGTTTCATCACCCACAAGATCTCCCACTGTCCCTTTATATTCATCCCTCTAGTTCATTCCTCTTTATTGCTAAGTAGTGTTCTCTCATATGGATAGATTACAGTTTGTTTATCCCTTCACTATTTAAGAGATAATTGGTTTGTTTCCACTTTTTAGCGATTATGTATAAAGTTGTTAAAACATTAACATAACAGGTTTTTGCCTGATATTTTATCTGGAGGGATTGCTGGATCACATGGTTAAGTGTGCACCCAATTTTATAAGAAACTGCCAAAATGATTTCCAAAGTGCCTGTACATTTTGCATTCTCGCCAGCATTGTATGGGTTTCCTTTGCTCTGTATCTTTGCCACCACTTCATGTTGGCAGTATTTTGAACTATTCTGATAGGTGTGTAGTGGTGTCTTTTTTTTTTTTAGACAGAGTTTTGCTTTTGTTGCCCAGGCAGGAGTGCAATGGCACGATCTCGGCTCACCACAACCTCTGCCTCCTGGGTTCAAGCTATTCTCATGCCTCAGCCTCCCAAGTAGCTGGGATTACAGGCATGTGCCACCACGCCCAGCCAATTTTATATTTTTAGTAGAGGTGGGGTTTCTTCGTGTTGGTCAGGCTGGTCCCGAACTCCCGACCTCAGGTGATCCGCCTGCCTTGGTCTCCCAAAATGCTGGGATTACAAGCATGAGCCACCGTGCCCGGCCGCAGTGGTGTCCTTGTTGTGGTTTTAATTTGTATTTCCCAATGTCTAATGATGTGGATCATCTTTTCATGTGCTTATTCACCATTCTTATATCCTATTTGATGAAGCATCTGTTCATGTCTTTTGCCTACTTTTAAATTGGATTGTTTCCATATGGTTAAATTTTGAGCGTTTATTACATATTCTGGATAAAAGCTTTTGTAAGATATATGACTTGCAAACATTTTCTCCCCATTTGTAGCTTGTCCTTTCATTCCCTTAACCATTTTTGATAAAGCAAACGTTTTAAATTTTGATTAAATCCAGTTTATGTTTTCTTACATGGATTATGCTTCTGTTGCCATGTCTAAGATCCCATCACCAAATTCAACAGACTCAATATTTGTATGAAGTGTGTTTTAGATCCACACTCATTTTTTTTGCATGTAAATGTTTAATTACAACATCTTAAGAAGGCTGTCTTCCATTGAATTGTTTCTGCACCACTGTAAAAATCATTAAGCCCATTTATGTAGGTCTCTTTCTGAACTCTTGCTGTTCTACTGATCTGTGCGTCCCTCCCTTCTATGATACTATGCTGTCTTAATTACTTTAGCTTTATAGTAACTCTTAAAAACAGGTGGTGTGGTTCCTTTAACATTCTTTTTTCAAAGTCGTTCTAGCTACTCTAGTTCCTTTGCCTTTCCATATAAATGTTAGAATGAGCTTGTTGACATACACAAAAGAGCTTGTGAGATTTGGATTGGAATTGAGACGGTGTGGATATTTTGGGGTTTATTCTGTTTTGGGTTTGTCCAGCTTCTTGACTCTAGGTGTACATCACCAGACTTGGGAAGTTTACAGCCATTATTTCTGTAGATCTTCCTTCAGCACTATATACTTTATCCTCTCCTTGAGAAATTCTGATAAATACAAATGTTAGACATTTCTTACTGTCCAACAGGTTCCCAAGCTCTGTTCATTGTTGTTATTTCAGTCTGTTTTCTTTGTTGCCTAGAGCTGATAATTTTTATCCATCTATGAATTCATTGACTCTTTTCTCTGTCTTCTCCATTCTGCTGTTGAGTCCATTCTGTATGTTTTTAAAATTTTGGCTACTGTTCTAAAATTTCCATTTGGTTCTTTTTATATCTTCTGTTTTTTTAACACTTGTTTCAAGATTATTTGTGATTTCTTTGTCATGTATTTTTCTGTAGGTGTTTGAGCATTTCATATAGCATTTTTGTATTGCTTGTTTGAGAATTTTAAATATCTGCTTTAAGGTCTTTGTTAGATAATTCTAAGATTGATATCTCAGTTTTACCATCTATTGATTTTCTGTAAGTTGAAATTTTTTGCAGCACTTTATCAAGTAATTTTGGATTATAGCTTGGACATTTTGAATATTATGTTGTGAGTTGCTGGGTCTTGTTCAGATTTAATGAAGAATATCAATCTTTTTGTTCTAGCAGGCAACCAACCTGTTAGCTTCAGGATGCAATTATCAGATTGCTCTTTATGGGCTACACTTCCAGTGTAAGTTCGGTTTTCAAAGACTGCAGTTCTCTTTGGATCTATCTCAAGTTTGTGGCACGCAATTTGGGACTTATGAAGTCGTCTGTTGGATAGTTTAGTTCTCAAGATTCTCAAGGCTAAATAGAATCAGATCCAAGCATTAGTGATTTGAGGATGATCCTTGGGGTTCATAAACAACTTTATGAGATTGCTTTCCCGGTTTCCTCCCACTCCATGATCTCTCCACTACTTCTTGGTTCCCTGGGCTCCCTTTCTTGGTTGATCCTCTAGCCAGAAACTTGGGCATCTAGTTACTCTACTCTGATACTATTTCATACTTTCATGACTGGGCCTGCATTCTGCTCCATGTGGAGGGGGTACAGAGAGAAAAAAAGCAACAGGGTGGCTGTACCCTTTTAAAACCATAACTCTACCAGACAGAAATATTCCCCTCCCTCAAAGTTTTAGCACCTATGGGCTTACACAGCTGTTGGCCACCACCACAGGATTGCCTGGCGGAAGCTTTTGGAAGCCAGTCGGAAGTCTTCCCTCCAACTAATGTAACTACAAATGTAGTAACTTTGCCTTCTTTTGAAGTCTGTAGAAACCAACATGACCTGTGTACAAATTATTGTTCATGGGGAAAGAAGTATGATGCACATACAGGACAATAAACCCCATAAAGCTGAACATTATGATCTAACTTATTGTCTAGGGTGGAAGACAGCGACGGCTAATCAGATGGACCTTATTTTATTTGTAATTTTACAAGTCACAATGACATACTCAAAAGTCCAGGCCAAATGGCCAAGCCAAGCCTTAATTGCTATCAAAGTGCTCCTGCTTATATGTGAATCTGAGTATCCTGTTTACTTAAAAAATACCACATTTAAACAATGCCATTTGGTGGCTACATTCAGGAAATAATTTTTATAATGTCTTTGTATTATTTTGCTTTATTCTTTAGTTTTAGCAGTTGCTCTTTCACAAAAACAGTACTATTCACTTTGACAATTCATACAGAATCACTTTTCAAAGAGGAGTTAAAGTTTACATTAAAAAGCAAAATTCATCCATTTTTTTCAATAAATTGATTGCCTTGCCTACACTGTGCCAGACTATGCATTTCTTACTGTTAACATTAGCAGATAAATTTGAATTGTGAATTTAAATGTTGGTAGCATGTGCTAAGCCTGAATTTCATGGTAGATTTTTTTTTCTTTTTGCCTCAAAGTAGAACTGGATGACCTGATAATGTTTTAATGAACTAGAATCCCATTAAAATGCTGTTTCTTTTTTTTTTTTTTTTTTTGGAAAGAATGAAAAAAAGTAGTAAATTGCTGTCATTCTGTCTACATCTATTGAACCTGCTTGCTCCTTGTCTCTGCTGTTTTTTTGCTCTAGACTAATGAAAAGTTTGGTGCCATATCAAGGGTTTGATTTAATAAGGAGGGAAAGAAATATATTTAAGTTTCAAAAGTTGTTCAGAAGAGTTTACACTTGATAAGCATTAGGGAGCCACTCAAGATTCCTGAGCTAGAGGACTGCAAGTGGAAACTGGGAAAGCAAGACCACTGTAACATGGGGTGGCTTCTGTGGTTAGGAAAGCCAAAACTCTACATAAGATTGGTCGGTGCAGTATTGTACCAAACAACTTCCTAACCCAGTGTGTAAACAGAAGAGGCTGTTCCGTAGGAATGTTGACAGGCCACTGTAGAATTAGGCCAGAGGCTAATTATAGAGAACACAGGATACGTAGGGAGTCTCAATCTAGCATGTATGCAGAGGGGCCAGCTCCCGGCATTCAGGAAGCCAGGAAAGGACATATGCTTCAAAAGTGCCTGGACAAAAGTTGGATTCAACAAAAATTCCTTGTACTCCCTGCCAAAGCCAAAATTGTTTGGGTGGGGGCTGAAATGGAGGTGGCTAGAGTTGGGCAAGGAAAGTGATTCTGCTTTCAGTCATCAGTGAAATCCTGGAATAGGGCAGTGGGAATGGAAAAGAATGTAAAAGATTTCAAAGGAAGAAAGACATTTTATGATAAGGGATTCAGGAAATGGAGGTGATAAAGGCATTGCTTAGTTTTCTAAGAATTCTATGAAGAATTCCGACAAATTGGTAGTTGAGAATTGAATGGGAAAGATTTGTTTTCTTCAATTTTGAATTTGATATGCTGGTAGTTCTGCCATGAATGTGACAAGAAGCCACTGATGGCCTTGAAGCAACTTCTACAAAATAGGGAGGAGTGAAGGAAATAGTTAGAAAGGAGGTAGAAGCAGCAAATGTAGACCACATATAAGGAATCTGACAGCAGACATGCTGAGGATAAAGCCTTGAAGTATGGCAGAGATTGATAGTAAAGAAGCTGCTTTGTAAGAATACCTTTGAGAAGGAAGGTGACATGAGTGGTGCCTGGGATATTGTGGAAGAAGTTATTTTAAAAAAGAATTGCTTCTAATCAGAGGGAAAAATTTGGAAGGATAATGGAGGCTCACATCAGATGTTTTGGTCTTCACATCATATAAGACGAAGTCATCCATAGAAACTGAGATGAGAGAACAATTTGGCAGTGATGGAAATATCTGGAAGTAAATATTTCGAGACATGTTTATGAGGTCAGATGCTGACTAAGCCACAATGAGGCTGTTCACAATGTAAAGATACTTCCAACCTCCTAGCATCTCTTCTCTCCTAATAAGTTCTGTTTCTTGGCTCTGAGAATCATTCTTTGCCTTTCATTCCTTAAGTCCTCTAGAATCTATTCCAATACCTGTAAGATTCACAGTGTTTGTTTCAGTTCGTCAAACTGATAGACACAATTCAGGTAGAGATTTTTAAACAAATTTTATTGAAAGAATTTTGATACAGTTCATGATTCTTTTTAAATACATATGAAGTTTAACAAAATATATACATGAATGTGTTCAAGTAGAAAATGTGAAATATACATTATAGATTTGTTGTATTGCACTTGGGCAAATCATAACTGCTCACTTCAGCATATTCAAACCAAGTCACAACATAGTCTTTGAAAGTTGACATTATAACTTAGCCTTGTACTCAAACATTTTAAGAAATGTCTTGATGCCTTAATCTTCTCCAAAGGAATCAAACCCAAATACTAACTTGGCCATATGTTTAAATACCACTAAAGGCAGGGAGGTAAAGCGTTGTAGGGGTGTTTAAAATATACTAAGAAGGGATGTGGCAATTTTCCATTCACAGTATTTCCAATATAAAAGACTCATCCTGTTTATCAAACTCACAAAAGTTGGGGGAAAATATCACTTGGGAAAAAATTTCACTGAATTGCTATTAAAGGAAGCAATGAAGTTACTTGACAAACTATTGACAGGATGTCTAGTTCAAAATAGAATCTTCATTGAGGCTAACTGTAGCACAGTATGTGATACATAAACAAAATTCAAATATCAAAATTCAAAATAAAAAATATTTTCCCCGCTAGTATAAAGTAGAAGTTCTATGGTGGAAATAACAATGAAAACAGATGAAAAATCAGTGAAGAAATAGAGGGAGGCACTACTAAAATTTTGTGTTTGAGAGGAAAAAGAGAAATGTAAAAAATAATTCTGGGAATATTTAAATCAGTAATTGAATACATGTAGTGATGTCTTTAAAGCACCTTCAAGAAAGACCTCTTTCGTTTTGGATGACAATACATTAGGATAAATGAAATATGTGAATATGGCAATTTTCCATAAAAACAAAGGAGACTATGGAGACTGTCTGGTTCCTGATTTGGCCATATAAAATATAGAAAATTCAAGTGACCCAGGTTCCACAGTCCCAATTCTGTCAAATTCCGATCCAACAATTTGTAAAATGGTTAACATCTGTATACTTCCACTGTATTATGAAAAAGAATGAGCAGCTCACAGGGATACTTAAAAAAATGGCAAGGTGAATATATAGTCATTTATTTGTGCAAAAATGCCACCAAAGAAATGCTGAGATGTCTTCTGTAAAAAACAGTAAATTACTGGTTTTACCTATCCCTAACCCTTACTTTTGACACAACTATCTAAAATGTTCACTAGTTAACCAAACATTTACTGAGCATGTGAATCCATGCTAAGTTTGAGGATAAAAGGATGCAGAAGAGAAAGATATTCTTTATTACAAGCTTTCCAACATCATGATCAAAATTACAAATAATTTTCAAGGCTGTTGTAAGAAGTCAACATTAAATGTTAAGTTTAAACATAGATTACTACTATTTATGAAACATTTCTTCCTTTTGAAAGGTGCGTATAAAATGTAATGTAAATCAAATCTACTTATCATTCTCCTGCAGTGCAAAATTACTTGTACTTTTGGGGAAGATAATTCCCTAATAAACTAAATTAAGGTCTCTTCGGTAGAAGTTCAGTTTCTTTCTTCATACAGCCACAGAGGGTGCTATCTTTTCATTCAGTCCCTTAAGCAGCTTACTCTTCAATGCCAACAAAACTTTATTTTTTAAATAGTCTTAAAAGTGCTTAAGGGAGTTCTGGTTCCCCTTTTTAGCCTGCACAGTTTAAGATCAATGGTAAAGGTAGGAAATAAGCCTAAGGGCACTGGAAGAAGGAATGAGTCTAAATAATGTATAATGACTGTTCCCCATACCAATTTTGTCATGGTGATTGTTCACTAATTTTATAGGAGAGTGTATTGAGATCTGCTACAACTTCTTGGATCTTTGAAGCACTGCTGAATTACATACACAAAGCAGAGCAGATGTCAGCACCTAATTAATCAGTGCTCTACCACTGGCTAGATTCCCCAGGCAAGTCACTTAAATTATCTCCAAACAGCTTCCTCATCTGTAAAATAAGGATAAAAATTCCTTCCTCACAGAGATGTTATGAGAATTAGAGGAGATTTGAAAATGCTCCGTCAATCATAAAATCATGCAAAATTATTCCTTTGTAGAAATTTGAGGATTAAATATAATAACATGAAGGCCACACTAACCGCCTGGCACATAAATACTTAATAAAAGTTATTCCCCATTCTCGCTTTCTGTGTAATTTGCAGTTAAGAAATATAAACCAAAGACACCCTTGTCAGACTCACATCCATTTGGCTTTAACTAGAACTGTCCTTCTCTGCTCCTTTTCTCCTTTTTTTTTTTTTTTTGGATACATAATCTTTCATTGTATTTGAGGCTATCCTGAGTCTCTGTTTGAGATCTGGGTCACTAAGCCTTCTGGGGGATCATGTCTTCAACAAGCCTTCCAATGAATGTCCAAAGAAAAACATATAATTTCCTTTTATTTTTTTTTTTTTACCAAAGTTCTTATGAATTGGAAAATGATTTGTTTCAAAGATGATGATGAAAGGAAAAAAAAAGCTTAACTTTCCAAAGGTAATGCTTTCATGAAGAGTTAGAAATAGCAGTTTTAGTAATTAGTTTTAGGAATTCTGGTTAAGACTTCAACATTTTACCTTACTTAAAAGATTTGTTTTATGCAACATTTAATGCCCGGTTTGCATGGCTCTAAAAATCTTTAAAATGCAAAAGCTTTTCCAGTGACTGGAAGCCAGCACGACAAAACTGAAATGGTATGACCTGTGAATTTGCCTGGTTTATAAAAAAATACCAGTTCAGAGACCATAAACAAAATAAAGAAACTAAGCAATCCTTACATTGGATTTAGCCTTGGGCAATTAACAGAAAAATTCACTCATAAAAGGATCCATTTTACAGATATCGTTTTTTAAAATGTCAGGAACTGGTTTTATAAGAGTAAAAAAGTTAAAATTAATTACATCTTCCATAAAGAATATGATGGAAATAATTATATACAAAAAATGAGACGACAAAAGTCCATTTATAAAGTGCCTTAATGTACCAAAAAAGGAGGTCAGATGTCCTTTATTTACAAATCATATTTAATCCCACTTACAGAAAGGCAAATATTACATTGGAGAGGCAGCATAATAGAGTATAAAGAACTCTCAACTTTGAGTCAGAAGATCTGAATCTTTTTGGCTTTGCCACTAATTATCTCTGTGACTTTGAGCAAATGAGAGATTTTCTGGGCTTCGGTTTTCTCATCTGTAAAATGAGAGGTAGAACTAGACTGCTTCTAAAGCCAGTCCTTGCTTAGATGTAAAATTCTGTGTTAAGCAATGTAAATATGGTTCTTAAGTTTTGGCATTACATAACAGGGTTTTACCATATTAATAATCCCTGTAAAAACTGATTATTCCATAGTAGGTAGGTAAAAACATTATGGAACTGTGATCAAATACATTTTGAGTTCATGATTTGGCTGCTGTACAAAGGTGCAAAAAAGTCATAGCATTTTGGTTACTGATATACACGTGTAGGTTTTCAGGAATGCTGACAAATTCCACATATAAGGGAAATGACAGCACAAGGAACACTGACCTACAGATAAACTAGATACTGTCCTTCACAAAGACGCATGGGGAGTTAGCAAACTGAGGAAGCTGTGGGTATGTTAAGCCCTTCATCTTGAGGAATATAATCTATGTTTAAAAAACCAAAGCTAGTGGCTGAGCGCGGTGGCTCACGCCTGTAATCTCAGCACTTTGGGAGGCCGAGGCAGGAGGATGACCTGAGGTCAGGAGTCCAAGACCACCCTGGCCAACGTGGTGAAACCCCGTCTCTGCTAAAAATACAAAAATTAGCCGGGCGTGGTGGCGTGCACCTGTAATCGCAGTTACTCAGGGAGCTGAGACAGGAGAATCACTTGAACCCGGGAGGCAGAGGTTGCAGTGAGCTGAGACTGCGCCATTGCACTCCAGCCTGGGCGACAAGAGTGAAATTCCATCTAAAAGAAACAAACAAAAAAAACCCTAAAAAACAAAACCAAAGATAGTATAGCTATATTTCTGTTTGGGAAGGTTTACCAGGCAAGGTAAACTGTCCCTGAGCAATACAAATTTGTTGTCCAGAGAATATTTTGGCTTTTAAAATATTGGCAAAGTTACAATCAGATACAAGTTTTGTTTGTTTTTTGTAAGAGCCCAATATCAGGGACATAGTAAATTAATTTTATAACAATAATCAGGTAGTATTTCTCACTGGAATTATCTACTTTAGTAACACACATGTGCCAAGAACACTAATAAGACAAAATATTTCCTAAGAGTGACAAAAAGTTGCTTTTTCTCACTAATTTTTTACTGCTGCACACATAGGTATACTGGCATTTAATTAAAGCCTAAATGTTAATGCCAACTTGCTAAATGATATGAGCTGGCAATGTCATGTAACAAATGCAAATTCGCATCAGTCTAACACTATATAAACATACTCATGCATTTGTGTACTGATAGTACAGTCAAATAAAATGATTCATATTTTAACAAAAACTAAACTTGGAATGGAGGGCTCTATGAAAGGCAGACTTGGGTCTTCAAATATCTCCATATGTGAAATATCAGTAGTTATACATAATCAGTTTTTTAAAGGCACACATCCAAAATCTCCCTTCATCTAGATCTGTCATTTTCTCTATCTAATATGCCAAAACCCACAGAATATCCCAGAGTTCTCTCAGATTTGGTGGTGGTTGCAAACTTCTAAATGACTACTTATATTTGTAGAAAAACCAGTACCATTATCAGGACACTTCCTTTTGAACTTTCCCACTTAAAAGACCTCAACAGTTGTTTTAAGCACATACTACTGCAGTAAATCATAGATTTCGAACCACCTGGCAGTAAGCAAACATGTTTAGAAAATACTACTTTGCCTGCAGAAAAGAGACTATTGATAGAGTTCATGGCGATCTGTAGCAGTTGAGAAAAGAATGAAGAAAGTGGTCTAGTTCTCCTAATAGAGAGCAGTTTATACTTGTAGGTCAGAAATAGGGGAAAAGACACTCTAAAACTTAGAATCAACAGGGATTTCTGCCACATCACTAAAAAGTACTTATTATTGATCTACATTCTTAATCATCATTTCCATCCTGCAGGGTTTTTTCTCCCACATTTACAATTTTTTAAAGTTAAAAGGGAATATGTATTGTAAAATGAAGTATGATGGGAAAATCAGATCATTTTCTCTTCATAAAACACAGAGAATACTTAAGTAGAGTGCTCAAGCACTTATCTCAAATTGCAATTTTATTTTTCAAATACGTAAGAACCTAGAAAATCAACTTAGCACTTACTTCCTAGATACTTGTGTTAGGAAAAGTTCTACATCACCACATTTCCTCTGTACCTTTAATAATTCAAACTCAATAAAATGCTGCTTTAGGATTCCTGAAAGCAATTGTATTTGTGCAAAGCCTAAACAGGAAAACAAAGTGGATGACTTGGCATTTGAAGAATGAAAAAGCCAAACAGCACTGTCACAACCATTTCTGCCTTCAGTCTCCAATGCCTTTTTCTTTCATTATAAAATCCATAGAAATGGCAAGGAAAGATATAGGAAAGTTTATCACAGATACAGTAGCTTTTACAGAAATTTGGAATTCAGCAGATGTTTTAAGTCAAAATTTTCTGTGTAACAGATGAATTTGCAAAGTTTTGAAAACACAGTCCACAAAGTAATTTAAAATGTGATAATTAAATTTGTTTTAAAAAGCAAATTAACACCTTTTATTTTCTGTAACGATAAAACAATAAAAGAAAAATGTTCATATATCCAAACCTATGCTGGAAGTACACAAAAAGACAATTTGTATACATTACTAGCAATAGTCTTGTTTTATACAGATTACAGAATATCCATTAAAAAAAAAAAATACATAGCCAGGCGTGGTGGCTCACACCTGTAATCCCAGCACTTTTGGAGGCTGAGGCGGGCAGATCACTAGGTCAAGAGATCAAGACCATCCTGGCCAACATGGTGAAACCTCGTCTCTACTAAAAATGCAAAAATTAGCTGGGCGTGGTGGCGTGTGCCTGTAGTCCCAGCTACTCAGGAGGCTGAGGCAGGAGAATAGCTTGAACCTGGGAGGCGGAGGTTGCAGTGAGCTGAGATCACGCCACTGCACTCCAGCCTGGCGACAGAGCGAGACTCCATCTCAAAAAATAAAAAATAAAAATAAAAATAAAACATACATGACTCTTGATGGTACATTTCTATGCTGGCAAATACATTTTTGGATACAAAGGCACTTTGAAAACCCAATATGGTTTGGTTCATAAGTTTGCAAGGTACAAACAATTTTACAAACACGATTATACTGAAGAACGTCAACAATTGTGACATTACGTATAGAACAGATTTCCAATTTCTTTCTTTTTTTAAAAAAAGTAACACTGGTTTTGTGGGAATGAAAGCAGTGGTTTCCAGGAGCTTCAGTGAAGACATTCCGGAAGACTGGAGGCCCACAATCTGAAATTCTTAGTGGCTGGGATGAGAGGATGGTGGTGTGGGCATTCAACATGAAAACAAACAAACAAACAAACAGAAAACAAAAACAAAAAAAGAAAGAAAGAAGGACAAATCAACACCCTAAGCCAAAAACCTCAGAAGTCAAAAAGATTTGGAGGAAAGAGCACAAAAGAAAAGACCAAAACTCCAGGAGATATCCTCTTAAATCTGATCCCTTAGCTGTTAACTCCCCACAGAGCATAAACGGCTGACTCTACCCAGTCTACTTAGTGCTCGGGAGTTGTAGTGATAATTTCTCTCTTTTAAAAAGCTGGGTACAATGTTTTGGATCGTACAGTACCAGAAAAATTTGGTCCATAAAAGGTGCATAATTTCCTTCCATTCACTACATGGCTGCAAAGTCAATCTGTACGTAGAGCTGTCTCACTCCAGCCTGAAAAGTAAGAAAAAAAAAAGTTAGAAAATCTAACAAGCTAATAACACCCTACACATTTCAGGAAAGTAATTCTTTTCTTTTACAAATCTCACTTTTTTTAAAAAAAGAAAAGAATTATTTCAGAAACAAATATATTCATAAGCTACAAAAAAGAATCTCCATTTACCACTACAAAAAAAAAAAAAAAAAAGAGCCATGTTAACAGTCACACACACTATCCAGATATCCAGGTGATACTTAGAAAAATGCAGTTCCCCTTCTACAATTACTCTGTTAGAGGACACCATGATGCTTGACTGGTTGGCTCCTAGCTGAAATTGATACATCAGCCCTGTCTAAATCCTCCTGTGATAAATGATTAGTAAACAATTTAGCAAGTATAACCATCTATTGGAATTATTTTGCACTCCAAGTTCTCTCTTCTGTTGGATATGAACTTGCTACTCAAGGACACTGCTCTCTAAATTCTCCCCAATATCTTCTGTATTATCAGTTTACTCCCTCTCAACTGGATCACTTCTATTAGCATACAAACACACTGTAGCTGTTTCTATCTTTGAAGAAACCTCATGAGAAATTATCTTTTGGGTACAAGGTACACTATTCAGGGGATAGTTGCACTAAAAGCCCAAACTTCACTACTATGCAATATATCCTAGAAACAAAACTGCACTTGTACCCCCTAAAGCTATTTAAAACAAAAAAAAACAACAACAAAAATCTTTACTTAGCCCTACATCCCCTTCTGGGCTCCCAATCTCCACTCTTCTTTACAGCAAAAAGCCTCAAAAGAGTTATCCATATTTGCTGTCTAAAATCCTTTTTCTCACTTCTCTCTTGAACTCATTTCAACCAATCTTTTGCTTCCCAACACTTCCCCAAAACTGTTTGTCCAGGTCACTTCCACATCGCTCACATTAATATCCAATTCTCAGGCCTCTTCTTCCTACTTCACCTATCAGCAATAATACAGATGGTCACTCCTGCCTATATATATATATATATATACATACATCCCTTTTGGCTTCCAGAGAATATTCACTGGCTGCCCTTTTACCTCACTTATCAGTCTTTCTCAGTCTCCTCTGCTAGTTCTTACTCCTCTCTGAAAACTGAAATCCCCAAAGGCTAAAGAAAAAAATAAAGCTCGGTACAAGAGCTGGTAAATACCTCAGCACTCCCAGTACACTTATCACCTTGTGATGTATTATACAACTTATTCACAGTGTTTATTGTTTATTGTTGACCTCTCACTATAATATAATGTCTCCGAGATAAAGGATTTGGTCTTCTTTTTTACATTGCTGACTCCTAGAACCTCAAGTGGGAGCCAGCACACAGTAAGTGATCAATAAGTATTTGTTGAATTAACTGAAATTCTACTAATTTCCTTCTTTCAACCCAAAATAATCTACTTTTAATTAAAGGAACTCATCAGCCACAATAAGCCCTTTCTTCTCAGTACCACAGAATAAAAGGTAAATTGGAATATTTAATAGGAAAAAACCAGAGTGGGGGAAAAAATCTATTAGCACTACCTTCTTACAGTAATTTCTGGACTCCTCAAAGCACTGTTTTCTAGCTTGGCTTTTTTTCTAGAATTCAGGTAGGAGGGCTCTGTACAATACTGAGTGCTTGAAAGGATTCAGGAACTACTCAAATGGATAAAAGGCTTTGAGGCTCTAGAAGCTTGTCAGCAAAAGAAACATATTTTAATTTTGCTGGTGCTTCTCCTTTTTCTTTTTCTTTTTTTTTTTTTAATAAAAGGCCTTCTTGTGGAAAGTTAAAGCTCTGTTATTCAAATTTAAGAAAAATATATTTAATAGCATCCTCTCCTCAGTTAAGATGATGTGGCAGAAAAAAAGACAGAATTTAGTATCTGTATGTTCTTGAGTTACAAATTAAAATCAAACTTCATTTTTTCTTATTTTAAAAGCGTTGATAAACACCAACCCTACTAATCTCACAAAATTGTTACAAATTCATCCAATATTTGACAGATATTCAATAAATCCTTGCTATATACCAGGCACTTATAAAAGGCTATTGCAAACAAATTATTATGATTGATTAAATTATATGATCTGACATTATCCAGATGACACCTGAAATGACTGTACTTAGGAACTCTTTAAAAATTCTTATATATCAAACCATAAGAGGAAACAAATATTGTTCAAATAAATTGTCTTAATTTCTTTTATTTTTCAACAACATTGTTAGTGAAAGCAAAACGGGCAAAACAAGTTGGGCTCTTTTTATTGTCTCTGTCATTTTCCTTACTCCTAGCCCTAACACAGAGAAGATGGTAATAAAAAATGAAGTAGCCCAAGGCAATAAAAAAGAAAGGAAAAACAAAGAGGCTAGGTAAATTATCTTTGCATAATCATGAGTTAATTACTCAAGCTGATATCCTTCCCCTGAGGGCTTACAGCTTTCCACAAAAGCTCAGTCTAACAGAAAAAAAAAAGAAAAATTTTGCTTTATCCATCTGGCCCGATGAGGACAGCTTCAAGTTTTACAGATTCTCATTTTCGTCCTCTAGTTTCCTTTAAAGTAAAGAGAAAAGTAGAAGAATCCTATGGTAAGTCACCTACTCCCTGAAAGCAAACTAAGTTTTCTATAGTTTATTCACATCACAAAGACATGACAGACACTCCAACAGATGAAAACACTCCTCAGGTCCATCATAAATTCTACCCCTAGAACGGGACCAGGAGCCAGAGGCTGGCTGACAGGTCCTTAAAATGTGAAAACCATATAGTACTCATTGAATATCCTGAGAATAATGTACAAACCATACTCCAGTCAACATTTTTATAAATGGGAAAGGCACCTATTTTGAACACTTTTATGCTCCTAAGAAAATAAATGTTAACCTGGTGCCATAGGCTTAGAATATCTTCAATACATATTTATTGTTGTAGAAAGGATAACAAATCAGAAGTAAAAATTTTAGAGAAATAAACAGGAATATGACTATAGAAAATTATTTCGACTGAACATATATTCATCCTTTATCCTTTTAAAATGAAGTCTTGAAAAATTGCCTTACTCTTCCTTGTGAAACCTAAATCATTTCAGAGTTAGCAAAATAATGAGTAACTGACTAAATTACAAGTCAATAACAGTAACTTGAGTGTGGGTTTTTTTTTTCTGTAAATTGTCTTTTGAGGCTCATTTAATATGTTAGGTACCGATCACAGTACTTGGCACATGATGAACTCTCAATAAATACTAGCTGCTGGTGTTGTTATTACTTCCACCACTATTCATCAACCAGTGAACACTTAAATCATGTGGATTACTTAAAAACAATAAACCTAGGGATCTGTTGGCCTCACAACCTGTGGTTGTTCTCTCCAACCTCCAAAGGAGGTCAGATTCTGGCGGACTTCAAGTACAAATGATGAAGAAAGATAATGGGAAGATGGATAAGGAAAAACTGCACAGCAGGCAACCAAAATCAATACTTAGGAAACTAAAGCCCTTGACCAAAAGCTTAAAAGAAAAAAAAAGGAAAGGTGGAAAAATAGTAATCCACTTTCTCCTACTCCATACCCCCTCCCTCAAGCAGACAGAGCAAAGTTAGATAAAGCCACAGGAAGGGATTATGATCCTAGGAAGAGTTTACGGAGGTAGAAAGTTTCTGAAACTTGGGGCACTCTTACTTGGACTTGTGAGGAGGCTTTTTGGTTCCTTCCTTCCTATCAGTGTTAACTTCTATTTTGAGGACAGAGAATAGAGCACAAAAAGCTGAAGCAGGAAGTTGGGGGCTTAGGACTTATCGGGCACAAGTGGGAAAGGCAAAAGAGTAGAAAAGATGGAAGAAATAAAGGTAGATGTTCTATCAAGGAGTAAATATGTATTAGGTGAGACCATCTTTTGTGTTTTGTGGAACTGATAATGGTAATAAACCCCAAGCGCATTCTAGACTTTTCTTCAAACATATTTCTACATGTTTCTTTAATATGTTTTCTTCAAACATTATTTCTAACAAAAAAAGTATATTAAAATTTTTAGGATTACAGTTAGATTGTGAAGTGTGCTATTTAAAAAAATTAACAAATACTATTGGCCAATTTAAAACATAAGATGTTAATTGCCTTCCTAATCTAGTATCCCATTTTTTTTTTGCTGTTTGTACACTAAACACAAAAGGTAAACTCTCTATTTTATCAATTCCCAAATGATAACTCATTAAAAAAAAATTAGTGCAAGGGGAAAAAGAGGGAGAGGACTTTTTCCATGTCAACAGAAAACCTGGTACTTTAAAAACTGTATCGTCACTTAATCCCAAAGCACTCTAAGTACTGAAGTGGCTTTTAGCAATCCACTTGCATTAGTTTATATTGACGTACGCAAGCCAACTTCTTTAGCAGTTAAAGATTGATTGGTAACTCTGGAAAATGAAATTAAAAAGGATAATGCCTAAGATATAGTCACAAAACTATAGTTTTATTAACAAAATAGAAAGTTATAATTCTCCAACTTTTAGATATTGGTCTTCTCAGTTTAAAGTTATCCTCATAAAAGTTTTAACAAAACAATTTTTAACCAAAAACTATCACTTACATTCTAATTTAAGACTGGCTATAAGAAAGATACCCAAAAATGTAATAAACCAAAAGCTATAATTTATTATTGAAAAAAATCCTTCTTTTGGTATTTCGGAACTAAGGCCACCAGTATTTTGAATCTGTCTATAAGAAATACACCTGAAGCATCTGTGATCAAAAAGGGAGCAATTTGAGTTTTCTTATTTTTGATAAGTAAAATTTATAAGATGTAATTTAAGATTAAAATTTTTTTTAATTTAAATTTCATTTCATAAAATAAAAATGCTCCTGCAAGCCTTGGCATATACTAATTACATAAGGACCATGTATTACTAGGGTATATGCAGAAAAGGAAAATAAATTCATGAAAATTTCAATTTGCATAAGTCAGAACTAAAGCAGTGATCACAAAACAATTTTAAAATCATTAAATGTAGGAATGAAAGTCATTAGTAGGGTGACTCCCCTCTCCCCTAGGAAAAATGTATTGAGCCACCTTCACTGCAAGTCTCAAAGAATCCCTGGTCTCTGCAAGGAATGAAATAAAGTGGACTTGACCTTAGGTGATAAAAAGGCTTAAAATATTTTTTTCAGGGCTTAAAATATTCAAAGCTCAAATTCAGTTTCCAAAACCAAAGAAGCAGCTGAATAAACTTTCAATTTCAGCCATTTTAAAAGCCAAAATTTCTAAAGTTACCGGAAGAACCTCCTTCCACTTACTTGAATGACAACTTCAGCAGTTCCTAAGCCCGGACACAGCTGCTTGCACATTTCTAAAACTAGAAATTGCATTCCTTTTCAGAGGGCAAATTGTGAGTAAGTGCCAAAGTCTTAGGAGAATATGGGGTGTCCTAGAATTCAACAGAAGCTCACACTATGAGGGTGAAAGGACATTGCATATCTAGGAGAAAATTCAAGGTAAAGGAGGGAAAAATAATCTGGAAATGTCAGTGAAAAGAAACATTACTGCTAGCCTGGTTATCTTGTTGTCCCTGAAACATGTAGAAGGTGTAAGAAGGATTCAGACACATTGTGAAGGTCTTGCATGCTTCATTATGAATGTCATGATATAGACTTACAGTGTCTGTTAAGAAAGACACCTAGTTGTTAAAATTCTGAAATAAATAAGTGGTACCCTCATATTGTTTTGTAGTAGTGTATGTCTTGATTACACATAAGATTAGCACTGGAGTAAATCCTAATTATACATAAGATTATTTCATTAATTTATTCCCAAAGAGACCTAATGACACATTTCTCTTTATCAGAAAGACAGATTTTAGATCTCATTAAGATCTTTTTGAACTTGTGTTTAAAAAAGACCAATGGGAACCCCACAATATTTTTCCATACTTAGCATATATAAAGATGGCTTTAATCAAATACAGTTTTTAAAATCTGTTTATATAACAAATTCATTACACACATATACTCTTCTAAGCACTGGGAATGCAAAATCATGACAGCTGGTAGGAACTTGCACACAAGTTGTACAATGTGATATGTATGACACAGGATAAAGTAATTCCGCTTTGTGGGACACTTAAGGCTTCAAAGAGAGAAAGTAACAATTGCATTGGATCTTTAAGTAAGAGTAGGATTTTTGTCCCTCACAGAAAAGTAAACAGTCTGGTGGGTTTGGAGTATAAAGTACACGGCAATGAAAAGCAGGAGACTTTAAAAGTCTGTTGGTTCATGCTAAAAAGTCTGGGCTTTCTTTACCTGGATGGCAATGAGGCGCCACCAAGATTTTATTTTTCAACTTTTTATTTTGGAAAAAAACTTTTTTTTTTTTTTGAGACGGAGTCTGACTCTGTCACTCAGGCTGGGGTGCAATGGCATGCTCTCAGCTCACTGCAACCTCTGCCTCCTGGGTTCAAGCGATTCTCCTGCCTCAACCTCCCGAGTGACTGGGATTACAGGCATGCACCATCATACCCAGCTAATTTTTGTATTTTCAGTAGAGATGGGGTTTCACCATGTTGGTGAGGCTGTTCTTAAACTCCTGACCTCAGGTGATCTGCCCACCTTGGCCTCCCAAAGCACTGGGATTACAGGTGTGAGCCACCACGCCTGGCCTATTTTGAAAAAAATTGAAGTCAAAATAATAGTACAATAAATACCTGTGAACCCTTCAGCTATATTTACCAATTGTTAATATTTTACCATGCTTGCTTCATCTCTCTACATATATATTTATATGCAATTTTTTTATTTTTGCCAAAACATTTGAAAATTAAATATCTGGATACTTCACCATTAAATCCTTCAACATGAATCTCCTAAGAATTAAGAACAGTCTTCTATACCACAATACCATTATCACATCCAAGAAATTTAACCACCCATACAATTAAATGAACTACTACAGTCTATAATCAAATTTCTTTGATTATCCAATACTTTCCTTTGTGGTTGCTTTTTTTCCCCAGTCCAAGATTCAATCAAGTACCATGCATTGCATTTAATTGTGAAGTTTCCTCTAATCTAGAATTATCCCCTACCTTTTTCTCCTTTCATGACATTGACACTTTTTAAAAGAATCCAAGTTAACAGCCTTGTGGAGGCTCTCACAAGCTGCATTTGTCTGGATGTTTGCTCGTGGTTAGATTCAAGTGAAACGTTTTTGGTAGGAGTACCACATAGCTCATGTTCTGTATTCCCCATGGTATCAAATCAGGAGGAATATAATGTCAGTTTCAACCACAGATTTTTAACACATGGAACCTGTTTCTTCATTAGATCTATGTGTTAGATCAGGGGTCCCTAACCCCTGGGCCATGGGCCAGTACTCGTCCATGGTCTGTTAGGAACGAGGCCACTCACAGTGGTGAGTGGCGGGTGAACTGTGGCATTAGATTCTCATAGCTACTGCACGTGCGAGGGATCTAGGCTGTGTGCTCTTTATGAGAATCTAATGCCTAATGATCTGAGGTGGAACAGTTTCATCCCAAAACCATCCCTCCCACCACCACTTCCAACCCCTGTTCACGGAAAAATTGTCTTCCACAAAGCCAGTCCCTGGTGCCAAAACGGTTGGGGACCGCTGTGTTAGATGATTCTGACAGTGGTATCAATGTCTAGGGTTTTTTGCCAAATGTTTCTAGCAAACTAGACTGAGAACAGAATTTATATTCTCTCTACTTCTTTCTCAGATGTTACTAACATGACCTTCTTATTCTCCCAATATATACACAATACATACCATAGTAATCAGTCTTTGTCAGTTACATAGCTATGTTAACTCATGATGGCATGAGCCTTAACTGAAATAATTTGGTTGTAGACCATGCACTGACTAATTCATGATTCCAAATGCATTATTAAGAAAAACTCAACAGCATATAAAGTTATTAAATTACTCAGTAGGTGACCATAGTTTTGCTGTCACACAAAAAAGTTAACAGTCTGCTTTCAGCTAAAGCCACTTATTCTTATTCCAAACACTGTTTCACAATTCTTGGCTTCAAATAGTACCTAACATATCTTATAAGAAATGTGCAGTAAAGGATAATATACTTTTTCTTGAAGGAACTCAAATAAGTACAACGATGAGCATATAGGAACTATCTTTCTATTCCTGAAGAATATTAACTAAAATAGATATTTCCCAAACTTGACTCTGTGGTTGGAAAAAAAAAAACGTGGTTTCCTTTTTTCTTTGAGACCGAGTCTTGCTCTGTCGCCCAGGCTGGAGTGCAGTGGCCATGATCTCGGCTCACTGCAAGCTCCGCCTCCTGAGTTCACGCCATTCTCCTGCCTCAGCCTCTCGAGTAGCTGGGACCACAGTCGCCCATCACCATGCCCGGCTGATTTTTTATATTTTTAGTAGAGAGACGGGGTTTCACCATGTTAGCCAGGATGGTCTCGATCTCCTGACCTCATGATCCACCTGCCTCAGCCTCCCAAAGCGCTGGGATTACAGGTGTAAGCCACCGCGCCCAGCCAAAAATGTGGTTTTATGCTTACCTTATAGTAGTATATATATTTATTATGTTAAATAGCAATTTTTTTTTGAGACAGGGTCTTGCTCTGTGGCCCAGGCTGGAGTGCAACTGGATCATAATCCACTGCAGCCTCAAACTCTTGGGCTCCAGCAACCCTCCTGCCTCAGCATCCCAAGCAGCTGGGACTATAGGCGCATGCCACCATGCCCAGCTGATTTTATGTTTTGTAGAGACGGGATCTCACTATGTTGCCCACACTGATCTAGAAATCCTAGCCTCAAGCCATCCTCTCACATTGGCCTTGTAAATATTTTTAAAACGACTAGTTATAAAAAATGTTAAGACCCTTAAAAGAAGTTAGTCAAAAAGACATACCTGAGTAAAAATATTATGTGTTTGGCTTAAAATCCACCTAGCATCAGCATCAGGTGCTACTATTAATTTCAAGGTCCCAACATAAACGTCAGAACATAAAGTCCAGAAGTGCTGTTCCTGTAAACTGTAAACTCCTTGCAACTGCTGTACCTGAAATATAAAGGAGAGATACTAACATCATAATCAAGTTAAGCACTCCCTTCTACTTAAGTTATTATGCAACATATCAGTAAACATGGATTCTATCCTCCAGTTTAAAAAAAGGAAAGGAGGATGTTTGAATGAATGAATAAATAAATAAATAAATACTCGAGTACTAATTATGTGCCAGGTACCATGACAAGTATTTGGGAAATATAAACAAACACGTATCAAAATTTGTAGGACACACCTGAGAGTGTGCCCCACAGGGAAATTTATAGTAACAATCACTTTATAAAGTCCAACACTTATTTATGATTTGGAAAAAAAACTATTAACTTAATATAGGCTAACTACGAAAAATGTACAGAAAATAAGGATGAAACATTAGATGTATTCCCTGAAGATCAGGAAAAAGACAGATACCCAAATCACTGCCATTGTTCTGCATCTCTATATTGATCTGGAGGAGCTGAACTAAGATCAACAACCAGAAGTTAAAAGAAAAAAGCTCAATGTGAAAAGATCTTTGTAACAATTACAGCAGTTTACAAAGAAAGAGGGAGCTTCTCTGTGAGTGTGTTAACTACTTATCTCCAGAAATGGTCAAGAAGCTGTAATACCAACTTGATGTCATAGAGGAGATTTTGCAACAGACAGAAGGCTGGGCCAAATGTACAATAAGATCTTTTTCAGTTCTGAGATTCTGATTTTTACATAATCTACTTGGAAAGTTAAGAAAATGTTGATCTTATATCTATCAAAAATATTTATTTTTTGTCAGAATTTGATGAATGTAGTCATTATTTTCTATAAACTCCAAGGCAGTTGATGGGAAACTGAGATAATATCTACCGTGCCTTCTTTTAAAACTGCTTTTATTGGGGAAAAAGATCAAGGTGTACTTTTTCTTCCTCTTTTTGGACTCTAACAACATAGCTGTTTTAGCCAGATATCCCTCCACATTTTTCTACATGGCATCCTCATGGATAAGGCCTAAGGTGAGTTCCACTGTTAATGAAATAACCTGGTTGAAAAGATTTCTCCTACTTCCATATGTAGCAGTACAAGTACATGACTGCAGTTATCTTAAAACACAAACTAAAGAATAATTCCTGTAGAAACTGGCTTAATTTTACAAATTAAAAAATGGGAGGAAAGTGTAGTTACAGATGAAAAGGGCAGTGTGGTACAGTAGAAAGAACATGACCTTTACAGTCAGAGTGACGACGTGGATTAGAATCCTGATTCAGCCACTAGCATTTGGACCTAAGGTGAGCCTCAATTTTACCTAGGGAAAGGAAGATGATACTCACCCTGTAGTTAATTGTGAAGAAGAGAAAATATATATATATATATATATGTCTATATATATACACACACACACACACACATAACATATATAGTTACATAACACATATAACATATAATATATATGTTATATAACATATATATGTGTATGTGTATATATATATATATACATATATATATAAAACAATTAGTAACAATTATGCTAATTGATGCTACCTTAAAATAATAACCACAAATCTTGAATGGGCAATATGTACTTTCCCTGTATCAAAAGATTATTTTATACCTTCTCCTTTTTCCTCTAGCCTTCTGATCTCTCTGCATGATTACACTGCCTGGTACATTATAGAGAAAACAGAAGTACAAAGAAAATCCCTTATCCTTTACCATTAAATCTACCAGTGACCTCTCATCTATGTCAGCATTTCTGCATTCCCTCAGAGGATCTAGTACCCCTGCTATTATCAACAATAAATCCTTCCATTGTGCTTTGGGTTCTATCCTTTCTCATCGTCTCATGATGTCATTCCTTTAATAATGTCCTTTAGTACTATAACAATTTCTTCCTCTCAGACTGTTACCATCAGTTAATGCACATGTTCTAGAACTGTGCTGTGCAATTCAAAACTCACTGGACACATGTGACTATTTAAATGAATGGAAATTAAGTTAAAAAGAATCAGTTACACTAGCCACATGTGGTTTGTGGCTTCCATATTGGACAGTGCAGATTATAGAACATTTCCATTATTGGGGAAAGTTCTGTGGGATAATGCTGTTCTAAACGTCCTACTTTAAAAACAAACAAATACCCTCTCTCCTGATAGTACATCCATATCCGCTATCAACGCATTTCTCTGCTCCCTTTAAGAACACTTCTTAAAGGAGTTGTCACTTCCCCATTCATTTTCTCCTTAATCCACTCAAATCATGCTCCCCTCTCCAACACTCCAATGAAATTGCTCTTAACAAGGTCAATAATGGCATCCAGAATGCCAATGATTACTTCTTGTTTTTACCCTCTTTGACCCCACAGAAATATTCAACACAGTTAATTACTTCCTCTTCTTCAACTCTGTGATCCTACACTCTTCTGGTTTTCCAGCACACCACTAACCACTACCTTTCCTGGCTTTCTCATCTATGCTCCAAATTTAGAGTTGAAAAGAGTAGAACTAGAACTTCTCCAGAGGTAATCAATACAATCTTGATGTTTTAGATGTTATTCATATATTGATGACTTATAACTCTTTCTGGTCCTAATCTGTCCCCAAAACTCAAGATTTTCATATCCAACTACTTAAGTAACATTTCTCCTAGAAGTATAGTAGCCATTTCCATTTTAACATATCCAGAATAGAACTCTTCATTTGGGGAGATTTTCCATTCTCAAACCTGTACCAACAAGGCCTCAGTCTCAGTAAGTGGCATTACCATCTACCAAGTAATAAACCAACACTTTCTCTCCCCTCTGCTAATATAATCCACTTCCAAAAACATATCCTAAATGTGTATTTATCTTCACTGCTACAACTGTAATCTAAACCACCATTGTTTTTCACTTAGAGGACAATAACTTCATAACTGGTTTTCTTTGCTTTCATCCTCCCTAGAATATGTTCTCTTCATAGAAAACACAATAATCTCTTAAAAACATAGGATTTATGACACTTCTATTGCCTAAAAGCTTTCCAATGCTTCCCACTGAGTTAGAATTAAATCTAAATCTATGACCCAAAACCCTAAATGATCTTGCTCCTGCCATTCTCTCCAGGCTTTCAAGCCATTCTTCCCTTTATTTAATATGCTTCAGCCACAATGGCCTTTTTTATTCTGTTCTTTAAACACAAATTAAATCCAGCCATAGCACTTTTACATTAGCAATTTCCCTTGCCTGGAACATTCTTCTCCAGTATTTTCATATGGCTAGCTCTTTCTTGTCTTCAAAGTTTCAATTTCCTTGAATATAACTTCCTTAGTGAATCTAAGGTAGCCATCCATGACTATCACATCACTTTGTTTTATTTCTACTATAGTAATTCTCATTGATATTTTCTTATTTATCTACTTACTGTTTAGTTACTGTATTTCCCCACTGGACTGTAAGTTCCATGAAACAGAGGCACTGTCTGTCTTGTTTACCATTACCTCCTCAGTACTTCAGAAGAGTATCTGGTAGAGTGGGAGCTCAAAAACTCTATGTTGAATGAATATCTCTGCTATAGATATTCTATATTTTTAAAAACTGCTCAGTTTCTAGATTAGAACAATTTCTACCACATTTTCTTTAGTAAAGTTCAATATTTTCCGACAATTTTATTCTGGTTTGTATAAATGACATTTCATGGTCGGCATTCAATCTTGGAAGAAACAGTCAATTATACACACATGTTACTCACATTTGTGAAAGCTGAAAATCAAGAGATTGAAAACAGCAAAAACTCCAATGGTTTGGAGTATTTGAAACTCACCCTCTGATAGCACTGAGGCAGAGTATTTTCTAATAGGGGAGGAGTTCTCTGCATTAATATTCCAACAGATTCTCTTAAAAGAGGAATAACGCTAAGGAAAAGGAAGACAACAATTTATTAAGTCACATTCTGACAATCCCATCCAGCAAGAAAGTAATAATATGTCTCCCTATGATAGAATATAATAGGACTTATTGGAATAATATGAGAAAAAACAATCAACCAGTCATTGTTTTAGATTTTCCATGTGATCAGTAAATTATCCAAAGTAAAAGTAAAAGAACTAGAGAAAATGTATTAATGTATGAAAGAGTAAAGCTATAAAACTGAAATAATATCATATCATCTAAACCCAGCACATTTTCAACTGTTAGTTAAAATATGACTCCACATGGTCAGAACCTTCCAAAGTAATCATAGTAGCACTGATAAGGAAAATACAAAAAAATGAATACATCAGTCTATTTGTCCAATATCAGTCATATTTCATTACTTAAAAAATATAGAAGTCTGGCGATAACCACAGATGCAGTGAAATGAACTCAGCTCCTCTACGGATGGTGCCCAAAAGTCTGCATGTGTTGATGTAACTAGTCCTCAATTAGTATTTGAAACTACTGCTTTAGGCTATTTGGATGATTAAATGTACACAAAACAGGCCGGGTGCGGTGGCTCACGCCTGTAATCCCAGCACTTTGGGAAGCCAAGGTGGGCGGATCACGAGGTCAAGATATCAAGACCATCCTGGCTAACACGGTGAAACCCTGTCTCTACTAAAAATACAAAAAAAAAAAACATTAGCCGGGCGTGGTGGCGGGCACCTGTAGTCCCAGCTACTGGGGAGGCTGAGGCAGGAGAATGGCATGAACCCGGCAGGCGGAGCTTGCAGTGAGCCAAGATCGCACCACTGCACTCCAGCCTGGGCCACAGAGCGAGACTCTCCGTCTAAAAAAAAAAAAAAAAAAAAACCACAAAACAATTAATAGTAGAATGGTGAGGGTGACTCTAATGCAATGGCTTTCTAATCTAGCACATATCCAATTCACCTTAGAGTCTTATTTTGTTTTCACTTCTGATATATTGAATCAGAATCTTTGAGGGAATGTCCAAAAAGCTCTCCATGTGATTCCAATGATTCAGAATGGTAATGTACTGTTCTACTGCTTGAAGTAGATTCAGAGGGGAGGTCAGAAATGGCTTCACTACACTTAATAGCTTCAATCAGTGCTCACAGAATTTCAAAATTTTCAAAGTAAAACTTCTGATAATAGCTGTAGATGATGAAGATAAAAAGAACATCCATCTTTCAAGGAAGATCTCATAAGAAGAGTAGAAGCAAGTGTACTTTCAGGACTGGTGGTATTTTGACAGATGAAAAGAGAGGTACCAAGAAAGACCCAAAAGAATAGAGACAATGCTTATCTGGCTCACTATTATATTCTTAAGGTCTCGCAAAGTGCTGGTCATAAAGCGGGCCCAATTGTTGGTTAAACAAATGACAGAAATACAGATAATCAAATGTTTCAAACTCTGCCCTGAAGAAGGGCATAGGGAACAGGAAAGAAATGAGGAGACTGTTTTCATACTTTAAGTGTATAGTGATAAGTACTTGGACAAGCAGGGTAACCATAGGAACAAAGACAAATAGGAAAATTAAGCAAATAGAAACAACTGGTGTCTAACTGGATCTAACGAAAGACACAGTGAGAGCAATGTTAAGGACAAACAGATTACTAAAAAATATGGAGAAGATGGCAGTGACGAGGATAGAAAGCTAAATGTGGACAGGGGTTTCAGTCACATTCAAGTAAAAATATTATTTAGTCAATAGTGATTTAAGAACCAAGAAAAATTAGATGTCACCCTTAATTCCTTTTTCTCCCTTAAATCACCAAGTTCTCGTGATTTAATATCCTAAATATTTCTTGACTCAGTTCCTTCCCCTTCATCGTACTACGCATGTCCACAACAATAATCTCCGTATTTTTCACGTGGATTATTATAATAGCTTCCTAAGTGGTCCCTTCAGCTTATTTCCTCAAGTCCACGTAACAGGCAGCTTCAATGATGGCTCCCAATGACCCTGCCCTATGTAGTATTCATGCCCTATGTAAAATTTCAGGACTTAGTGGCTTGCTGCTAATGAACAGAGTATGGCAAAGTGATGAGACGTCACTGCCAAGATTAAGTAAAAAGACTCTGGCTTCTGTCTTGTATAACCTCCTCGTTTGCTTTCACTTGCTCTCTCATAGCTGCTGTGTTGTGAGCTGTGCTATAGCGAGGACCATGTGGCAAGAAACTGAAGGATACTTCTTGAGAAATACTAGACAGACCCTCAGTTCAACAGCCCAAAAGGAACATAATTCTGTCAGTAACCACTTGAATGAGCTCAGAAGTAGATTTTCCCCCAGATAAACCTTGGAATAACTGCAGCCCCGGCTGCTACCTTGATTACTGCCTTGTGAGAGATCCTGAGCCAAGCAGTATAGTTAGCTATGCCCAGGTTCCTGAACCACAGAAAGTATAAGATAATTATGTGTATTATTTTAGCTACTAGGTTTTTGGGTATTTTATTATGTATCCACAGATAACTAATACAACCATATTTTATAGAGACGTTAGACTAATCTACATAAAATAGGTATGTGACCCTATCCGTTTCCCACTAAGAAATGTGTCAAAAGCACCCCACTGCCTAGGGAATTAAGTGCTGGCACTTTAACATGGTATATTTTTGGATCTGGCCCCTCTACCTTCACCTCCTATTAATCCTTGCTTCATATTTTAAGCTCTCCAAATATAACATACTTGTACTTTACCTTATGCTGTTTCTTACTTTCATGGTTTTGCTCAAACTATAACCTCTGCTTAGAATGTCCCTAAGCTGCCCTACAGTCTTACATTTCTTCTTTAAAACCTCAAGTGTCACCTCTTTTCGGGTATATTTCCTGATCCCAAACTGTCTTCTACACTGTATGAAGTGTCTTCTCTGTGTTCCTATGAAAAAAATCTGTGCCACCTATACTATTACTACATTGCATGATAATTACCAGATTGTATTTCCCCTCCCTCTAAACAGAAAGCTGCTTTAAGGTAGGAATTATCTTATTTATGTTTGTAAACCCAGCATCTCAGATGGTGTTTGGCAAATAAATGTTTATGGAACAGAATTTGTAGCTGAATCCGTTAAACATAATTAATTCATAAATTTTAAAAGTATATCTAAGGCTAGGGATCAATACTAAATCTTAAATAATATATGGAATCATTAGCAGTTAAGAAAAGGCACTAGGTAAAGAAAGTAAAGTCACAGTAAGTAAAACATCTGGAAAAAGGGGAAACATATTTCCAGCAACAGTAAATGCCTCAATGAAGAAAAACAGAAACAGAAAAAGGCCATTAGAGTAAACAATGCAAATACTGGCCGGGCGCGGTGGCTCACGCCTGTAATCCCAGCACTTTGGGAGGCCAAGGCGGGCGGATCACGAGGTCAGGGGATCGAGACCATCCTGGCTAACACGGTGAAACCCCGTCTCCACTAAAAATATAAAAAATTAGCCGGGCGTGGTGGCGGGCGCCTGTAGTCCCAGCTACTCAGGAAGCTGAGGCAGGAGAATGGCGTGAACCTGGGAGGCAGAGCTTGCAGTGAACCGAGATAGGGCCACTGCACTCCAGCCTGGGTGACAGAGCGAGACTCCATTCAAAACAACAACAACAACAACGCAAATATTGTTTGAGGTCATCCACTGTAACATTTCAAGAAGAGTAAAAGCCAGGTTGGAGAAAGAGAAAAAAAATGAGTAGAAAACAACTGCAAATGGACTTAAGGATTTTGACAGTCAAGAATATTGGTTATTCATTCATCTAAACTAAAGAGTGGGATCTGTTTCTACCTACTGTGTTGCTCTTAAACAGGTGAAGACTTCCTGTGTTTACAAAAAAGACAAAGAAAAAAATGATGGCATATTAATTAGGTACAATTCAACCATCATTTTTCTTTACTCTCTCCATCCTCATTTCTCAGGAAAAAAAAAGAATCCATCACAGAATGTTTTCATATATTAAACTTAAAATTTTTGTCTTTTAATAACTGTACTCAGAAAATGAGCACAAGAATAGTTCTCCTTGAATTATGTTTGAGAATAAGAAAAAAGGTTTTTTTCCCACCTACCTCGTAAGTTTAGTTATTTTAATAATTTCTTCTCCAATTTTAATCTAGGGAACTACTAACAATGTTTACATATCTGACGTGAAAATTACACTCATGGAAACCATGACACTTGGGTTCTGATTCTGCCATTAAATAGCTTTAAGCAAATCACATAGTCTTCCAGAGCATCAGTTTTCTCATCTATAAAATGAAGGAGTAGACTAAACATCCAGGCAATTTCTTTCATCTTTTATATATTTTCCATTCAATAAGAAAAAGTGGTAAAACTATAAAGAATACTAGAGAGAGAATATATTTGGAAATGAAAGAAAATATAAATTGTTTTTATATACTAAGGGGAAAAAAGCAGTGTTACCAAATGACACATAGATATGCTTGGCAAAATGATTTATTCTATCATGATAGATAATCCAGCAAATGAATTTTATTAAGCAATCAATATTAAGTGATTATTAAGGATCTACTACTATATATCTGGCATCAGATTTTCTGGAACCAGGTGGGACCTTACTCTTGAGTTGTGGAAATGGTGGCCTAGAGCACCAAAGTAACTTGTTTAAGGGCACAGCTATTAAGCAGGAGAACTGGAACAGATCAGGTTGTTAGACTCCAAGTTCAGTTTTTGAAAAGTTCAAGTCAAAAAACATCTGTTATATGCCAACCATGTAGCAAGCATGTGCTAGACACTGGAAATACAAAAATAAATAATATAGAATATTTCACTTCAGAGAAATTCATAACTTTATTTTTAATAAGCCTGCAGAGAAGGCAATGGAAATCAGGCATCAATCTTATTTAGGGCCAACCATTTAGAAGAAGGCACATATGAATTTAAAGCAACTACATATTACGCTTGTATCCATTTTCACTTTCCATGAACTTTTGGTAAATGGTTTTCTTAATTGGTATGTTGATAACTTCTTTTTAAACATACCTTTAAAAGTAAAGGGGAAGAGAAAAAGGAATAGAAGAGGCATTGACTCAACTGCAACAGAAGGCATACAGTATGAGAAATAACATTACTTAAGCAATAGGTGTGAAATAACTTTTGCGAACAACTTTTAAAAATTTATTGTTTTAGAATATTCAGGTTTAGTCTAGTTGTTTCTCCCAAGGAGCTAAAACACAGTAACAGATGGTGAATCCCATCTATAATAATCCTTGAGGAGATCAGCCTTAAAACATTAAAGACATTCCCTTAGTCCAACAGTCTCTTAATAAGTCACATAGAAAAAACATCTACAGATTTATCCGAATCTTTGTTCAAATTTTTATGTGTGTATTCCATGTGTGTTGCCTTCCAAAGTCTGCCACTCCCTGCCACCACCTTTTAAAAAAATAACCTAATACTTCCTTTTTTCCTCCTAAAATTCGCTTTCACATGAGGCCCTTAGTTTGAGGACTCTAGAATTAGTAAAGAAGTTACATGATCACAGATAATATCATATTAGAATTAAAAGGAAATTTAGAGATCACTCATTTTAACACCATTCAAGAACCATATGTAGATAAACATTTTAATAAAATGTTAGAAATAAACATACATTTTAAAATTAACTAAATTATAAGACATCATAACTGATATAAGGAAATAAAATTATACTGCATTTTTATCTCTTTTTTTCATTAGGATCAATTGTGGTTTTTATTGATTTGCTTATACTGAAATTTGGAATGGTTGCCTTTTTAGGTAGAATTTTAACAAAATCTTTACACTCAACAGCAGCAAGCATTTCACCAAAGCAAATGGATATGTCACATTAACTTTCTCCAATAGCAATTTAAAAATAATGCAAGAATTTCAGCTATAGGAGCAATAACTAGGTCATAAAACTATGGTAGAGAATAAAGGTACCCACTTACTAAATCACACGGTGATACGCAATTTAGAACAAGCCCAATTTCTATAATAATTTAAAGAGTCATAAATATGTAAAAGAAACCTTTAGAAACTCTAGTTTTTGCCTTTTAAAATTGTGTTTAGCTCAGGAGTTTGTGTCCATATTTTTCTGATTAACTATTGTAATGGAGAAGCACAAACCAGATTTTAGCTTGGATCTATCTAGCCATAATGAAAGGATACGTAGAAAAAGACAAGCTTAGCAAATTCCTGACTGAGCTAAGACTTAGAGCTGCATCCAAACCCAAAAAGTAAGCATTTGGAAACAATTAGAGGTTCACTTCTGGTTGACTAACCCAATTCTAGCATTCACAATGAAGCACCATTTCCCTATCATAAATAAAAAGAGATGAGTCATTAGGTATGAGTTTACCAGTAAAACAGGGCAATGATTTTATTCTTCAAAAGCTGAAGGTAAATCAAATTCGTAATCATATAATCATAAACATAATATTAATTTGAAAGCTTTACCCTTAAATGCTAACAGATTAAATGAGCAGTAGTTACTTATTACTCTTTACTGCCAGTAATTTTACAAGTAAAAATATATTCAAATCTTACTTCAGAAGCAGCTTTTCGTGAAAGAGGCTCACTACTTCAACAGTAAATAAAATTATCTACCAGTAATCATAAACAAACCAAACAAAAAAGGGTATGCATTACGAAAACTTCTGAAGAACAGTCTACTGACAATCATAATGTTTAACAATAAAAAATTTCAGTTAAAATTATTACTTAGATCTGAGAATAAATGTCAAGTAATATGAATTAAAACATGATTACAGATTCATCTTGATGAATCAGCTTATGAGCTAAGTTTTCCTATATATTGTAGGGGTTCTTACAATCTACAAACAAACCCCTTACAATCTACAAACATAAAGAAAGAAAATTATACTTTTAAAAATAAATTTGGCATATGTTGTATACCATATTTTCAGGGGACAAAAAAGCCAAAGAAAACTGGCCCATAATGGTAATGCAATTCACATTTAAATTAAATATTCAGGCACATTTGCATAAATATAATTAATTCATAGTGATGGATAATTACCTATTAATCCAGAATTTCATAAACCTTCCATAGAATAGATAACCCAAAATCTTATCACCTGGGATTGTGGTTTACTTTATAATTATACTGTGGTTCTGAAACATCTGGCTCAAATCAATGCATATTTACAGAGAACCTACTTTACCAATAATGGGGATATTAAGATGCCCTAAGGTACCCCTAGAACTTAGAGCCAAAGTCATGAAAAAGTCATCCTTTTCCATAAGCTTCTGGAACTTAGTTATAACACCTAATGCATCTGGTCTTTGGACCAAAAACACCAGTGTATAATGTCAAATTTGTAAATAATTAGTAATGTCATTGTTTAGATAGCACTTAATAGCTTTTAAAATGCTTTCATAAATTTTTTTAAATTTAATCCTCACAACAACCTTAAGTAACCTTTAAGAAAATGTTAAAATCACTCCCTCATTTTACCCATGAGAAAACTGACTTGGAGAGGTTCAAATAACTTGTTCTTTGTTATACATAGGTAAGAGTTAGTGGCAGAGTTGGGTGTTACACTGCCAAGACAAAAGCTCTGCACACACTGCAGTATCTCATCACAGTTACGTTCTCTAGAGTTAAGAGAATAAGAATGAAATGCCGTATTCATTTTATTCCTAGAGCCCAGCACAATGCTTAGAACATAATAACCACTTAACACATCTGCTGAAGAATGTATTATATACTTAGAAATTTCAAATGGCAGATTACTGACATCTAAATTAGCCCTTGTTTGACGTGACTTTCAACCCTTCACAATAATAGCTAAATAGCATAACAGTGAAGAGCTTCCCAATTCAGTCATATCTAAAAAAGAACCTCTAATAAACAGAAAGCAAAGTATCTTATCCTCCACTCAAACATACATTAGAAAGAATTAGACAGGAACAATCAGCATTCTCAATTCTCAATGTGCAATTTATCTTAATAAAAGCTCTTCTCTTCATTTTTATGAATAAGAAACTAAAATCACACCAGCAATATAAGTAAAAATTAAATCTTAAAATGGGAAGAGACTAAAGTCAATACAGTATTGGGCAAAAAGCTCCACAAAATATACACGGCTTTGAGAGAAGATCAGGCAGGAATAAATTCATATTATTCATATTAAATATGGTAACATTTGTATTGAAATGCTAATGAGACCTGGAGGAACAGCCCCACTGCATCTGAAAGCAGCAGTTAGGTAAGGATGGACACAGGAAGGAGAAGAAGCTCTTTAGGCAAATCTGCATTTTAAAAAGCATAGAAGTCAAGAAACAGGACCTTGTTTAGAAAAACCAGATGAGACAACAAGAAGTACTTGTTAAGACTATCAAAATTGAATGAATTACCATTCAGGTAGCTTCAGAAATGACAAGTATTAGCCCAGAACAAAAAGGTCAGCAAGAAAAATCCAAAAGGAATGGGACCAAAATGCTAATTAATCTCTGGTTTCAACTAGCTATCAGGAATCTGAGTTAAACTATGTCTACCTAGTTGTATTTGTCTGCTTTCATACTGCTATAAAAAACTACCTGGGACTAGGTAATTTATGAAAAGAAGAGGTTTAATTGACTCACAGTTCCACAGGCTTAACAGGAAGCATGAGTAGGAGGCCTCAGGAAACTTACAATCATGGCAGAAGGTGAAGGGGAAGACAGGACCTTCTTCACATGGTGGCAGGAGAGAAAGAGACAGTGAAGGGGGAAGTGCCACACAATTTTAAATCATCAGATCTCATGAGAACTCACTATCACAAGAACAGAAAGGGGGAAATCCACCCCCATGATCCAATCACCTTCCACCAGGTCCTTCCTCCAATGAGACATGGGGTTTGAGTAGGGACACAAATCCAAACCATATCACTAGTACAAGTTAAAAATGGTATACTTATATTTGATCCAATCTACATAGTGTTCAAACTCTATCATTTCCTCACAATATGGTAATAAAGCTTTGACTCTTAATGGCCGAGTATGTTGCTGTGAAGAAATTCAGCATCCAGGAAGGACACTGCAGAAAAGGAGAGAAGGGCATCTTTGAAAATATAGTTAATCTTTTGTCCTCTTAAATGATGCAGGTAGAACCTATCTGGATTTGGTTTAGGACCTGGCCCATCAGGTAGCCAAGAACTAGTCATTCCAAAGTAACTAGGGAAGACATAGATGAACTATATCTCTTTGTTTTTTTTCTTGCCTTTTTTCTCTCTGTCTTTCCCTATTTGGTGATGAATGAGTAAGAGTCAATTACATGAAACAACATGTCACGGTAGTAAGAGAAGACTACCTTTAAGTGGATGGTGTCTGCTTCCCAATAGCTTTCCTTTAAGAAAGGCAGGCAAGAATTAACACTTTTACTAGAAGTGTGGCAGGTGCTGTTCAAGACTTTATATACACATCTTAACCCATTTAAGTCACACACAACAAATTATGAGGTAGGTATTATCATTGTCCCCATTTTAAAGATGAAAAATTGAGTCACAGAGAAGCTAAGTGACTTGTCCAAGCTCACACAGCTAAAAAGTTAAAACAGGATTTGAACCCAGGCACTCTGGCTATATAGTGAATTTGTGTGTGTGTGTATGTATGTGTGTGACTTAAAATAGCACAAATTAATTATCTTGCAGTTCTGGAGGTCAGAAGTCCAAAATATGTTCCATTGGGCTAAAATCAAGGTGTCACAGGCTCTGGAAAGAATGTGTTTCCCTGACTTTTCTGACATCTAGAGGTCACCTGCATTCCTTGGCCCCGGCCTCTTCCTCCATCTTCAAAGCCAGCAGCATAGCCTCTTCAGATTTCTCTTTGACTCTGACTCTTCTGCCTTCCACTTCCATCTTTTAAGACCCCTTTTTCATTATATTGGGCCCACTTGGATAATGCAGAACAATCTCCCATCTCAAAATCTTTAACTTAATTACATCTGAGAAGTCCCTTTTGTGAAGTAAGGTAATATATTCACAGGTTTCAGGGATTAGGACTTGGCCATCTTTGGGGCCATTCTTCTGCCCAGCCATTCTTCTTACCCTAGCCAGGTGGGTAAGGAGGGAGAAATCAGGTTGTTGGCAGGACCTTGCTGGCTAGAGGAGGGCCTGAGTTAGGTCTTCCAGGTGGGAAGACTTTTCACAACAGAGAGAGGATTCCAGGCAGGCTGAGCATCACGAACAAAGGCACAGCAGTTACCGCGAGCTGGGCATGAGCACACTGGGCAGTAGGGAGACACCTCTAACTGAAGAAAAGAGGTGCACCTTGGAGCATTATGGGAAGTAATGCTGTGGAAAAGTTGGGTTCCATTCTTCTTCAACTACGAGACTTAGAGGGTAGTGCCTCCTTTTTCACAAGCAACATTTTAGTATAATTTGTGGATGTTCTTTGCTGAAAATTAGGAATGGATTAACTAAGATTCTATAACAAAGCTTTTTTTTCTGATTAGCATTTTTCTGTCTTTCCTGATTCCCTTAAGCTGATTCCCTTTTTCGTTGTTATTTGTTGTTATTGCTTTGCTTTTTCTAAATGAGTTCTAGCTTTGTAGTAGACAAAGGGGTACTTTGTGTCAGTACCCTGACATACCCCTCCCCTGCTTCGCACCCCTTTTCCTTCTAACTGCCAGCATTTCGCCTAACATCTTTCTCTGACCCCAAAGCTTGCTTTGCATACCTGCCAAGTGGAAAAAATCTGATTCACCACTCCCTCCCTTTTCAGCAGCTGTCTTCCAACGACTGAGGAGTTGGTCTATAAATCCCATTTCCCTTCTTCCCCTCCAGTGGGATAACTCTGAAACACGACTCCTACACTGGCTCCCCGAGTCACTCAGCAACTTAAGCTCCAGTTGCCTACAGTGGTAACTTAATTGACACTGAACCTGATGCTGGCTCCTTCCCTTCCCTGTCTCACTTCTCCACTCCTCTACAGGTGTTTGTTAGGATCACCTCCCAGAAAAACTACTTGCACTTGAATCCATGTCACAGGGGGACATGAATTATGTCTCTAGGGCAACCCAAACTAAAATAGGATTTCATCAACATAGTGAGTGCTTTTAACTAGTCAGTGTTAAAGTTATAAAAGTGACTTTGTGGGCTCTTTCAGAGAAGCTTTGCCTACAGTAAAGTCCTGATTTTAGGAGAAGCTGATTTTTAAAGTGTATAAAAGGACCAGCCCACAGAAAAAAATGCAAAAGCTCAGGAAAACACGAACACTAAAAATAACCCCAGTGGACCTTGGCAAGAGGCAGTGATAGAAAACAATGTGAAAGTTTTCTGCTATCATAGAGCTGACTGGTACAGTCAAATGACATGACCAAAAACAAATCTCTGACACCTAATTTCCATTCTGGGCCCAAACTCCATGCTGACTTCCAAAGTTACATGTTTAAGTAAACCTAAATTGTGAAATAAAAACAAAGAAAAAGAACTCTTATTTAACTGATTACGTAAAATACAAAATTTTAAATCTCACTGTGAGAATGTATTTTTTATTGAATATCTCAAAGTAAGTTAATTGCTACTTACATTGGATGCTAACTATATTAAAATATTTATTTGCTGAGGTATGACTGGAATTCATGTTTCCAAAGGATTAACTAAGCAAAACAACAGATTAATTTAAGGGCAGGCTATACCTAGTGGTGGAGAGTTTGAAATTATACACAGATTAAGAGTGACCATTAAAACTAAAGAACCGCTGCAGCTCCCAGCGTGATCGACGCAGAAGACGGGTGATTTCTGCATTTCCAACTGAAGTACCTGGTTCATCTCACAGGGCCTGGGTGAACAGTGGGTGCACCCCATGGAGGGCGAGCCGAGGCAGGGCGGGGCATCACCTCATCCAGGAAGCGCAAGGGATCGGGGGATTTCCCTTTCCTACCCAAGGGAAGCCATGACAGACTGTACCTGGGAAAAGGGGACACTCCCACCTACATACTGCACTTTTCCCATGGTCTTAGCAACCGGCAGACCAGGAGATTCTCTCCCATGCCTGGCTCAGTGGGTCCCATACCCACAGAGCCTTGCTCACTGCTAGCGCAGCAGTCTGAGATCAACCTGCAAGGCTGCAGCCTGGCTGGGGGAGGGGCATCTGCATTGCTGAGGCTTGAGTAGGTAAACAAAGCAGCCAGGAAGCTCAAACTGGGAGGGGCCCACCGCAGCTCAGTAAGGCCTACTGTCTCTATAGACTCCACCTCTGTGGGCAAGGCATAGTTGAACAAAAGGCAGCAGAAACTTCCGCAGACTTAAACGTCCCTGTCTGACAGCTCTGAAGAGAGCAGTGGTTCTCCCAGCATGGTGTTTGAGCTCTGAGAATGGACAGACTGCCTCCTCAAGTGGGTCCCTGACCCCCATGAAGCCTAACTGGGAGACACCTCCCAGTAGGGGCTGACAGACACCTCATACAGGCAGGTGGCCCTCTGGGATGAAGCTTCCAGAGGAAGGATCAGGCAGCAATATTTGCTGTTCTGCAGCCTCCGCTGGTGATACCCAGACAAACAGGGTCTGGAGTGGACCTACAGCAAACTCCAACAGACCTGAAGCTGAGGGACCCGACTGTTAGAAGTAAAGCTAACAAACAGAAAGGAATAGCATCATCAAACTCAACAAAAAGGACATCTACACCAAAACCCCATCTGTAGGTCATTAACATCATAGACCAAAGGTAGATAAAACCACAAAGATGGGGAGAAACCAGAGCAGAAAAGCTGAAAATTCTAAAAACCAGAGCACCTCTTCTCCTCCAAAGGATTGCAGCTCCTCACCAGCAACATAACAAAGCTGGACCGAGAATGACTTAGATGAGTTGACAGAAGTAGGCTTCAGAAGATCGGTAATAACAAACTTCTCTGAGCTAAAGGAGCATGTTCTAACCCATCACAAGGAAGCCAAAAACCTTGAAAAAAGGTTAGATGAATGACTAACTAAATAGTGTAGAGAAGACCTTAAATGACCTAAGGGAGCTGAACACCATGGCATGAGAACTTCATGATGCATGCACAAGCTTCAATAGCCAATTCGATGAAGTGGAAGAAAGGGTATCAGTGATTGAAGATCAAATTAATGAAATAAAGCAAGAAGACAAGTTTAGAGAAAAAAGAGTAAAAGGTAACAAAGCCTCCAAGAAATACAGGACTATGTGAAAAGACTAAACCTATGTTTGACTAGTATACCTGAAAGTGACAGGGAGAATGGAACAAAGTTGGAAAACACTCTTCAGGATATTATCCAGGAGAACTTCCCCAACCTAGCAAGGCAGGCCAACATTCAAATTCAGGAAATATAAAGAACACCACAAAGATACTCCTCAACAAGACCAACCCCAAGACACACAATTGTCAGATTCACCAAGGCTGAAATGCAGGAAAAAAATGTTAAGGGCAGCCAGAGAGAAAGGTCGGGTTACCCACAAAGGGAAGCCCATCAGACAAACAGTGGATCTCTCTGGAGAAACCCTACAAGCCAGAAGAGAGTGGGGGCCAATATTTAAATTTCTTAAAGAAAAGAATTTTCAACCCAGAACTTCATATCCAGCCAAACTAAGCTACATAAGCAGAGGAGAAATAAAATCCTTTACAGACAAGCAAATGCTGAGAGATTCTGTCACCACTAAGCCTGCCTTACAAGAGTTCCTGAAGGAAACACTAAACATGGAAAGCAACAACCGGCACCAGCCACTGCAAAAACATGCCAAATTGTAAAGACCATCAATGCTATGAAGAAACTGCATCAATTAATGGGCAAAATAGCCAGCTAACATCATAATGACAGGATCAAATTCACACATAACAATATTAACCTTAATTGTAAAGGGGTTAAATGCCCCAATTAAAAGACACAGACTGGCAAGTTGGATAAAGAGTCAAGACCCATCAGCGTGCTGTATTCAGGAAACCCATCTCACATGCAGAGACACATATCGGCTCAAAATAAAGGGATGGAGGAAGACCTACCAAGCAAATGGAAAGCAAAAAAAAGCAGGGGTTGCAATCCTAGTCTCTGATAAAACAGACTTTAAAACAACAAAGATCAAAAGAGACAAAGAAGGCCATTACATAATGGTAAAGGGATCAATTCAACAAGAAGAGCTAACTATCCTAAATATATATGGACCCAACATAGGAGCACCCAGATTCATAAAGCAAGTCCTTAGAGACCTACAAAGAGACTTAGACTCCCATACAATAATAATGGGAGACTTTAACACCCCACTGTCAATATCAGAACGAGACAGAAGGTTAACAAGGATGTCCAGGACTTGAAATCAACTCTGCACCAAGCAAAATTAACAGACTTCTACAGAACTTTCCACCTCAAATCAACAGAATATACATTCTTCTCAGCACCACATCAAACTTATTGTAAAATTGACCACATAATTGGAAGTAAAGCATTCCTTAGCAAATGTAAAAGAACAGAAATTACAACAAACTGTCTCTCAGACCACAGTGCAATCAAATTAGAACTCAGGATTAAGAAACTCACTCAAAACCACACAAGTACATGGAAACTGAACAACCTGCTCCTGAATGACTACTGGGTAAATAATGAAATGAAGGCAGAAATAAAGATGTTCTTAGAAACCAATGAAAACAAAGACACAATGTACCAGAATCTCTGGGACATATTTAAAGCAGTGTGTAGTGGGAAATTTATAGCACTAAATGCCCACAAGAGAAATCTGGAAAGATCTAAAATCGACACCCTTATATCACAATTAAAATAACTAGAGAACCAAGAGCAAACAAATTCAAAAGCTAGCAGAAGGCAAGAAATTCCTCTATGCAAATAAACTAGAAAATCTAGAAGAAATGGATAAATTCCTTGACACATACACCCTCCCAAGACTAAACAAGGAAGAAGTTGAATCTCTGAATAGACCAGTAACAATAATTACTGAAATTGAGGCAATAATAAATAGCCTACCAATCAAAAAAAATCCAGGACCAGACAGATTCGCAGCTGAATTCTACCAGAGGTACAAAGAAGAGCTGGTACCATTCCTTCTGAAACTATTCCAATCAACAGAAAAAGAGGGAATCCTCCCTAACTCATTTTATGAGGCCAGCATCATCCTGATACCAAAGCCTGGCAGAGACACAACAAAAAAAGAAAATTTTAGAACAATATCCTTGATGAACATCGATGTAAAAATCCTCAATAAAATACCGGCAAACCGAATCCAGCAGCACATCAAAAAGCTTATCCACCACGATCAAGTGGGCTTCATCCCTGGGATGCAAGGCTGGTTCAACATATGCAAATCAATAAATGCAATCCATCACATAAACAGAAACAACTACAAAAACCACATGATTATCTCAAAAGATGCAGAAAAGGCCTTTGACAAAATTCAACAGGCCTTCATGCTAAAAACTCTCAATAAACTAGGGATTGATGGAATCTATCTCAAAATAATAAAAGCTATATTTATCACAAACCCACAGCCAATATCATACAGAATGGACAAAAACTGGAAGCGTTTCCTTTGAAAACTGGCACAAGACAAGGATACCCCCTCTCACCACTCCTATTCAACATAGTGTTGGAAGTTCTGGCCAGGGCAATCAGGCAAGAGAAGAAAGAAACGGTATTCAATTAGGAAAAGAGGAAGTCAAGTTGTCCCTGTTTGCAGATGACATGAATGTATATTTAGAAAACTCCATCATCTCAGCCCAAAATCTCCTTAAGCTGATAAGCAACTTCAGCAAAGTCTTAGGATACAAAATCAATGTGCAAAAATCACAAGCATTCCTATACACCAAAAACAGACAAACAGAGAGCCAAATCATAAGTGAACTCCCATTCACAATTGCTACAAAGAGAATAAAATACCCAGGAATCCAACTTACAAGGGATGTGAAGGACCTCTTCAAGGAGAACTACAAACCACTGCTCAATGAAATAAAAGAGGATACAAACGAATAGAAGAACATTTCATGCCTGCAGATAGGAAGAATCAATATCATGAAAATGGCCAGACTGCCCAAGCTAATTTATAGATTCAATACCATTCCCATCAAGCTACCAATGACTTTCTTTACAGAATTGGAAAAAGCTACTTGAAAGTCCATATGGAACCAAAAAAGAGCCCGCATTGCCAAGACAATCCTAAGCAAAAAGAACAAAGCTGGAGGCATCATGCTACCTGACTTCAAACTATACTACGAGGCTACAGTAACCAAAACAGCATGCTACTGGTACCAAAACAGAGATATAGACCAATGGAACAGAACAGAGGCCTCAGAAATAACACCACACATCTACAACCATCTGATCTTTGACAAACCTGACAAAAACAAGCAATGGGGAAAGGATTCCCTATTTAATAAATGGTGCTGGGAAAACTGGCTAGCCATTTGTAGAAAGCTGAAACTGGATCCTTTCCTTACACCTTATACAAAAGTTAATTCAAGATGGATTAAAGACTTAAATGTTAGACCTAAAACCATAAAAACCCTAGAAGAAAACCTAGGCAATACCATTCAGGACATAAGCATGGGCAAGGACTTCATGACTAAAACACCAAAAGCAATGGCAACAAAAGCCAAAACAGACAAATGAGATCTAATTAAACTAAAGAGCTTCTGCACAGCAAAAGAAACTACCATCAGAGTGAACAGGCAACCTACAGAATGGGACAAAATTTTTGCAATCCACCCATCTGACAAAGGGCTAATATCCAGAATCTACAAAGAACTTAAAACAAATTTACAAGAAAAAAACAACCCCATCAAAAAGTGGGAGAAGGATATGAACATACATTTCTCAAAAGAAGACATTTATGCAGCCAACGGACACATGAAAAAATGCTCATCATCACTGGTCATCAGAGAAATGCAAATCACAACCACAATGAGATACCATCTCATGCCAGTTAGAATGGCGATCATTAAAAAGTCAGGAAACAACAGATGTTGGAGAGGTTGTGGAGAAATAGGAATGCTTTTACACTGTTGGCGGGAGTGTAAATTAGTTCAAGCATTGTGGAAGACGGTGTGGCGATTCCTCAAGGATCTAGAACTAGAAATACCATTTGACCCAGTGATCCCACAAAGGATTATAAATCATGCTACTATAAACACACATGCAGACGTATGTTTATTGCAGCACTATTCACAATAGGAGACTTGGAACCAACCCAAATGTCCATCAATGATAGACTGTATTAAGAAAATGTGGCGCATATACACCGGGGAGTAGGGGGCGGGGGAAGGGATAGCATTAGGAGAAATACCTAATGTAAATGACGAGCTGATGGGTGCAGCAAACCAACATGGCACATGCATACCTATGTAACAAACCTGCACATTGTGCACGTGAACTTAAAGTATAACAAAATAAAAAATAAATAAATAAATAAACTAAAGAACCAAAAGGAGCCAATTTTTTTTTCTTTTTGCAGCTAGTAAGTTAAGTTAAAAAATCTTAACATGCTTTTCACTTTTTTGACTTACTTTTCTTTGAAGGGCTAAATATGTGGATGATTCCTAAGGCAAAAATATTTTAAAAACATATTCTGTCTGAGTACCGTGTCTCACACCTATAATCCCAGCACTTTGGGAGGCTGAGGAGGGTGGATTGCTTGAGTCCAGGAGTTTGAGACCAGCCTGGACAACATGGCAAAACCCCTTCTCTACAAAAATTAGCCAGGCGTGGTGGTGTGCACCTGTAGTCCTAGCTACTTGGGAGGTTGAAGTAGGAGGATGGCTTGAGGCCAGGAGGCAGAGGCTGCAGAGGCTGTGCCACTGCCCTCACTCTAGCCTGGGCAACAGAGCCAGACCTTGTCTCGAAAAAATATATAAATAAAATAAAATGAAAATTCAAAGTCTCACTTCTAATCCCTTTCCTCTGCCTAAAAGGTAACTATATTTGCTTTTGGTTTATTCTTCCAGTGTTTCTTTTCAAAATTATATGAAAACATATAGATTATATGCATGTCTCTTCTTCTTATATAAAAGGTAGCAGTGCTTTTATATAGCTTATGCTATAAACCTATATATCATGTGCTACATATTAAGTGCTATCTTGTTTTCTTAATAACATTCTTGAAAATCATACCACATTATCACATAAAGATCATCTTTATTCTCCTTTTTAAGGTTGCACAGAACTGCTTTACTGATGATGTAATATTACAAAATACATATTTGGTCTCTGACCCCATTTCCTGACATACAGCTCTTAAAATACTTGGAATCTCTAAAGTGATGTCTTTCTAACGAGTTGACTGATGGCTGGCAGCCTGCAGGTAGCTTCAGGATGTGGGCTGGTCATGCAGAAAGATCAAGGCATGATTAGAAAGATCCAGATAGGGAGAGAGGCTGAAGGTTAAGTTGATCACCAATGGCCAATTAATCAATCATGCCTATGTAATGAAGCCTCCATAAAAACCCAAAAGGACAGGGTTTGGGAAGCTTCCAGATAGCTGAAGACATGAAGTTTCCTGGAGTGTGGCTCACCTAGAAATGACATGGAAGCTCTGTCCTTCCCCCATACCTCACCCCATGCATCTCTTCATCTGTATCCTTTGTTATCCTTTATAATAAGCTAGTAAACATGCTTCCCTGAGTTCTGTGAGCTGCTTTAGCAAATTAATCGAATCCAAGGAGGGGGTTGTGGGATCCCCAGTTCATAGCCGGTCAGTCAGAAGCACAGGCAAACTAACCTGGGGCTTGCAAATGGCATCAGAAGTGGGATCCCTCAACCTGTGAGATCTCACACTGTCTCCAGGTAGTGTCAGAATTGAACTGCCTACTGTCTGCTGGAGAACTGATTGTGTGAAAATAAGTAATTCAAAATCTAAGCTGTTGGAACTTCAAAATATTTTGAGCCTTAAAGGAATGTGATTATAGGACCTCAGTCACATAACAGGGAACTGTAACCATTGTTTCTCTGATTAGATTTGCCTTCTCTCTTACCCACATAGTTTTATAAAATGTTGTAAATGATTAAAGGGCACCTAGGCAGCCCCATTCTCTCTTCACTGTAGATTAACCGCCCTTTTACTTTTCTCATACACAGACTATCATGTCTAAGATGAAATGTTAAAAACACTCTTTTAAATTGAAAAGGAAATGAAAGCAAGCTGTAACTCATTAGATTGTTATAACTCATAAACCAGCCTTGCATAGAAAATGCTATAATCCTAATATATTTGTTTTCTGCCTATATAAGCAAGACCTTAACTTTTAATTTGGGAGCACAGACTCCATTTCTCTGGAGTTTGTGTTTCCCAGATGGCCATTCTCAGCTTTTCACTTGAATAAAGCTAGACTCTGATTCTTTCGATTATTTCATGTGAACACTTGCTTGGTGTCTGGGGAAAAAACTCCACACATTTCACAGAAGTCTACTGTGTTGATTGTTGCTGAGTGAGAGAACAGAAAAAGCACTTTGAGTGTGTTTTTTCCACAGAGATGGCCATTTGTGTTCTTTCCAATCTTTTGCTATTACAAATAAAGGCACAAAGAATGATTTTACAGATATGTTCTTCTATATTTTTTGCAAATTTGCCTTTGGGATATATTCCCAAAACTGCGATTGCTTAATTAAAGGTATATGCATATTTAATTTTGCTAGACATTGCCAAATTTCTCTGAGTTAATACTATTCTCATTCCTATCAGCAAAGTATGACAGTACCTATTTTACCCATAGCCTTGCCAAAAGATTATGCAAACCTTTGGACATTTATCTACTGATGGGTAAGAAGTGGTGTCTCAATGCAGTTTTAATTTCTATTTCTTCCTTATACGTTGAGCTGAACTACTCTTCTAAAAGTTGTTTGTGCTTCCTGCCAGAGGATGCTGCCAAGGAGGCATTGTTAAAATCTTTCTTCCCACTGCTGTCATGTCGCAGTCAGTTTCCTAAAGAGCCCGAACAGCTGTGGAAGCTCTTCATTGTCATTGGAGGGTTGAGCTTTGAAACAAAGCTGAGGAAGATCTGAGGAGCCATTCTGAGCAATGGGGAACACTCACAGACCGTGTGGTAATAGGAGATCCAAACACCAAGCAAGCACTCCAGGGGCCTTGGGTTTGTCATGTATGCCACTCCAGGGGCTTTGGATTTGTCACGTATGCCACTGTGGAGGAGGTAGATGCAGTCATGAATGCCACGCTACACAAGGTAGATGGAAGAGTTGTGGAACCAAAGAGAGCTGTCTCAAGAGAAGACTCTCAAAGAACAGTGCCCACTTAACTGTGAAAAAGATATTTGTTGCTGGCATTAAAGAGTATACTGAAGAACATCACCTAAGAGATTATTTTGAATAGTATGGAAAAACTGAAGTGATTGAAATCATGACTGATCAAGGCAGCGGCAAGAAAAAAGGCTTTACCTTTGTAAGCATGACTGTGGATAAGATTGTCATTCTGAAATATCATACTGTGAATGGCCACAATTGTGAAATTAGGAAAGCTCTGTCAAATCAAGAGATGGCTAGTGCTTCATCTAGCCAAAAAGGGTGAAGTGCTTCTGGAAACTTTGGTGGTGGTTGTGGAGGTGGTTTTGGTGGGAATGGCAATTTTGGTTGTGGTGGAAACTTTAGTGGTCATGGTGGCTTTGGTGGTAGCCCTGGTGGTGGTGGATATGGTGGCAGTGGGATGGTTAAAATGGATTTTGTAATAATGGAAGCAAATATGGAGGTGCTGAAAGCTACAATGATCTTGACAATTACAACAGTCTTCAAATTCTGGACCCATGAAGGAAGGAAACTTTGGTGGCAGAAGATCTGGCCCCTATGGTGGTGGAGGCAAATTATTTGCTAAACTATGAAACCAAGGTGGCTGTGGCAGTTCCAATAGCTGCAGAAGCTATGGCAGTAGCAGAAGATGTTAATTACTTCTAGGAAATAAAGCTTAGCAGGAGAGAAGAGCCAGAGAAGTGACAGGGAAGCTACAGGTTACAAAAGATTTGTGAATTCAGCCAAGCACAGTGGTGGCAGGGCCTAGCTGCTACAAAGAAGACATGTTTTAGATAGTATTTGTGTATATGGGCAAAAAACATGAAGACTACATTTGTGATTAATTATATAACAATTAATAACAGGTTATCTTAGTTCATGTTCTGTGGAAAGTGTAAAGCAGCCTACCGAAGGGTTTTAATATAAGATTTTTTTTTGCATCCATGCTGTTGATTGCTAAATGTTACAGTCCAATCATGACACTGAATGTGTCTTTAAATTAATTAATTACATTAAATTTGTATTTCTTTTCCTGTAACTTAAATGAACTTATATGTTTGCCCAGTTTTCTATCAGGAAGTTGGTCTCTTAATTAAATTACATTTTTATTTTTAGAAGCTGTCTTTATATTAGAAATGTTAGCCCTTCATGATCTAAGTGGCCAATACTTACTCTAGCTTATTGTGTCTCATGACTTTCCTTATGAGGCTTTTTTCTTATGCCAAAATTCTTCTTTTTAAAAATGTAGCTTAATTCATTAATCTTTTCTCTTACTGATTTTCTAGCTTTGAGCCACAGCTACCCCTTAATATTCTCATGCTACCGTAAATAATTCAGCCATGCCTTCTTTTAATACTAGCATGGTTTCATGTTTTACTTTTAAAACACTAACCCATTTGAAATTTTTCCAGGTATATAGTATAAGATAGAGCTCTAAATTTATCTTTTTCCAAATGGCTATCCAGTTTTTAGGAAAGCCATCTTTTTTCCATTGATTTGAGGTGCTGTCTTTATCATTAGTAAGCCACTATATATACATAAACCCATCTCTGGACCTCCTAATCTGCTCCATTAGTCTTCTTGCTCTTTCAGGTATCTCATTATTTTCATTATAAAGGCTTTATATTTTATATCTTCTTTTCCAGGATTTACTTGGCTATTCCTCCTGTTTGTTTGTTTTTCCACATAAACTTTAAAATCAATGTTTACTACTTCCTCCTCAGAATAAAAGGACCTACTGGTATTTTTATTAGAATATTTTAAAATTTTTATAAATAAACATAAAAAGCGTTGACATGTTGCCTTTTTTTTTAGACGGAGTCTCGCTCTGTTGCCCAGGCTGGAGTTCAGTGGCAGGATCTCAGCTCACTGCAAGCTCTGCCTCCTGGGTTCATGCCATTCTGCCTCAGCCTCTCAAGCAGCTGGGACTACAGGCGCCCACCACCATGCCCAGCTAATTTTTTGTATTTTTTTTTTTTTTTTAGTACAGACAGGGTTTCACTGTGTTAGCCAGGTTGGTCTCAATCTCCTGACCTCGTGATCCACCCACCCTGGCCTCCCAAAGTGCCGGGATTACAGGCGAGAGCCACCGCGCCCAGCCAGCTGATTTTTTTAAAATGTTACAGTTGACAAAAAAGGCTCTGTTCAAGTCTACTTCTGTGTTTTTAAAAGGGTTTAAATTCCTTGTGTAAATTTTACTCATTTAACCTCTACGTTATCTTTGTTGTTGCTACTGAAAAGGTGTCTTCTCTTTAATTACATCATTCAATTGGAATTTGTTTACATATAAAGAACATTGATTTTTGTATATCAATCTTATATCTGTAACTTTGCTAAATTGTCTGTCATAGTTTTCCCATCAACTTTCACAGGCTTTACAGACATATAATTATATACTTGGCATTAAAAAAAAAACCATCGCTCCAATTTCTAAGTCTCAAATCCTTTTCTCTTGTCTAATGTTACTGGCTAATGATCACTAATACTATGTTAAATAGCAGAGGCAACAGAGAGAATCCTTGTCTAGTTCCCTATTTTGGTAGTAATGCCTCTAGTGTTACACCTTAAGAAAGAGATTTAGGCTTTAGGGCTGTGATGCATGTAATTTATCATGTTAAGGAATTATCTATTGATTTACACATGGCCATAAACATGGGAACAATAGACTCTGCAGACTACTAGAGAGAGAAGGGGGTGGGGGATGGGTTGAAAAACCACCTATTGGGTACTATACTCTCTACCTGGGTCTAATATACCCATGTAACAATCCTGCACATGTACCCCTTCTATCTAAAATAAAAGCTGAAATTGAGAAAAAGAGGGAGACACTATTCCAGGTAAGCCTGATTTAACCAGATGCAAAGCCCTTAACAGATGGACTGCAGCTCTCCCTGAGATCAGATGCTCTCTTGCTGACCTTGGAAAGGTAAGCTGCTGTGTGTTACACAGCTGTAATGAAACAAATTCTGCCAACAGCCATATAAGCTTGCAAGATGACCCTGAGCCTCAGATGAAACTATGGCCCCAACCAACACCTTAGTTGCAGTCTTGTGAGACCCTGAACAGAGGAGCCAACTAAGCTGTGCCTAGACTCTTGATCACAGAAACTGTGAGATAATAAATGAGTATTGTTTTAAGCTGGAAAAATTGTGGCAATGTGTTATGCAGCAACAGAAAACTAATACATATGGCAATTCTTCAGTCTAGTAAAAAGAAACACTTAAGTAAGTTTAACGAAGTGTGATAGGTGTTAGAAATGCTTAGGGCACAAAATAAAAAAAAAACAATTAATTCTATATAGTAGTTTAAAACAGGCTTCACAAAGGAGATGCCCCTTGAGCTGAATTTTATAAGAGGTATTCAAAAGGTAGACATTAGCTACCTATCAAAATCCCAGCGACATTTTCTCTAGAAATAGAAAAATCTATCTTAAAATTCCTATGGGATCTCAAGAAACCCATAATAGTCAAAACAATCTTGAAAAAGAACAAGGTTGCAGGTCTCACACTTCCTAATTTCAAGTTATTACAAAGCTATGGTAACAAAAACAGTGTGGCACTGACATAAAAACGGACATATAGACCACTGGGATAGAATAGCCCAGAAATAAACTCTGACATACATGGTTAAATGGTTTTCAACACAGATGCCAAGGCAATTCAATGGGGAAAGGTCAGTCTTCTCAATAACTGGTGACGGGAAAACTGGATTTTTACACGCAAAAGAAGGAAGCTGGACCCTTACCTCACACCATATATAAAAATTAACTCAGAATAAAATGTAAGACCTAAAACTATAAAACTCTTAGAAGAAAACATAGGCGAAAGCTTCATGACATTGGTTTGGTTAATTTCTCAGATATGACACCAAAAGCTTAGGAAACAAGAGAAAAAACATTAAAATTAAGGCAAATCATGGAAAAAGAGAAAATATCTGCATATTATACATCTGATAAACAGTTAATATCCAGAATATATAAAGAATACCCACAATTCAACAACAACAAACAATTTAAAAATGGACAAAGTACTTGAATAGACATTTTTCCAAAGATCTACAAAATGGCCAATAAGTACAAGAAAAAATGGTCAACATCAGTAATCATTAGGGAAATGCAAATCAAAACAACAAGACCACTTGATATGCATTACGTTAATGGGTTTTCTGGTAGATAAAAACAGAAACAAAAAACAAAAATAAAAACAAAAAACAAAACAGAAAATAACAAGTTTTGGCAAGCATGTGAAGAAATTACAACCCTTCTGCATTGTAGGTGAAAATGTAAAATGGTGTGGCAGCTATGGAAAAGAGCGTGGCAGTTTCTCAAAAAATTAAAAACAGAATTACCATATGATCCAGCAATTCCACTTCTGAATAAATACTCAGATGTTTAAATAAATAATTCAAAACCTCCCACAGATGTTTTGAATTACTGACAATTTGCAATTGAGCAGTTTCTTACATGGGTACACAGTATGTCTGTAAGTAGTAATAGCAGATTTTTATTTACTTTTAACATTGATTTATTTCTTAGGAATACTGAGAAGGTAAATAAATAATACGAACATGTAAAATGCTAAGCAAAAATGAAGAGTCACACAGGCATTCCTACATACATAGATATAGATATAGATATAGATATAGATATAGATATAGATATAGATATAGATAATCTATGTGTATGAGTAAATATACTAAATCTATGTGTATAAGTAAATACTCAGAAGTAGAAATATTCAGTCTTAAAAAGAAAGGGTATTCTGACACATATTACAAAATGAATGAAACTCGAGGACATTATTGTAAGTGAAATAAACTAGTCACAAAAGGCCAAATATTGTATGACTCTACTTTTATAAGGTACCACTTATATATGTCACAACTTCATAGAGACAAAAAAACAGTGGTTGCTAGGGGCTGAGGTGCAGGGTGAATTGGGAGTTATTGCTTAATGGGTACAGAATTTCAGTTCTGCAACATGAAAAGAGTTCTGTGGATGGACAGCAGTGATGGCAGCACAACAATGTGACTGTACTTAATGCCACTGCACTGTATACTTAACAGTGATTAAGATGGTAAATTTTATGTTTATCACAATTATTTTGAAAAGGTAGACATTAGTAGGCAAGATTTTCTAAGGAAAAGATACTTGATGAGCAGAGATACAGAAGTATAAACTAACTTAACATGCTCTAAAAAGTGCAAACAATTTGGTACCACTGAGATTTAAGGCAGGAGTCTTCAAATTAGAGTACATATAGGAGTGTGTACTACATTTCACAATTCTGGTGACGCTAATCACAAAAAAATACCCTTGGGGATACCCATATACTTTCTGAAAGATGTTTAGAATAGTTATAAGAGAATAAAATATCAGATCCTCCACTTCCACAGGTACTCATTCCAAAACTGACCAGACACCAGACTGAGACAACTGGTCTAGTAAATTAGTAAGTTCTCTATTGCTCCCCTCCCATTTCACAATTACCAGTTCAGCCACTTGACAAAAGAAAAGCATGTAATTCACCCATAGAAAACACTACTGTGGTAAACTGTGCCAGAGTTTGAAAATCACTGGAGTAGAAAAAAAAAAAAAAAATGAAAAGACAATTTGAAATATTGGTATCTGGTAAGCCTTTAATAAAAGCCTTTGCTCATAAACCTGAGGTATAGTTTTACGGCTTCCCTGTTTTATGTAATTCCTATTAAGGGCAAAGAGTGGTATTAGGAACAAGGTATTCTGGCCCATATTAGGAATGTTCTGAGTTCAGACATATTGTAAAGTGGGATGACTAAAGTAATGATAGGTTTAGTAATAATCCCTCTTCTATTGTCCCCCAGATACTGACAAAGAACATTATCACTCCTGAGAGAAGTCCCAAGAAACCTTTGTCAAACAATAGTAACAACCTGTATCTCTTTAATGTCATTTATTTACACAATATCCAGACCTTAAAATAAATCTATTAATTTTTTTTAGAGGAAAGCTGGGAGTATTGGTTAAAAAACAATAAACAGCTTGAACAATTCCAAGCCATCATCAAAGTTGGCTTTAAAAACCTCATATAAAGTATTGTTGCTCACTATGATAGTTAAGAAATCACACTTGATAGTGATTATTCCAATGTATAGGTGATAGCCAAAAATAAGTTAGACACCAAGTCTATCACTACAGCTCCATTCCCTATTCCAATACCACTCTGCTTCATAAAATGCATAAAATGGCAGAAGACACACTTCACCAGATTGTAGCAAAAATCGTAAAGAACTAGTTTTGGTTTCTGAAAAGTTTAAACTGGCTTGCATAAAGCACTGGATGTAACTATTAGAAACATACTAGAATTCACGCCTATAAAAAGCGCTATGTGAGGAATGCAGGTTTTGATGCAGTCAAAAGACGGTTGTTATTTGTGTAACTGAAAAATGAAGCAAGACTTTTGCTGACAGAAAGAACTTTCTCTGAAAGTATGATTTGACTGATTGGGTTGACAATGAAGGCTAGTTTTGACAATTAGGTTATATAGAGGGTATTTCTAAAAATAAATGAGCTAAATTTGTAGTGGGAAGGCTTTGATTAGCATATATTAAACACAAATAGTTTGAAGCTTCAAATATGAGCTAAAAATAGAAAATCGTGGCACTGATTTTTTTTTTCTTTTTGTGGGACAGAGTCTTGGTCTGTCACCCAGGCTGCAGTGCAGTGGCAGTGGCATGATCACGACTCACTGCAGCCTCGACTTCCCAAGCTCAAGTGATCCTCCCACAGATGTTTTGAATTATTGACACAAATTTGCAATTGAGCAGTTTCTTACATGGGTACATAGTATGTCTGTAGGTAGTAATAGCAGATTTGTATTTGCTTTTAACATTGATTTATTTCTCAGCAATACTGAAAAGGTAAATAAATTACAAGAACATGTAAAATGCTAAGCAAAAATGAAGAGATACACAAGCATTCCTACATACATTGATATATATATATAGATAGATATAGATATAGATACAGATAATCTATGTGTATCCTCACTAGATGTGTTCTGCTTCTTCCATTTACACAAAGAGATAGTTTAAATAGTTTCTTAGGAAAATATTATATCTCCACACCTTAAGAAGATGTAACCTCTGACTTCCTTATTCTTTTTACCATAATATGAAAATATCTAAGTGGTTTACATGGATAATAGAGCAAAGAAAAGATGACAGTCCTATATTCTTATAGTTCATAACCTAAATGGCCCCTTATTGCGTTCTCTAAGTCTGCAATATTTAATTTCTACTTTCTGGCAATCTCTGTTCTCAGGTCCTGATAACTTCCTGTCTCTATATCATTGAAGTAGGCTATATTCTGAGAATTCTTACTTTCCATTATTAGCCTTGGCTTTTAACATGCTAAAGGTATCATGTGTAAACACTCCATGAAGTGGTACTTATTTGTACAACCATGAAAATTAGAATAAAGTCAAAAATCCATACTTGAGAAAACAGAGGGGTCCAGAAACTTGAGTGTCACAAAGCCAGAACTATAAGTCAAACCTTCTGAATCTCAATCTAGGTCACCAAAATTCCACAAATATTACTGTGCACAAAGCACAATGATACAAAGCTGAACAAGACTCAGTCCTATGCTCATGTACTGGTATGTATACCTATGTATACAGAGATACACTATGTCACCATTTAAGAAAACAATAACTTGATAAATTTAAAGGTAAAAACAAATAGTTTAGAAATGGAAGAAAAGGCTCCATGGAAGAAACAGTATTAGAACTGAACCTTAAAGAATTGTTAGGACATGCCTCCAGCAAAGACTTGGAACCAACGCAAAGGTCCAACAATGATAGACTGGATTAAGAAAATGTGGCACATATACACCATGGAATACTATGCAGCCATAAAAAAGGATGAGTTCATGTCCTTTGTAGGGACATGGATGAAGCTGGAAACCATCATTCTCAGCAAACTATCGCAAGGACAAAAAACCAAACACCACATGTTCTCACTCACAGGTGGGAATTGAACAATGAGAACACTTGGGGAACATCACACACTGGGGCCTGTAGTAGGGTCGGGGGAGTGGGGAGGGATAGCATTAGGAGATATACCTAATGTAAATGACAAGTTAATGGGTGCAGCACACCAACATGGCACATGTATACATATGTAACAAACCTGCACCTTGTGCACATGTACCCTAGAACTTAAAGTATAATAAAAATATATATTTAAAAAAAAAGAATTGTTAGGACAATGATGGGAATCATGAGGAAGAAAGACATTCAAGATGAGAATACTATGAGCAAAGGTACAGGGGCAGCAAAGTATACAGAGTATCCTCCATAAATAACAAGTGATAAAGCTAAAAAAAATTGTGGTGGCCAGGTGCGGTGGCTCACACCTGTAATCCCAGCACTTTGGGAGGCCGAGGCAGGCAGATCACGAGGTCAGGAGATCAAAACCATCCTGGCCAACATGGTGAAAACCCATCTCTACTAAAAATACAAAAATTAGTTGGGTGTGGTGGTGCATGCCTGTAATCCCAGCTACTCGGGAGGCTGAGGCAGGAGAATCCCCTGAACCAGGGAGGCAGAGCTTGCAGTGAGCTGAGATTGCGCCACAGCACTCTAGCCTGGTGACAGAGCGAGACTCCATCTCAAAAAAAAAAAAACAAAAAGAAAAGAAAAGAAAAAGAGTGGTATAATATATACAAACTGCTATGGAAAATAACTGGCTGAAAGGGAGGTTGGGGCAGATAACAGAGCTCTTTAACCATAAGATTTATTCTGTAAACAGAGATAAGACATCAACAATTTTAGAAGAGGGGGCCCTTGATTAAATTACCATCTATACTGTACCTTGTTCATTTTTATAGTCTAGCTCTGTATTGTTTTTATTTGTGTATAGGTTTCTCTCTCTCATATTACTTGGTGAGATCTTTGTATTCCACTTCTCTAGAACACTCCAACACACTCCCAGTAAGTTTCCTTAAATAAACCTACACAAACCAAGCAATCCCATATCAAACAATGATAAGGCATAAATAAAAAGTAAAAAGTGTTGACTTGATTTTTAATCACAGACCAACACATATACACCATCATTAGATTTTAAATTACTACCAACATATACATCTAGTTATATTACACCACTGACATTTCCATTTTTCACGCTTTGTAATAGAAATATCAGTTGCAAACCACAAAAAGTCCATATTAAGCAGTTTCTTATTTATTTATTTGTTTGTTTATTTATTTATTTATTTATTTTTGAGACAGTCTTGCTCTGTCTCCCAGGCTGAAGTGCAGTGGTGCAATCTCAGCTCACTGAAACCTCCACCTCCCGGGTTCAAGTGATTCTCCTGCCTCAGCCTCCCAAGTAGCTGGGATTACAGATGTGTGCCACCACACCTGGCTAATTTTTGTATTTTTAGTACAGACGGGGTTTCACCATGTTGGCCAGGTTCATCTCGAACTCCTGACCTCAGGTGATCTGCCCGCCTCAGCCTCCCAAAGTGCTCGGATTACAGGCGTGAGCAACCGCGCCCGGCCATTAAGCAGTTTCTTATGGGACTAACCACTCTAAAACTTTTGTGGAAAAGGAATAACACTCTGATTTTTAAATTTCTTCCTTCATTTTAGGTTTTATACTCCAATAAAGTCAATGATGAAACATACAGCATTTCTTAGAAAAACTACAGTTCAAATATAGCAACAACAAAAATGGTAGGGTTAGATTAAAAGCAGAAATAGCACACTCTGGTGTTTGTACACAGCTCTTCTTATTTGACATTTTGAGGAGTTTTTGGCTTTAGGGTAAAGGAAAAAATAATACTATGCTTGATGTTTAAAAAGAAACCAAATACATTTCAACAATGAATTCCTGAATAACTCTGATTGGAAGATGGTATCTCAGAAGACTTTAACTCCAATTTACAAATCCAGTTTACAAATAGACTCCTAATTTACAAATTGGTTGTATTTTAAGGTATTTTTAAGTTGGCTGTTTAAAAACCACCAATTTCCCACAAGAAACAATGCAAAAAGCAGTTAGGTTCTACAGTGAATATTTTAATAAGAGCACAGTACTAAACTCTGGTACTAAACTCTGGTAACGGAACAGTAAAAATTAAAAAAAAAAATTCAGTGAGTTTCAAATAAGAGCATGGAAAATAAAATCCAGTATGCAATCCTATAACCAAAACCCTGCTCCCTCTTCATTGGCCAGGAGATAACCTTATCTCTAATACTAGCAGTTACAACCTTTTGGAGGCATTGACAGTTAAGGCATATTTACGAATTGTGCATGTGTGTGTTTATGTGTGTAGTAATGTAATGGCAGAGAGAGGAAACGAGTGGAGATTTTGCTTAAGTCAGGAATTTTTTTAAATATATTTAATGGTGGTTTATTGGTAGTTGTACTGAATTAATACCTGATACTGTATCCTCAGATCCTAAGAAAGTGTTGAGGACAAAGCAGATGTTTCAATAAAAACTACTGAATTTTTGCTAAATGATATTCTTACATAATTAGGTTCTCAAGTTCAAAATTCTGTTTACCATTACTATGCTCATTGTGTTCTTTCCAGTATTATAAAACCCTCTGCCAGCATTTCTTAACTAGGGCTTCTCATCTGAACCAATGAACACAGAAAATGATCTTAGCCGACTATTTCTCAATTCCCCCAAGGATAATACATAACTGTACTTATCTAGATACATAGGTAAGAAGTTAATAATTCCATACAAATTGAGGCTTTATAGTATTAGGGTGTTCTTTTCCAATTGAGAAAGGCTGTTAGACTAATCAGTTTTTATAAATGTTCTTGCTATGATGGTTTTATGTATGATTAAAGAATACAGTAACTATGCAATAATGTTCCCATATGTTCAATTTTACAATATAGGCACATATACAAGCAGCAAGTTAAAACCTTGGCAACTGTTTACCTTTATCTTAGTCCCCAAAAGTAATAGTTCACAAATTATAACCACTTGAAAGGCAAACCACAAAGGAAATTGTTAGGGAACACCCAAAAACAATTTTGAAAAAAGTAAAATCTCCAGAATTTGTCATATGGTAACTTTCTACATATAAAAAAAAAAAAATGCTTACTTTTTACTTAATACAGGCCACAAATTTGTTCTATTCAACTCTTTCCATTTAAATATGAAATCAACAACATTTATCAAAATCAGTACAGGGTCTAAATCCTATATTCATGAACAATGATGATCTCTTATAATTTAGAATTTCAAGTTTATAATTTTGTTTCCATTAGTATATATTCTATTTCATACAGACCATTATTTATCATTTCTAAAGTCTGTACCTTAGTTTGCTTCTAAAAATTTGTTTCCTCTAAAATTAAGCTGCTATTTTAAAACTTTTTAGACTTAACAAAAAGACTTTCTTTTGGTTAAAAGCTTTTCTTTGTACTTACAAATGATTTTATGATATGTATATGTAAAACAAAGTACCACAAGATGGTAACTGGTGAGTTGCAGAAAATTGATTTTTAAGAAAAATCTAGCAAGGCTTCAGAAATACCACACCAGTAACAAAATGTATTTCTATCTCCTGCTTAGTTTTATAATTATCCATCATGCATAGGTAACCCTTTCATTTAAGTGAACAAAAAAAGAAAATCAAGGTACGGATCTATGTAAATTGCCTCATTTCTAAACTGCAGTGAGATTCAAAGCTACAACTAATTGTTCAGATTTCTGCATTCTAAGTTATGAATTCATCTTCTATCCCAACTCACCTTAGGGAACAAGGAGCAGAACTACTCTGAAAGCTCTTATAGGAACCATATTTTCGGAAAATAAAAAATCACACTCTTATTATATTCATTCTCCTGTTTTTCACTGGGAAACAAAATTCATCACAATACAACTCGGTTTTACCCCCAAATTTATTATCACCCTTTGTCTGTGTAAAAAGTGTTGGAAAAAAAAAAAAAAACCTGTCTTTTTCTAAGAAATCACTTACACTGTGGAAGTGAAAATGGAACACTGGGCAACCTAGAAGGGACAGACATATATTTCCATGGCATGTTTTCAACTGAGCAACAGCAGACCCAGAGAATTTATAAGAAGTGCCACTATTTCTCTTGCTATTGATGAACTACAAATACTGAATACATAAAAATCAATGGTAGGGAAAAATACTTCTTTATACTCTATTTAGTTGATTTTTTAAGAGTTTTCACTATTTCCTAAAATCAGGCAAATTTTTACCAATTGGAAAAACATCTCAGAGTGATCTCCTTGCAAATAGTTCATTATCAGGTGTACATTTAAATAAATTCAGTTTGTTTTCTTTTTCAAATGAAAAGAAGGCTGAACTAGAATTTCTTTATTTTGTACTTTGGAGCTACTTTTTAACTGACTTCCATTAAAAAACTTATGCTTTTTTAAGGTCTAAGTAAAAAATGTTACCATAGAGAAATTAGGCAAGAGATGTAATTTTAAAATTACACTACCCAGAGAGAGCCAATTAACATTCTGGGAAATATATTCTCTCTATATATGAATGCTAATTGGGATCTGGTGTGTGCACGCACACACACACACACACTCTCTCTCTCTCTATATATATATGCAGTTTCTCCCTCATACATGTAAAGATAAATGCGTAGTTTAGACACAGACCTTTTACAAGAATTTCTCTTATGTGTTGCTCTGTACCTTGTTGTCATTTATTACCACTGAATCTAAGCCTTTGCTGACAACTTAGTCATCCAAAACTTAATATTGACTTAAAGTAATGACTATACTATTACCTTTCATCTGAAACCTGTGAATGCTCTCTGATGCTGACTAAGCTTAACAATCTACATATAGTAGAAGTTCAATAATTTAAAATATGCCTAAAAATGATTGCAAAGAAATACTGCTAACAGTGGTTATGTGACCTCTGCATGTTGTGATCCTAGCTTTTCTTTACTTCATATGCTTTCCAGTATTTTCAAAATTTCCTACCATGATCATATTTTATAATCAGAAAACTATTAAAAATTTTCTTACAAAGAATATGTCATATGCATAATACAAACAAAAATATTATGAAAAACAAAATAAAATAAAACAAAAGAATCTCAGAATAAAAGAAAAAACCCAAAAGAAAACTCACAAAAATACTAACAGGGGTCTCTTACGGTAATTTTTCCTTATCTTTTTCTATATTTTACCAAGTTTCTTTGTCAACATAATTATTTCCATAATTTAAAAAACTACTTTTAAATATGCAATTTCATTAAATCCTCAGCTTCTTCTTTAAATAGCCACATAGCATGTTCATGCTCTACCTGAAAACTGACCACCAATGGAAGGCACTGTCTTCCCTAGAACACTATTAAGAAGTGCCGTTTTCTCTCCTACACTCCAGTACTGTTGGGGCTTGTGGTGAGGCAGATGTCCTTCTTGCTTGTCACTACCACTATTTATCACAGTTCCTACTACTTCTTCCCTACAGCACAATTTCCTTAAGGCCCGTGCCATTAGATCATTCACCCTCTACCCATCTTGATTACCAGGGTTACAATTCCTGATTGTCCCCCTTCAGTCACTGAAAAATTTGGTAATGGGCTTTATTATCTTTCCACCTCTACTCTTCTCATTATTCTTGATTTAAATTATCCATGTGGGCAATCCACCCAACATCGGGTCTGTATATGCTAAGCTTATCTTCTGCCCTTATAATCACACTTTAAGCCTTAAGATCTCAATTCCAAGCATCTCATAATCTGAACAACCCTTCCCATTTCTGGATCAATTCCCCTAATACCCCTGCTCTTAATACTTCTTCCCAAACAGGGAAGATAGGGTCAGTGGATTAGACTGACCCTATCTTAGGCCACTAAGTGGATTAGACCACTGAACCTAACACCTTTTTTTAAAGCATGTATCAATTACCTTTATATCTTAATTTCTCACCACTCTAATCCCTGCCTTGCCCCTTTCTCACTCAGTACTCACCTGACAAAACCCCAAACCTGTTAAATCCAACTCTCTGTCTATTCCATACCTCTTACCAAGTAGCTGAACAAGACTGAAGAAAAACATACAACTATTCTGGTTGTTTGCACTTTAAATTCATGACCACAAACCTCAAAGTGGGCCCTCTGTGCTGCCAGGCAATCACACTGCTCTCCTTTACAGTGAAAGGCTTTGAAAAGGAGTTGACTTAGTTGCTATCTCCATTTCCTCCCCTCCCATTCTCTCTTGAAGCTACTCTGTCTGATCAGGCTTTCACTCTCATCACTCTTCTTAGTCCCAGCAGCATTTAGCAGAGTTGATTAGTCCTTCCTGTTTGACAGGTTTCTCTACAAGGCTTCTAAAACAACATATGGTTGTATCTTTCTTCCCACCTCACTGGTCATTCCACTTTACTCTTCTTGGTTGCACCTGCCTCCTGACTACTCCCAGGGCTCAGTTCTCAGGCCTCCCCTCCTCTATCAATACTCGGTCTCAGAGCAAACTGTCTATTAAATATGGCTTTAAATAACATATATAATCTGATGACACCCAAATTTCTATCTTCCACCCCAACCTGCTCCATGAACTCTAGAGATGCAGATATATAAACATGTATCTACCACTCTCTGCCCTGCTCATTGCGCTCCAGTTACACTGCCCTTCTTGTCATCCTTGTATCTGGCATGCTCCTCCCTCAGTGTGTTTATACTTGAAGTTCCCTCACCAGGGATATTCTTCCTCTGAACAGTCCCATGTCCCCCTCCTCCACTTAGTCTCTGCTCCAATATTACCCTATGCAGAAGACTTTCCAAGCCCTTCTAAAATAGCATCTTAGCCTACTCTATGGCATTTTTCACCAACTGACAGTCCATTATCTATTTGCATGTTCATTTGCTTTACTGACTGTCTCCCTATTAAAATGTAAGCTCCATGAGGGTAGGCTCTTCGCCCATGTTGTTCACTGCCTGGCACAGAGTGGGTAGTAAAACATTTGTTGAATTTTAAGATACATGAAACTTTTCTGTTATCTTCAAAGGGTGGGATTATGAGAACCTTTCAATAGGTAAGTTATACATTTCAGTAATGTTTAAAATTTTTACAATAAGAATGCTAATATAGTTTAGATATGTGTGCCTGCCCAAAACTCATGCTGAATTGTAATCCCCAGTGCTGGAGGTAGGGCCTGGTGGGAGGTGTTTGGATTGTGGGGACAGATCCCTCATGGCTTGGTGCTGTCTTCACAATAGTTAGTGAGTTATTTCAAGATTTAGTCATTTTTTTTTTTCTCTCTCTCTATCACCATGCTACATGCCTGCTCCGCCTAAGCTTCCTGAGGCCTCCCCAGGAGCTAAGCAGATGCCAGCACTATGCTTTCTGTAAAGCCTACGGAACTGTGAGCCAATAAAACCTCTCTTCTTTATAGACTACCCAGTCTCAGGTATATCTTTATAGCAATGCAAAGTATTACTCTGGTTATCAGAAAAACAAGAGCAAATAATAAAAATATTAAAGCTTAACAATAACAAAAAGGAATCCAATTATATGACCTGAAACTATGTATTTATGTAAGTTACACAGAAGTTTATAAGTAGGTCAGTAGGACCTAGACAAGGATGACAAGTAAGTTTTACCTTGGAAACCAACTGTAGTTGGCTGGTTGTGGTTGCTTGAAGCACTATATTGAAAGGGCCCCTGAAGCTAAATCAGTTTTAGCAGGCAGGAGTACCATACTGAGGGATATTTTCCAGGAAAACAGAAGGGGTGGGAATTGTGGCATTCACGCTAGATGAATTCCAATGCCAGATGAATACCACTCCAAGACTTTAAATCCAGGTGTGGACTATTTTCAACCCTTTCTGTTCAGTTGGCTGCTTCCAAGAATGCCTATTTGTACACTCTTTGTCTGTCTGAACTCTCCATATCAATGTCTGAGAGATCTCAAACTTACATCCAAAACAGAACTTTTGATCTACAGTCCTCTTTAAAAACAAAAACATTACCTTTCTCCCAGTCCCCTCTCTTTTAGTAATGACACCTCATTCACTCAGTTGCCCAGATTAAAAACTCTAGAAACTATCCTTAATTCCCCTCTTTCATTCAACCCTGACCCATACATTTATATTCTCAAGCAAATCTTGTTAGCTGTACCCCAAAGCATTTTCTAACTTTTCTGTGTCTCTCCATTTCTAAGGTTAGTACCTAAGACCAAGCCACCATGGCCTCTTACCTGGTCCACTTTAAATAACAGCCTTCTAGCTGGTCTGCCTGTTCTCACTTGTGCCCCCTTATAATCTATTGTCCACAAAGCAGCCAAAATCGTTTTTTAAAACGAATATCCTTATTGTGTCCCATTGCACTTGGAATAAAATCCAAACTCCTAACCCTAGGTAGTCTTCCCCAGACTATTTCTCCAACTTTATCTCAAACCACTCTCCTCTTACTCCCTACACTTCAGCCATGCTGACCTCCTTCCAGTATCAAAGCTGCTTTCACCACAAGGCTTTTCTACCAACTGATCCCTAGACTAGAATGTTCTTCCTCTGACAAGCTTTTCCTACAACAATAAGATCTCAGGTTAAAGGCCTCTTCTTCAGAAGTCTTCCAGATCTACTCAATTTAAAGTGGCAACGCAGTCACTATCACATAATCCTATTTTAAATCTACACAATACAAATAACTATTTGGCATTTGAGCAGTCTAATTTACTAATTTGTTTGTTGTCTCACTCTCCTATTATAGGATCAAGACAGTGAAGATCTTGTCTAAGATTAAGTAGGTGAGAGGGCCTGCTTAATAAATATTTGGTGAAGAGGATTTGTGCAGTTTTCTTAATGTGTGTTATATTCAGTAAAACAAGTTTTCTTTGTGTTTCTGTGTATGTTTATTTATTTATACTAGAGGAATAAATGAATGAGAACAGAACTAAGTAAGAATTCCCAATTTGGAATTAAAGTAATTCTCTGAGGTTGAAAAAAAAGCCACAAATTTATTTTGATTCAAATCAAAGTGTACCATTTTTTTTTGGCCAGGGAAAATTAGGTGCTGACTTTAAAACAATGAAAAAACAATTTGCCCTAATGGAGCTCGAGGGCAATAACAAACAGGCTATGGTAAGTAAATGCCATGAAAAGGGTACTACAGTAGAAGGTGCTATACGTACAATCAACCCAGCCTGGGAGGTAGAGAATCAGGAAATGCTTCCCAAAGAAATGCCATTTAAACTGAATCTGATCTAAAGGATGAGTAATTGTGATACATACACATGTGCTGGTGGGAAGGGGTGGAGGATGTGGCAAGAAAGACATGAAGTATAAGAGTATTTTGAACAGAGGAAACATGAGCAAAGCCCAGAAGCTGATAACATACTCAGGGAACTAAAACTAACTTACTGTGGCTGAAGAGCAAAGCATGAATTGAGAAGTACTGAGAGAGACCAGAGGTCAACAAGGTTAATATATCATGAAGCCTGTTAAGGAGTTCAGACTCTATCCTAAGGGTAAGAGTCATTAAAAGATTTAAATAATTTTATATGTAATATAATCCTTATTAACAAAAGATAATTTTAGCCAATGTGATGTGTTTAGAGGGAGACAGAAAGGTCAACCTGGAGATTGTTACAGTTTTCCAGGCAAGACATAATTGTAGCCAGAATTAGAATAGTAAGAGTGGAGACAAAAGTGAATATTAAAATCCTAGTCTAAGTATTAGAAGCAGTTAAGTGAACACTAAAAGCACAAATAAACAGGTATAGTTGTAACAGTGAATAAATTACCAAAAGTCAGATTTCACAGAATTTGGGACATCTAAGCTGAAATTTCAACAAGGTACAGTAAGATTTCCAAAGAAGAAGAAAAGGCATTTCAAACTTTATGAAATCCTTTTATTTTCCTTTTCATATAGAGACAGGATCTCACTCTGTCACCCAGGCCGGAATGCAGTGGCACCATCATAGCTATCTGCATCCTCAAACTCCTGGGCTCAAGAGATCCTCCTGCCTCAGCATCCCAAGTAGCTGCAACTATAGGTACACAACCACCATGCCCAGCTAATTTTTAAATTTTTTGTAGAAACATGGTTTCACCATGTTGCCCAGGCTGGTCTTATACTCCTGGCCTCAAACAATCCTCCTGTCTCAGCCTCCCAAAATGCTGGAATTATAGTGGTAAGCCACTGTGCTGAGCCTGTAACAGACTTTTATATAGCAGAGTTATTTCCCTGTTCAAATAATTTGAGAAAATTAAAAAATAATCTGTATGTTTAAAATGTATATCCTATTTTTTTAGGCAGAAACTTTAAAAAAATCTCCATTTATGACTCACATTATGATTTCATCATACCTTATTAAATCTATTCTGATAAACTACGAGCTATAAAAATCTTGAGTCTGGCCTCTAGCAGATCTTTGTTATCATTACAAAAAAGTTTTCCTGACAGTAAAATCACAATGAAAAAATAAAAACAGTCCAGTCAAGACATACACAGTGTATATGTAAATTTTTAAATAACTGAAGACTTTAAAATGGAACATAATGTCTTATCATTATGATAAAAATTAGACCAATAATAAAATGTATCTCAGGATGAGTTAAACTTAAAAGATAACAACTGTACAATCTAATTCAGCAAATATTTATTGAGAATGTATACACCTACACACATTTATCTTTCCACATACATTGTCCCTATAGTAGGAAACAGAAAGATAAAGAGCTAGGAGGCAGATGCTTCCTCAAGAATTTTGTAAGCCAGATGGGAAGACAGACATAATTCATTTCAGGTCGCATTTTTACAAGACTTCTACAATGATAATGTGACTTTATGAATAAAAATGGTTCTAGCAGAGGAGTCTTTGGTATTCTTTTGCATTTAATAATGTAAGCTGCAGATGTCAAAGGATTAATACACTAACTATAGTGAATATATTTTATATTTCCATTATTTTACTCTATACATGTAATGTTGGATTCAAGAAAATTACTACTGATTTGAATTATGACCAAAAAGTTTAACTGCCAAATATCAAAAAGAAACATCAAACTCAGATAAGAAATACATGGCAAACACAGAAAACATATGAAGATGAAAAGAGTATCTGCCCGGGTGCGGTGGCTCATGCCTGTAATCCCGGCACTTTGGGAGGCTGAGGCGGGTGGATCACCTGAGGTCAAGAGTTTGAGATCAGCCTGGCCAACATGGTGAAACCCCATCTCTATTAAAAATACAAAAATTAGCTGGGCGCTAATGTACAGCTGGTTGCAGGTGTCTGTAATCCCAGCTACTTGGGAGCTGATGCAGGAGGATTGCTTGAACCCAGGAGGCAGAGATGGCTATGAGCCGAGACAGTGCCACTGCACTCCAGCCTGGGTGACAGAGCGAGACTCTGTCTCAAAAAAAAACAAAAAAACAAAAAAACAAAACAAAAAGCAAGCAAAGGAAAACCAACATAATTATTTGTATTTTAGACCTATATTTAGTAACATATTTCTCTCTTAGTCTTACTTTAATACTTGAAAGTAACAATAACACTTACCTTACAACTATAAGAATGGCTATAAGAATTGAACAGATAGGATCTGCTATCATCAGACCAAAATTTTGCATCATGATGGCAGAAGCAATTACACCAATACTTCCAAGTGTATCTGCTAGGATATGTAAAAATACACCTAGAAATAAACCATAATAAAAATCAAAACAGTGTTTTGGTTAATTTAAAATACGAATATATCCTGGAGCTATACTCTTAATTTTATAAATAAAAAACTAGATATCAACTTCAAAAATAAGTAAGCATATATACTCACCATTTAGTAACCATGTAATAGTACATTTATGAATTAAAATCATTTTTTCTGTTTCAAATCAACAGGGGTTGAAATATCTGACTGGTAAATTGTACTTTTTCTTAATGATATAAATGAGTAGAGAAGCAAGTTGATTTTAAAAATTGCTTGTGAACATTCACCTCTGGCTAAAAGGGGTCCAAAAGTCAGTAATTTGTTATGGGACGGAAACTGCATTCATTAGGCTAAAAGAACTGGTCAAGAAAACATTTTAACTATAGATATACGTACATACAGAGCCCTCTGCTGGTGATTACAATTATTACCATTTGGGACTACAATTTCCCATAAACCATAATTCTACTTATCCTGTTACACTTATTAATTATCCTAAAAGCTCTATCTAAATTGGTTACATACTACACTCAGAGGTGATGTGAAAGCAGGCACTGATTTGAATATTTTTAAATAAATATAAAATACATGTTGAACTTTTAATAATTAAATATTAAATTGTAGGATACTGATGTTATACTGATATTCTAAGAACTTAGACATAATAACATTTAGTAAGTCAAAGTTGCCCAGAAAACCATTTAAAATGTCAAGAAGTAAGATTTATGTACAATACTTTCTGAAAAAAACTCAACTAAGACAAATTATTCAACGTTTAGATCTTTAATACAAAATTTCTATACTGCAAAACATTCTTTTAAACTTCAACCATGTCTTGCTAAAATAAGAACATTCTGTAATACCATCATCTGCCCTATCTGAAAAGAAATAGTTAATGCATAAAAAGCATGTATCTAGTTGACAAACACTTGATTTTTCTTTTTTAGTATTCACTGCACAATAAAGGGTAAACTGTAATTATTTTTAGGTATAGAAACACAAACTTAAACTCAAGAAATGTTCTCATAACTTAAAAATGTACTGCTAATGAGTCAAATCAAATCTTGTGTTCTGGGAAATTATACTTCATTTTATTTGCCACTGATGGAAATTTATATCAAATATTATATTAAATATAAATCATCCCTCACTACCTACATATAACTTTTCATTTATATACAGTTTAACTCTATTATTATAACTGTTCTTCAAAAAGAACAGTTCTTTAAGAACAACTCTCTTAAAAATTTTTCCAAAAGAAATAAATTTTGTCAGACATACTTATAGAATAAATATTCGGTTCCTATCATGTATTTCAAATAGCAGTGAATTAAATAGGTTAATAATGTTGGGGCCACTTTAACTTTTAAAACTACAACTGGAAAGAAAAAATACACATCAAAGCAGATTGAAGGTCCCTAACTACAAACTCTTATATATGATACATGCTTTTAAGCCTTTATATTCTTTAATCAGTGTTTTGGTAGAATAAAAAATGAAAATAACTCTAAACATGAAAGGAAAAAGAAAACAATGATTTGTTCTTGATTTTCCTTAGACTGGAAAGTCCCTGGCTACCATTTATTTGCTAACCTGAAAACTGGTTTTATTAGTAAGTGTCATTAAAACTACCTAAGGCCTTCTTACTACATAAACTGTTTAAGAAAAAAATCACTAAGAAAGAAATATAAACTAGGATGTTTAACTTATACAAAGTTAAAAGCCTTAGAAGATGTGGTAGGATACTGATAACCTAACCCCCCAAAACCTTAGTAAGCCAGGAGTCAAGATGTAGCAAAGAATTGAAAAACGTAATTAATTCAAGTTTTTCATGTATGAGTATCTATCTACCTGGTCATTTTACAAGAAGTTTTTAATGCCAGGTAGTTATCTCTGTTCTTCAGCTATTTACCGGGCTCTTCAGCCACCATAAATTGATAAATATTCAGAAAATATAAACTTATTTTCATAACAACTTATATAAAAGAATTAGGAAGGCAAATCTAACTTGCTTTCCTCCAACTTGTGATGACTTTCAAAATTAAATTCTTATTATCAAGGCTAATTTATAGTACTTGATATAGATGCATCACATATGCATGATTATATGTTATTTCAGCAAATGTTATTCTAAAACAATTCCATATATTTTTTAAATGGAAAACTTGTGATTGGAAGACACATTTAAGCCTTCTGAAAATATGTTTCTCAGTATGAAGGAATATATTCACAGTGAAAAAATCAAAAACGAGAGTTATATAAAGAAATAGTGAAGAAAAACAGGTGCAGTTGAGATTAGATCAGAAGCCATTCAGAAAGTCAGACTGAAGTCAAAAGTTAATAAAGGCAAGTAGATAGCTGGGAATTAGGAAACCCTGACAATAAAGTCTAAATGGAAACTCAGAGCCAGAGACTGGTTCATAACCCACCCCCCCACCCACAAAAACAAAACAAAACAAAAAAAAACTACTGTAATTCATAGACAGGATTGATTTTCTCTGGCTTGTAAAACTTTGTAATATACAATTTTACACAACATGTAAGCTCCTACAGGTATTAGCTATTGATGGCCTACAAATATGATGGAGTTCTCACTTTGCATTAGATTTTTCGCTCTAAATTTTCCCACAACATAAAGACATATTAAATATTATTCTTGGAAAAACTATGTAATAATCCTGTAAAAGCAAACATACTCCTACAGACAGTCCTCAACTTAAAATGATCAACTTATGACTTTGGCTTCATGATGGTGTGAAAGCAGTATGCATTCAGTAGAAACTGTACTTCAGATTTTGAATTTTGATCTTTTCCTGGGCTGGCAATAATGTGCTATGATCATCTCTCATGATGCTGGGCAGCAACAGTAGGCGGCAGCTCCCAGTCAGCCATGCAATCACAAGGGTAAACAACTGATAATGTACTCTACAGTGGACTATATTAAATAAATTACATGAGATATTCAACACTTTATTATAAAATAGGCTTTGTGTTAGATGATTTTGCCCAACTGTAGGCTAATGCAAGCGTTCTGAGCACATTTAAGGTAGGCAAGGCAAAACCATGATGTTCAGTAAGTTAGGTGTATTAAATGCATTTTCAACCTACAGTATCTTCAATTTACCACGGGTTTATTAGGACACAACCCCACAGTAAATCAAGAAGCATCTATACAATGTTTATAGTCACAGGCGTGGGTATTACTTATATTTAAGCAGAATAGTTTCCGAATCTTTTTGAGATGTGAGTCTCACATGTTCCCCAGAGTGGTCTCAAACTCTTGGGCACAAGCAAGCAATTCTCCCACCTCAGCCTCCTGAGTAGCTGGGATTGTGGGGACATGCCAACTGCACCCAGCTCAATATTTTGCTTTTATTATCAAATCAGAGAAAACAGTCAAATGATAATTAAAAGAATGTCTGCTAATATATCTAATAGTATATAAAAAATAATCACTAGAAAGGCTGACACTAAACACAAACACTATGTTTTATATTTTTCTTAAAGGAAAACTTCAGACAACTAAAACTTCAAAACTATAAAAGCACTTTCAAAAAACTAAGAAACATAAAAATTGCTTGTCATACCTTGTAAAATCTGTCTGCTGGGTCCTGTTGTTTCTTTTAAGGAGGGGCCATCTGTAGAGAATTAAGTTATTTTAAAACATGTTTTCAATTCCTCATTCAAATTTTTACAATTCAGAGTCCTTTTCATTCAAATGCATCGTCAAGAATGCATGACTATATAGCCACATCAAACTTACAAATTTATTTTTTAAATTTAATAAAATAATTGAGTGGAGGTAAATTTAGTGGCAGTAGTTTTAAAATTCATCAAAAGTATGGAGTATTTCAGAAATTATTGTATTAAAAAGATTAAAAGCACAGGAAATTAAAGACATCGTGAAAATCTTCCAATATTCATAAAATATCTTTTAATACTCTTACAATTGGAAAATTCAGAGAAACCCAAATGTACTGCTGGAAGTTATGAGGTCCAAGAAATGAAGCCAGGATAGAAAGATAACTTGACTATGGTAAACAGTAGTTTTTCAACAGCTTCTAGATTAACGTGGCAAACTCTTGATACAGAAGAGATAAAAATAATTTTTTTCGTTTTGCCTTTATGATGAAAAAATGCTATAATTTCTATCTCTAAACATCTTGAAAATTACTAATCAGCTTTAACATTAAAACAGGAAATATAGGAAAACAAGACAAAAGATGAGCAATATTTGTTTAAACAGATCATCAGGAAGACTGACAAGCTTTCTGATCATAACTAACAATGTACCTGCTATCATCATTTGTTCATGGCTCACAGCACCAAAAAGGTCAAGGTACCCTTATCAGTACAGCTTTGACAGAGCATTATAACAATGTTCTGCAATAATGTAACAAAGAAATATAAAAGCATAACACCATATAATATTTCCTATCTAGATATTGTACTGCTGTATGGGAATGAAGAAGTAGCTACCCTGAAAAATCCAGCTGATAGCCAAAAGTGTAAGAGATATGCAGTTTTTCAACATTATTTTGGGATGCATGTGAGCAAAAAAGTTGGAAAAGCAAGGTTTTAAAGCATACCAGTGTAACTGTTATAAAAATACAGCATATTTTAGAGACTGACACAGGCAACAGGCAAAAATAGACAAGAAGGATTACATCAAATTAAAAAGCTTCTGCAAGGCAAAGGAACCAAATAACAAAATGAAAAGGCAACTTACAGAATGACAGAAAATATTTGCAAACTATGTATCTGATAAAATATATACAGAACTCACAATCAACAGCAAAGGTAAATAAATAACCTGATTTTAAAATGGTCAAAGAGTCACAGAAAGACAAACATTGCCTGTTCTCACTTATTTGTGGAGTATAAAAATTCAAAACAATTAAACTCATGGACGCAGAGAGTAGAAGGATGGTTACCAGAGGCTGGGAAGGGTAGTGTGGTGCTGCGGGAGGAGTGGGGATGGTTAATGGGTACAAAAAAAAAAAGAATGAATAAGATCTACTATTTGATAGCATAACAGGGTGACTACAGTCAATATTAATTGTACCTTTCAAAATAACTAAAAGAGTGTAACTGGATTGTTTGTAACACAAAGGATAAACGCCTGAGGAGAAGGATACCTCATCTCCATGATGCGATTATTTCACATTGCACGCCTGTATCAAAACATCTCATGTACCCCATAACAATATACACCCACTGGTTGGGAGCAGTGGCTCACACCTGTAATCCCAGCACTTTGGGAGGCCAAGGCAGGTGGATCATGATGTCAGGAGATTGAGACCATCTGGGCTAACACAGTGAAACCCTGTCTCTACTAAAAATACAAAAAGTTAGCTGGGTGTGGTGGCACACGCCTGTAATCCAGCTACTCGGGAGGCTGAGGCAGGAGATTCACTTGAACCCAGGAGGCAGAGGTTGCAGTGAGCCGAGATCACACCACTGAACTCCAGCCTGGGTGACAGAGCGAGACTCCGTCTCAAAAATAAATAAATAAATAAATAAATAAATAAATAAATAAATAGAATATACACCTACTATGTACCCACAAAAATTAAAAATAAAAAAATTTATTAAAAAAATAAAAAAATAAAAAAGTAATAAATGGCCAAAGGAATAAAATAGACATTTCTCCAAAGAAGACATACAAATGGCCAACAGGTACATGAAAAGATGCTCAACATCACTAATCATCAGGGAAATGCAAATCAAAATCACAATAAGATATCATATCATACCTGTTAGGATGTCTATTACCAAAAAAGCAAAAGACGGTAAGTGTTGGCAAAGCTGCAGAGAAAAGGAAACCCTTGCATACTACTGGTGGCAATGTAAACTGGTGCAGACACTATGGAAAACAGTATGGAGGGTCTTCAAAAAAAAATAATGGAACTACCGTATGATCAGCAAACTGGGTATATATCCATGAGAATTAAAATCAAGATCTCAAAGAGATATCTGCACTTCCATATTCACTACAGCATTATTCACAATAGCCAAGACATGGAAGCAACCTAAATGTCCATCAACAGATAAATGGATAAAGCAATGTGGTATATACTTACAATGGAATATCATTCAGCCTTAAAGAAAGAAAGAAATCCTTCTAATTTTGACACATGAATGATCCTGAAGGACATTAAGCTAAATGAAATAAGCCAGACACAGAAGGACAAATACTACATTTATATCACTTATATAAGGAATCTAAAATAGTCAAACTCATAGAAATAGAGAATAGAATAGTGGTTGCCAGTGGTTGGAGGAAGTTGGAAAAGGGGAAATATTAGTCAAAGGATACAAAGTTTCAGTTGTGCAAAATAAATAGGTCCTAGGGATTTGTATAGCGTAGTGCCCATAGCTAATACCGTATTGTATACTTAAAAATCTGCCAAGAGTGTAGATCTTATGTTAAGTGCTCTTACTGCAAAAGTTGAAAGAAAGAAAGAAAGAAAGAAAGAGAAGGAAAGAAAAGAAAAGAAGGGAGGAAGGGAGGGAGGGAGGGAAAGAAAGAAGAAAAGTAAAGTAAAGAAAAGAAAAGAAGGGAGGAAAGGAGGAAGGGAGGGAGGGAGGGAAAGAAAGAAGAAAAAAGAAAAGAAAAGAGAAAAGAAAGAATTGAGAGTAGGGGGAAACTTTCAGTGGGAATGGATATGTTTATTGGAGAAATCATGGTGATGGTTTCATGGGTGCATACTTACCTCAAACTCATCAAGTTGTACACATTAAGTATTTATCTCTTTTCACATGTCAATCATATCTCAATAGAGTAGTTAGAAATTTGGGTTTTTTTTAGACAGAGTCTAGCTCTGTTGTCCAGGCTGGAGTGCAGTAGCATGATCTCAGCTAACTGCAACCTCCGCCTCCTGGGTTCAAGCTATTTTCTTGCCTCATGGAAAAATTTCAAAGACTGAAAAATGAAGGGCTTAGAAGGCTCACTCTCCAAGGTCCCTTTCATATTTTCAATTCTAAAGCTTTAGGATTCTGTCTATGTTGCAAATACAAGATAATACTTAAGCACACACTCTATTGAGAGTAATCAAATTGTGTCACCCAAGCAGCTTCTATTAAGCTATTAAGTTGATAAACACCTCATAACTTAGTACCTAATGCTATATAAGTTAGCATCCAAAGATTTCTAAAAAAACATAGAGGTAAATATCAGGTGACAGACATCAAAAATTATAATACAAATGTGAAAAACTGAAAACCTCTACCATATTTTTATAAGCCAATATAGCACAAAAGGCCTCATGATGCTTAAAAAATTATGATTTTCATTTCCTAAAATGCAATTGTTCCTCATTCACTAGTACTCATTTAAAATAGTGGCATTTGGGGGGAGGGAAGGGGGGATGGTTAATCAGTACAAAAAAATAGTAGAATGAATAAGACCTAGTATTTGCTAGCACAACAGAGTGACTATTGTCAATTTGTAACTTCATTGTACATTTTAAAATAACTAAGAGTATAACTGGATTGTTTATAATACAGGATAAATGCTTGAGGGGATGGAAACCCCATTTACCCTTATGTGATTACTATGTATTACATGCCTGTACCAAAATGTCTCATGTAACCCATAAATATATACACCTACTATGTACCCACAAAAATTAAAAATTAAAAATAAATACATAAAAAAGTGGCGTTTTATTATGATATACCCCCTGGAAAAAAGCGAACATCCACTGCCTTATAATGAGTTAATTTCATGCTATACAAAAAATAAACTAGCCCTGGGAACCATTTAGATTGATTCATTAGAAAAGAAGTTGACTGGGTATCTTTTTTAATAAACTATTTCAACTAGGAAAAGTAATCCACAAAACTCTTGTTTATTTGGAGTCTGTCCATTTGTCTCTAGGCTGTACTCACCATGAGAATGAAAGTGTCCATGTCCATGAGCATGATCATGGCTATGTGCAGCACCATGTTTCACTTCATGGCTATGGCAATGATCGACATGGCCATGTGCCTGATCTAGAGCACCATTAAAGAGGGAATGACTGTGTCCATGGCCTAGAAAACAAAGTGTTAGGACAGAAGGTATGTAAAAATATATTATATAAATGGTTACAATTATACTGACACTAGCCCAAAGAATCAGCTCTAAACTCAGATCAATTCAATAAACATTTACTTGTAAAAAGTGTTACACATTTATTAAAACAATCCTAAGTTTCTGCTATGGAGTACCAGCAGGTAATGAAAGCATAGAGGAAAGTGATAGACTCTACTGAAAATGAAAATAAGTACTGACTGGAAGTATACAGATATCTCCAAAGAGGTCAGATGTTATTCATTCATTTGAGAAACATTTATTGGTAACATTTTCTACTATAGGAATCATTCTAGGCACGGGAGATGAGGCAGTAAACAACAAAGACAAAATTCATGGCCAAAATTTTTCAAAGTACTATTACACACACTAACAAAGATTAACAAGACATATGCAAATGCTCACATTAAGGCAGACACAAGAAAGCTGCTGCATTTGGTAACAGAATCAGTAAAATTACATTAAAGCAGGTAGAAAAAGCTAAATGCAAAAGAATGCCGAATCCTTTCTCCACAGCGTACCTAAAAACAACTAAACCACCAAGAAACATCTTATACAAGCTATTCTAAAGGACAGAAAAAGAGTAGATGCTATCCAAGTCAAAAATATCACTTTTACAAAAATTCTAAATACCAGTAAATTAAATCCAGCACTGCACTATATGAAAAAATCATGACTATGAGGATCTCCAAGACATATTTACATAGTACATTTCATAAACACACACACATTTTTTTTTTTTAGACAGAGCCTTGCTCTGTCACCCAGGTTGGAGTGCAGTGGCATGATCTCAGCTCACTGCAACCTCCACCTCTCGGGCTCAAGCAACTCTCCCATCTCAACCTCCTGAGTGGCTAAGACTACAGGCATGCGCCACCATGCCTGGCTTTTTTTCTTTTTTTTTTTTTTTTTGAGATGGAGTCTCACTCTGTCACCCAGCATGCCTGGCTAATTTTGTATTTTTTTGTAGAGATGGGGTTTCGCCATATCGCCCAGGCTGGTCTCAACCTCCTGGATTCAAGTGATCCACCTGCCTTGGCCTCCCAAAGTGCTGGGATTATAGGTGTAAGCCACTGTGCCCAGCCCACACAAAACTTTCTGATAAGTAGATTTGTTTTGTGGTTTTCTGATATTTGTCTATTTTATATAAATGATATCATGCTAAACAGATAAGCTACTAAGGTCTGGTGGGATCCATGATAACAAGCACAGCTCTGAGAAGGCACTGAGATGGAGGGGCATAAAGAAGTGAAAGGGATAGTTCAGGAAGATATTCACATAGTCTGTTGACATCAGAAATCAGTATAGTTTAACTTAATTCTCTCAAGTAAATAATTATGACAGAAACCTAGTAGAAAATGAAGAAACAAAGTGTCCTAACCATCATACCAGAGCCATGAGAATGTCCATGACCTCCATGTTTGAAAACAAATATTCCTATTAGGTTTACCACAAACCCAAGAATGGAAACAAGTAGCAGTCTCTCATGGTGGACATCTGGAGGGGCTAACGCTCTCTAGAAAACACATAATACAAACAAATAGCATTGATATTATTTCTGATTGATCAACTAACAAAATCATAAGACAACATTAAACACTTTCAGTTATTTTTGCAATTAAAAGCACTAAAAAAAATCTCCCAAAACAGTTCATAGAAATAAAACCAGTGCTCACATACTGTAGAAAAAGTAACAATTACTATTTTAAAATAAATATAAATATTTAAAAGCATAAATATTTGGTCCAAAACTTGTTCTTATGTGGTATCTTAAAATACTGCCTTTCATGGCTCACACCTGTAATCTCAGCACTTTGGGAGGCTGAGGCAGGCGGATCACTTGAGATCAGGAATTCAAGACCAGCCTGACCAACATGGTGAAACCCCGTCTCTACTAAAAATAAAAAAAAAATTAGCTGGGCATGGTGGTGGGCTCCTGTAATCCAAGCTACTCAGGAGGCTGAGGCAGGAGAATCGCTTAAACCAGGAGGCGCAAGTTGCAGTGAGCCGAGATCGCACCACTGCACTCCAGCCTAGGCAACAGAGTGAGACTCCATCTCAAAAACTAAATAAATAAAAAATAAAAAAAAATACTGCATTTCATTTTAAGTTCACTAATCTTTAAGTTTTCTTCCTTTTTAAAAAATATGCCAAATGTTAAAGATTCACTGGTTCTAACTTCTTTAGAAACACTTGCCTATTGACCTCACTATCCAGATTGTGCCTCTACATTTCATAGTATTAACACTTCATCTATAACTTGTAAAGCACTATCATTTAATTGCTTTCACTTCCAAGAAGATTTAAATATATTTTTCAACTATTTTGTAAGCTCCTCTTGTACGCACATATCTAATCCAAGATTGTCCACAATATTTAATAATAGTTGAAAAAAGCTGTTACATATATCTTTAATTAATAAACATTTTCATTACAGGAGTGTAATTTACTGACTTTAATAATTATCTACTATACCTCAACTCCTTCCGAGAAAATAAAAAAAGCAGTGAAGATCAAAAATAGGCCATTGACAAAGCCAGCCAGAACTTCCGCTCTAACATACCTAAAGAGGAACAAAGTAAATAACGGAATTATTATGTTATTTCTTAAAAATTAAATCGTAAAATTACATACATTCAGAGATTCCAAACCATATTATATGGTTATAAGTGGCCAGTGAAGCCCTAGTGTTTATAGTACAGTGCATTTTATTTTATATATAGTAGAAATGAGGAAATGAATTAGTATGAATTGTTTAAAAGCAGAATACCACAAAACAGATTTTTACAAGCCAATCAAAAGACCTTCTTAGAGTAAGTAGTTTTAGAAAGACCTTTCACAGAAATTTAAATCTCAAGTTGCTAGTGGAGAAGGAAAAACAGAACCAGACAAGTGGACAAAGAAAGAAGGATTAACGGCTAAAAAGTAGAAGAAAGGGTCTGGAAAAGGAGGTTTTTAAAACTTATTAATTTCTCTTTTTCTAAGAACTCCTTATGCTTTCTGCTTTGTACCTTTTAGCTTTCAAATCTTTGGAAAACAGAGCTTCGATCTAAAGGAAAATAAACTTATTTCTGACTTATGCCAGAGACAACTTGAGATTTATATTTCTAATACTTTTTCTAAGATTAATAAATTTAGCATAAACTTTCAATTACCTATTTTTAGAATCAATTTTAGCTTCACATAATTCTAATTAAACTATTTTTAAAATACCTGTCTTTTGTTCCATGGAGTTCTGAAGCTTTCTGCTTCCTACCTGTGTGAAGCATTGGGGAAAGATTTTATTTTTCTATATGGTATATTTGGCTTAGTTAAAGTCATCAAAAACAACTTTAACTTAGCATTTTTACATGTTCAAACATCATTCAAAGGGTGCTAACAGCAATTAACCACTCTGGTCCTTAAACGATATAATGAGAGCATCAAAACTCGTGCTTTTCCTAGGTTTCTATGCTAACTTCTAGGTAATATGATTTTTACTGTAAAAATATTTTTAAAGAGAATTCTTGAAAATGTACTCTATCAAGTTATATTGGAGTTTGTCCTGTCAAGTGCATTCCAACATAGTATGTATTTCTATGCCAGAAATAATGCATATTTCTATCTTCTAACACATCCAAATAACGTATTACTTGTCAAAACATATTTTTTTTTTCCTGGAGAAAAGTTCATTAAATTCAAATAATTTGCAGCCAGCATTCCACAGCCTACACTTAGGAATTTATCTAATAAATCAGCAGGGTTACCATCCAAAAGTAAAAAGTATTTTCTTTTAATCTACCCCTGTAGTCCCATAACTAATGCTTGACTGAAAGCCTTTTGTGTTTGAGTTCTACCAGATTTCAAGATCAAAGGCAAGAATGTTTTTCAGGCATCTTTTTGTTTCTAATTCCTAGCTTAGTAGGTGTGCTACCTAAGTTCAGATAAAATGTTGGAGTGATTTAATTAGCTTGAGTTTAAGATATATTTGTTAAACTTGGTTGTGGGTTCAAAACAAAAACACATGAAAACTAAACACACTTGCCTTTACAAATATCTGTGTTTACTTAACAGATTGAGTAGGTCTTAGAATTAGAACATGTAATTCATGAATGTGCTGTTGCCTAATTAAGTATGGCTAGTGTTTAGATTCTTGAGCCGGAAAAAAAATAGAAAAGATTTAAGTACAGGTACATATGTACATATGCATGTATGTATGTATCTATCTACCTACTGGATGTATATTACTTTTATGCTGGCTTTGCTCTTTAAAAAATAAGAGTGTGGCAAGACACAAAGATGACTTTTATATAAAGAAATACTTTAAAGTCTTTGCTTGCTCTCATATTCCCCAACTCTTTCTTCTATTGCAGAGTCAGTCAGCTACTGCGGTCATCCTGAATTGGGGTGGGAGGTTATGAGAATTCAACCCTATGCTTAATGTGAATTAATCAGTGTCATTTTGATTCACTGACACCAGTAGTTTACAAATGATGCTACTTATTACTATACCAATTATTCAGTGTTAAATATTGTATAAGCTTTTATTCTTTAATCTTTCCCAAAACAAAACACACACACACATAAGGAGAGGAGAGGATTAAATTAAAGGTGGAAAGAATATTTTTCTCTTACATCAACTAGCTAAAGCTGAACATTAAAATCTGCTATGGTACTGAAGGTATTCAAAGTTATTCCTAAAAACCATTTTAGAGCAGGAGACAATACATTCTAAATTGGAAACAATAGAAACTCTAAGCATTAAAGAACTGAGAATTTTTAATAGTCAGCTACTGTTTATTCAGAAAGATTGTTGAATAAGCTATTCTAATTAGATTTCTGATATATAATATAAATTACTAATTTTCCAACAAAAATTATAACTTTGGATATGATCTTTCTTTAATAATCTAAAATATACTTAAGAATCTTTTAGTAGCTACTGTTTAAGTTATTTGCATATCACCAATATCATGCCATAAAAAGCGTTCTTATCTGAGCTGTCAAGCTGTTTGAATTTATAGATATACAGGATCTAGTACTCTATACTATAAAATGTACAATTAGTATTTTTTGGCTCACTTTTTATAATTTCAAAAATAACCATATCCCTTTCTTATAACTAAAATCAGCAAGTTCTGCCACAGAAATTCACATCTCCTTTTTGGCAACTGTCACAATATATAGCTATTATTGTATTTTTACAGAACTGTTTCCCCAAGAGACAAGTTCCAGCAAGGCAGAAGGCCTGTCTTTACATCATTAGATCATTTTTACATCATTAGAACTGGAAAAGTATTTGACTCATATGGACCCTCAATAAATATCTAAAGAGAACAAGAGCATGTGAAAGAAAGAGTGTGTGCTTGCTAAAGGAAAGAAGCAAAGCCAGGGAGAAAGAGGGAGCAGTGAAGGACCGAGAGTAAAAGACATAACAAGAGGCCTAAGAGACAGTACATGTAAGAAGATGGCTGTAAAAAGGACAGGGAGAGAGTGAGAGAAACTGCACAGGAAAGGGAGAGCTCAGGGAAGGAGAATCAGTGAAAGAAGGAAAGAGAGACTTGGAAAGGGAGACAAAAAAGAAATAGAGCTAAAGAAGTTAAGAGGAGGAAGAAAGATTGAGCCTGACAGACAAAGGGTTAAAAGGTAAAGACCAGGAGAAAACAAAGAATAAGACAGGAAAGGTATGGGGGACAGAAGAAGGAAGAGAAACAAAAAAAGCATGAGCACAAGCCCAAGTGACAAGAAGCAAAGACAAGAGAAGGAAAAGGGAGTTCAGGAGAAGATAAGAGAGAGTAAGAGGCTGAGGACGGCAACGAGAGTGAGAGACAGAAAATATGAGAGACAGATGAAGAAGGAAGAGAATGTAAAAGAGCACTCACAGCAGAAAGGAAGAGAAGAGGAGGAAAAGGACAGGGGAAGAATTAGTAAGAAAGCAGAAGAGAGAGGGAATAGGAAAGACAAAGGGGTGGGGAAGAGAAAGAAACAGAGTATGCACCCTGAGCTCTGCTTACATATATATACAGCTATACTGCAAAATATTCTATGAACTCAAAAATGGAAACACTCAGGCAGTGTAATCAAATAATGAAAAATCCACTGCTTCCTCCAATCAGAGGTAGCAGAAATCAAATTATGCCCCTAACATGATCCAATGTAGTCCCTTCAGCATATAGATACTCTACAAATATTTGATTAATTGTCCAACTCAGCAAGCATATAAGAACTGTTACATAAAAGCAGAGCTAAAGAGAATATAAAACCATATTAGAAAATGATTTTAAATAAATCAACAGCAAAGTATCCATTCAAAAAGAAAAAAGCAAAAGCAAAAAAAAATCCTATTTTCATATACTAAAACTATCTTCTAAAAAATAAAGTTGAGAAATTCCTCTATATGGTAACAATCTCAACAAATTACTGTAGATTCCAATTATATACTATTCAAAAACTCTTCCATGAAGTTATGAAAGTGTTTACCCTTGGGGAGGTAGGAACTCGAAGAGGCCTGAGTGGGGCTTCAAAGATTCAAAAGTTACACCTGTGTTCAATTTGTAACAAGTCACTGAGCTTAAGATTAGTGTTTTTTTGTGTATATCTTATACTTCAATAAAAAGATTTTTTTCTTAAAGTCTTACCCATAGGAGAAAGCATCATTATCTCTCCATTTTGAAATAACAGAAGCTGCCAGTCCAGCCAAAATGGCAGTGCTATCGAAAAACATGTGAAAAGAGTCGGAAATCAAGCCTAAGCTGGAAAAGAACAAACACATTGACAAATTATAATAAAAACCAAATAGTAGGCATCTTTCTCTGAAAGTCTAAGATTCAGCCTTTGCTCATCAGGAATTAACCATCTAAAACAACAATTTCAATATGCTATATAGATAGCTTTGAGAATAAGTTTTAAATATCTAAAAAGCAAACCTTCATACCTCCTGCACAAGGAAAAGCCCAGCTGCTGCGACAGAGGTAGAAACAAAAACTATCTGCTGCTGGGTGAGGGGTAGGAATGTGACCACCCCTTGGTCACTTGCAAAGGTCAGCTGCCACTGAAAGAGAGGTAGGGAAAAAAAAGCCATCTACTACTGGGACGAGGCTGATACCTACTTGCACCCAGGATCTTACAAAGCAAAGGTCTGCTATTGCTGAGTATCCTGCTCCTCCCTTTTGATACCAGGCTGAGGACAGTGCGGACAGGCTGGCAGAAGGGAGAGCTGCAAGATCATTAATACTCACCCTGAAACTGAGGGGCACAGGCTTGCCTGACTAGGGATACAACAAGAGAACCTAGTCCCATCCTCCCCACCAAGTCTTGAATAAAGTATAAGGAACAGCAAACTACCAGTGAGAGCACAAAGAGGTATGTGCAGAACTTGCTAAAAGCTGACAGTGGAGCAAGAACCCTGAAAAACTCCTCCAGTACTCCAAATCCAATACTAATCACAAAGTAGTAGGAACCACCGAAAAATTTAAAGGCTGTGATTTGCTGAAATCAGCAACAACAAAACACAAAACCCAGATCAACCCCAGTTCAACTACAGAGCAGACAGTTTCAAAACTCCCACACTAATGGCCAGACAGAAAAATAGGTGTGCCCATTTCCGGACATATACAGTCTCTATTATTCTTTTAAACAGAATGTCCAGCACTCAATGACAAAATCAAGAAAGAAAAAAAGAGACTCATTGTTAAGAGGTACAACAGTCAACAGAACCAGAAATGGCCCAGATGTTGGAACTATTAGATAGGACTTTAAAACAAATACAATTAATATGTCAAAGGATGTGGTATAAAGTTAGAGAAAATTCATTAACAAATGAAGAATTTCTGCAGATAAAAACTATAAAAGAATATAATGGAAATGATAATTTTTTAAAAATTACAATATGGAGGAATAACAGTCATGGGCTTCTGAGCAGACTGGACACAGAGAGAAAGAATCAGTTAGGTCAAAAGAAGTTAAACAAAGTGCAACACAAAGAGAAAAGGGAGTGGAAACAAACAAACAGACAAACAAAAAAAGCAGAGCATCCCAAACCTGTCTGGAAGTATCAAACATACTAAAATACATGTATTTAGAGTCTCAGGAACCAAAAAGAAAAAAAGAAAAGGATAGGAAAAGTATTTAAAGAGAAAATGTTTCAGAGTTTTCTGAAATTCATAAAAGAAAATAAATTACAGATCCAAGAAGCTTAATGAACCCAAGCAAGGAAAAAACCCTGCACACTTCACAAACCACTAAACATCAAAGAGAAATAAAAAAAATCTTTGAAAACCAGAGGGGAAAAAAGAGAAAAAGTAAATTTAAAAAATATAAATTTTATAGCATGTTTTTCTTCAGAAACTATTCAAGCCAGAATGAAATGGAGCAACATCTTTAAAGTACTGAAAGAGAAAAAAAAATACTGTCAACAACCTAAGATATGACAATAATAGCAAACAGAATGGAATAAGAAAATCAAAGTGTATTATTGTAAGGTTCTTATCAGATACATGAAATGACATATTATTTGTGATAATTTAAAGATTAATATTATACATACTAAAGCACCCACTAAGAAAAGCCACCAAAAGAAGAGTAGGAAATCCTCTACCAACACAAAGCAGACGTTCTGCTACCACTGAGAATGGAGCAGGAAAGTTGTCTCCATCCAGGACCATACACATACACACAGTAGAGTTTGGCTGTCACAGGAGAAGGAGTAAAAATGTTGACAAAATCATACCCCTGAGGTTGAGGCTTACAGAACCTAACAAAGAGAGAGGCTTTGGGTTAAAGTTAACAAATACCCCTCTGCCTTCACCATAAACTGGGTACTGAGTAACAAGCAACAGCAGTCTATAGCTTGGGTAGGGGTAACAGCATGAAGAAAAGAGCTTGTGTGGCACAGGCACCATACAGAGACTACTAAAAGCACAAAGTCCAAGCAACTAGTGGTCTGACAGACAAGGCATACCTATTTCTGATCATAAATACTGTTACCTCAGTATCTACTGTTTTTTACTCATAATGTCCAATATTTGATTAAAAATTTCAAAGTACACAAAAAGAGCCAAAAAAAAAAAAGAAGTCACTGTGGAGAAAGCAGTTAACAGAACCAGACCAAGATATTGACCCAGATACTGGAGCTATCATAAACTCTAATTAATATGCTAAAGGATCTATGGAAAAAGTGGACAAAAAATATGAACCAATGGGGAATTTGGTAGAGAAGTGGGAAATATAAAAAACTATCAAATGGAAATACTAGAAACAAAAAAACAAGTTATCAGCGATAAAGAATTCTTCCAATTGGCTTATCACAGACTGGACACAGCTGAGGAAAGAAATCCGTGAACTTGAAGAGAAGTCAATAAAAATTTTCTGAAAGCAATCATCAGTTCAGTCTTTAAAAACAAGCTTCTGAAGTCAGAATACCTGGGTTCAAATCCCAGCTCCAAATTTACTAGTTCCGTGACCCAGTAAGTTGCTTAACTTCTTTGTGCCTCAATTTAGCCATCACTTAGAGTAATAGCATAAAAGTGTCATAATTGTTATAATTGAGTTAATATATGTGAAACACTTACCACAATGCTTGTCACATTAAAACCACATTAATATTCCTATTACTAATTATTAATAAGTTACATTGTTAATTATTAACTATTATTAATGCTTATAATACCTGGTGTTCCCAAGCACAACCCATACATCTTAATATTTGGCTAGATGCTAGAGCTTTCATCAGTTGGAAGTGCTACAAACTGAAAGTCAAAAACATTCTTCACACATACAGAAAAAGCATGGTTTTAAATTTTTCTCATAATTTGGAATAATTATATAATTAGAAACTAAGTCAAAGCACATTATTTACCAACAAGAAAAAGCACAATAATTTATAAACCTCTGCCAAATCATTACAAAAGATTTTAGAAAATGTCTTAAACTTTTATCATGAAACTTATTTATTCCACTGAATATAGATATATTAGTTTAAGTGCAGATAGTACTTTAACCATCTCACCTGACATCTAACTCAAAGCAGAATGAGAATTGGTGAATAAATGATAAAGCAGAATAATAAAACTGATACATGAGGACAAGGTAAGGGGCATATTATTCATGCAATTCTCTTAGATTTAATATTTTAAGATTTGTCCTTGTATAGTTAGATTACCGAAAATTACACACTTGAACCATAACATCTATGTAACATGGGAAATAATGATTTAACTTTATTTTGAAGTATGAAAGACTCATGTGAAGAATTTCTCTATACTGTGATAAAACCATTAATAAAGACATTGTCTATGATTTTGTTTTCGATCCCCCAAGAAAAGATTAATATGGCAAAATACTATCTTTCTACTCTGATAAAATGATAGAGTTGTGTTCACGTTATGGAATTTTATAACTAAATTTTAAAGTCAATTTTGGAGCTAAATTAGACTATATATTTAAGAGATTTATTTTTTCCTCCCTAGGTATGGTTTCTAAATGTTTTTATTTCTTAATGTAAGTGTTTTATTAGTATATATAGCTTTTATTTTAAATGACTGTAATCAGTTTTAGAAGGCAGGGCATTCATTGTAAATAAATATAAACAAACATTTACTGATTTATTGATCTATATTTTACTATTTCACTATACATTTAGTAAAACACTGTCATGGGTTGAATTGTGTTCCTGCCCCCAAATTCATATGTTGAAGTCCTAACCTCTAGTACTTGAGAATGTGACCTTATTAGAAACAGGCTCATTGCAGATATAATTAGTTAATATTAGGTCATTAAGGTGAGCCCTCATCCAGTGTCCTTATAAAAAAGAGAAATTTGGAAGAAGACACATAGATCACCATGCAAAGATAAGGCAGAGATCAGGTGATGCTCCTACAAGCCAAAGACTGTCCAAGATTACCAGAAAACCAACTGAAGCTACAGAAAGATCATGGAACAGATTCTTCCTCAGAGCCCTCAGAAGAAATCAACCCCGATGGCACCTTGATCTCAGACTTCTAATCTCCAGAAGTGTGAGACAATAAATTTCTGTGGCTTAAGCCACCTAGTTTGTGGTGTTTTATTACACCAGCCTAGCAAACTAACACACACCCCTTTTTTTCGATAAATTTACTTTATATGCGTCCAACATAGACCAAACATTGCCGTAATGCAAAAAATAAAAATAAAAATAAAAATGTAAATTCCTTTTGCACAGAATAGCAGTCAGGTTCCTTTTAAAGAGGTGTGGATACAGCATGGCAATTTTAATACTCACCAAAATGAAATTTTATTTAAATTTTAAGTAAATTTAATTAGCATTAAAATGTTATTTTTAGTACTTAATAAAACGTGACTACCTGAAAAACTACTCCCTCTTCTGAGATGGAAGAACGTTATGTTCTCTTAAAACACTGCAATATGAGATCTTTTCCCTTAAACTTGATATCATGATTTAAAAATTACCTACCTGCAAATACACAAATTCATGGGAAAAACAGTCTACTTTTAGCTCTCTGCTCATCTATCACATGTAAAAATACTGCTTATGAGGAAGGTCAATTTTACTGCTCATATTCAATCTTAGCAAATGTTTCTGATTATGAATTATATTTAAACTATATGGCATAAATTTCCTTAAAAAATAAAGGTAGCATAGAGAATATCTAAGGTTATATGACTGAAACACCAAAGGCAACTTCGGTAAACCATAATAAAGTAAAGCTGGTTGTGAAAATCCACATACTTCTTGTAGACTCCTCTTTAAGCACTGCTAGTTTCTCTAAAATGTATTTGTACCCTTTTTTAAATGACTACCTTCTAAAGACATTTTAACATGGAAAACCAGCCGGATGCAGTGGCTCATGCCTATAATCCCAGCACTTGGGGAGGCTGAGGTGGGTGGATCACCTGAGGTCAGGAGTTCGAGACCAGCCTAGTCAACACAGTGAAACTCCCATCTGCTAAAAACACAAAAATTAGCCAGGCGTGGTGGCACACACCTGTACTCCCAGCTACTTGGGAGGCTGAGGCAGGAGGATTGCTTGAACTCAGGGGGCAGAGGCTGCAGTGAGCCAAGATCCCGCTACTGCACTCCAGCTTGGGCAACACAGTAAGACTCTGTCTTAAAAAAAAGAAAAAGAAAACTTCTAAGTGTATAAAGGAGAAACCTGAATACATGAATACAGAAGCAAAAACAGCACAAATGTTAATAGAATATATGGCAAAAGAAACTTTTGAAAAGAATTTTATTTAGGGTCTATTGGAGGCAAAAACAAAGGAAAGGAGAAAGAGAATCTATAAATTAAGAGCAACTTAAGAGACATATAAGCTAAATACTATGTATGGATCTTGTTTGATTTCTAATCTGTAAAACCAAACGTAAAAAGAATTTATGAGACAATGAGGGACTCTTGAATACTCGCTAGCTGGATATTAATGAGTCATTAATTTTCATGGGTGATAATGGTTTCGGGTTATGTTAAGGGGGGGTGGATTTTATCTTTTAGAGAAGCACAATGAAATAGTTATGGATGAAATTACATCTTGTGTCTGCTTTAAAACAATCCAATGGTGGGACACGGACAACAGATGAAATAAGATAGACCATGTATTGATAAACGTTAAGGCTGGGTGCTGGGTACATGAGGTCCATTAAATGCTCTACTATTATATATGTTTAAAATACCCCATGATAAAAAATTGTTTAAAAGGTCTATTGGTAACTAAGCTAATGGTATATTTATATTGTTTGTTAAACGTGTTCAAAACTGAAAATAAGGAATCATCATAATTCAGAAATCCCTTACCAGGTACTTTCCATGAAGTGGAAAGTCAGGGAAAAACACTATCGATTTATTATCAGGAAATTAGAAAATTCTTAGAATCCTGACATTAGCAAAGTCAATAAACTAAATGAGTTACAGTGAAATAACCCACAACTCCACTACATTCCATTATATAGTCTGTTACTTTAAAAAAAATTCTAAGCAAAATGGAATACTTATCTATGTTTTTAAGGTGGAAAATAAAATTATAGGAAAGCAAAAGGCATCACCATAAGCTGGTAAGTAATGCTGCCTTTTGAGAAGGAAAAAGTTGATTTTAAAAGACTGAGATATATGAAAATTTTAATAGAAAAACATGGGATTGATAGAAGTATTTTTCTTCACTAAGGAATTACTTTACAAACATCTGCTGTGAAATATTACACTGAAGTAGAACCAAATAAATGTCTGGTATTGTCTTAAACATTTCTTCAACAAATATTTACTTTGTTAACACAAAGACATTAACCTTTAGAGTTACCTGAGTGTCTTCTATGTCTAAGAGAAAAATGGTTGCAACAGCTTTGGTAAGAAATACTACTGAAATTAAATCTGTTAATAATGAAGTAAAAATGTAAGAACATAAAAACACAGAAACTATATTGAGATACTAGAAAAAAACAATGTGATGTTTTTTGGACATCAAACTTGGACAATAGGTGCTATAGGCTCTGCTGCTCACTTGGGAAGTAAAAAACTCTAGGCCTCAATTTTCCAACTATAGAAGATGACAGGTTAGTTTGTCTCTCTCTCTGTCTCTCTCTCTCTCTCTCTCAAGTCCCACTTCCAGAACCTACACTATCCACATATTCTCTTTCTTCCTTAGTAAAAAATCCTTGACTTTCCACAGAATACATGGTTGAGTGGAATAAAGACTACATTTGCAACTAGGCATAACCATGTGATAAACTTTTAGTGAAAAGCATTGTGTGTTAGCATCCAGGTAAATCTTAAAAAAAAAAAAAACAATGTGCACACCTTTTACCTCTTTTTCTCTGCATTCCAGACATTATGCTGCCAAGGATGGCTGAAACACTAGCACCCATCTTGGAAATGAAGTTTTATCTTGTGTAAGCAACAACTATTTTAAGTTTTTGTTTTGTTTTGAAACAGAGTATTACTCTGTTGCCCAGGCTGTGGGGCGGTGGCTCAATCTCGGCTCACTGCAAACTCTGCCTCCCAGGTTCAAGGGATGCTGGTGTCTCAGCCTCCCATGTAGCTGGGATTACAGGTGTGCAGAGTTTTTCTGTAACTTGAAAACAAACTTAACCCTAGATGATACAAAACCACACTTTTACACTATGTTACCTTGAGATTAGTCAGTTACTCAACAATAAATTAGTAAATGAAAAATAAAATACTAGAAGGAAGAGAAAAATCACATATAGAATTTCTACCATTTTCCTCCCAATTTCTAAGAGTGAGAGAATGGAATTTAATGTTTTGTCGTTGCTGTTTTTCCTTAACGGGGTAGTTACCATTTTTAGTATAGGTAGTGTAATTCCATACATTAATTATTCCCTCATTCTTTCATTTAGCAAATATGTATTAAGCATCCACTATGTGCTATGTACTGAAGTGCCTGCATAAGATAGAAAAGATCCCTACATTAATACAGTTTACGTTCTAGTGGGAAGGTGAAAGGTAGCAGATATTTATTGAGGGGAAAAACACACAACAACTACCTATTCTTCCAATGAAGATACCTACTCATCATCAAAAATATAAATCAACTATAATTAAGTTCTTCCTTTAAAATGAAGGCTCTGAAAAAGAACCAGAACAATTTAACATTTGTTAAAATTAGATCAACTGTTTCTATGAACCTTTTTTTGTGAAGTGAGTGTTTTATTCATGTTTCAGTTCTCTACAGGAAAAAAAATTCTTGGTTATTTCATGTTCTCAGCAAGTTGAAATTTATTTTTACAGAATGAAATTCAACGCAGAATTGACTTTAACACACAAAATGAGTTTTGGAAGAAATTTAATCAAGGAACTGAAAAGCTAATATAATCAACAGGAACATAGATAATCTTCTGGTCATATAAAGAAATTATTGATCAGTCAACAAAAGGAACTAAAAATTTTGGTGTCTAAATAAAACACAGAAAGCTAGATTATTAAAAGGCCAGAGAAATGTCTAAATCTGCCCAAATATCAATGAGATCTGTATTAAAAATTAATATTTAAGAATAATTGGTTGTAGATCTGGAGATTAACATAAATGGGCATGAGATGACAGATACGTGCTAAATGATCTAAGTACAACACACACTGGAGCTAGATTTCAAATCTAGCTAGAAGACCTAACACAATGAAAAACAGTATATAAGCTGTACCAGTAAAGAAAAGTAAGTCACCTAAGGGTAAAAGAACAAGTCACCTACAACTGATGTTTTTGTTATGCACTGATGCATACTGACTTAAAAAATAATGGTTTTAGTAATCTCCCCAACAGATCTCTACAGATCAGAAGAGTTACTATATACTTAACTTTCCATGAAAGGTGATTTAGGAACTTCAAGTGTGAATCTCTTAAATGAGATATTTCACAGAGTGACTTATGCAATGGAAAGCCATAGTGAAACACTGCAATAGAAACTATCTGTAGCACAATATGCATATATAAGCTATGATACACTCTTGATACAAAATGTGCATATATAAGCTATGATACACTCGATACAATCAGCACATATGCCAAAATTAATTTGGCATAATTTAGGAAGAGAAAAATGTAAAATATACTGTAAATATTATATATTTATGATAAAGTGTGATTATTCAAGTACAAGTGCTTTCAACATCTACAGGATATTAAAGTATGTTAATATTATGGGATTAAAAAATTAATCTATGACGGGGTATCCTTCAAATAAACACATCTGATTCCCAAAGGATTCAAAATGGTTATTACATATATTAAGATTTCATTGTGCCAATATGCCTTTATAACCAACTGTTGACTAAACCAATAACCTTCATAATCTGCTGGTTATTAAGTATTTTTTGTAGAACTGAATTGATGGTTGAATTGAAAGAAGCCCACGCATTACATAAAAGTATACATGTCACAAAACCTGGTGATATTACCTGTCAATGTTTGATCTCAACAGAAGATCAAGGACAGCAATTTTCTCTGAAAATGGGTCTTAAAGAACAGAGATTAAGTCTATTTAATAAATAGAAAACAGGTTCTTAATCTAGAGTCCAAGATTTAGTACAGGGAACCCAACAACATCCTGAAGCTTTATGTACAATTCTGAGTATTGGCTTTCATCAGATTTTTGAATGAGTTTGGGATCTAAAGACAGAATTAGTACACCTAGGAGTGTGACGGTCTTATTGTTAGCAGAACAACTTCATAAGACCTTAAGTTACTCAATAGCAAATACCTGAATAATAGTAACTTCACTGCCATAGAGTTACACACTAGATTTTCCTCCTCCTAAGGATGTTTCAAAAAAACAAAAACCCTCAAAGGTGCCACCAAAACCCAAGAAATGCTGTTTCTAGAAAACTACATGGGATTTTTACATCGCAGTTAAGACTAGAGGAAAATCATGAGACAGTTTCGGCATTAAAGAGAGAAGAGAATGACACATATTTCTCCCGATATCACTTTATAAAACCTCCCATTCCAAGCTCCAATAACAAACTAAGTAGAACATCTCAGATATACTCTCTCAGAATCTTAAGGGTGAAATCCAAATGCCACTCCCCCCACAAGAGAGGCAGCAAACAAGTTTCTCCCAATTCCAACAAAGTGGGTAAACCTAAGGCCTACAATTAGAAATGAAGGATTCTGTCCATCTGCTAAAATAAGGAGGGGCTTGTCAGTCTTGTCTGATGGAACTGGAGGGGCGGGTGACAAGAGAGGTTGCACAGGATAGGCCTCAGATCTTACTCAAGAACTGTAGCCCTACCAGATTGGTGTGGGTATGAGAAAGCAACTCAGCAGCAGAGGTAGGTAAGAAAGGTAGGACCTGAACCTCCTGGTGAGGAGCTACGTGGCATTAAGCAAACAGTGCTTCGTCTCCCTCACACCCAGCTTCCGCCCAAACCATTTTCCCCTTTGGTTACCAGTTGCTCCAGATGCCGTACAGTAGTTCCACAAAAGCGAAAGAGAGGTTCAGGCATAGGAAGAAAAACAGGTTCCGGGACGTCTTGTCGGACAGGATAGACCTGGGAATGATACACGTGGAAAAGAGCCGGGAGAGTTAAGGAGGTGCCGGGACCCCGAGGCTGGGTACCCCCTTCGAGACCCTCCCAGTTCACATGCTCCTTTCCTCACAGCTAGGGGTTGACGGGGAGTTTCTGACTCTCCCTCCCTGGACCTCGGGCCATCCTGAGGTCTGGGCCTTCTCCCTTTCTGCCGGACATCCCCTCCCCGCAAACACAGCACCCCGCACCTAAACCAGCCCGAGATCTTGCCGAACAAATTGAACTTGGGTGGTTTGTATTCATCGTCCTTGATGGACAGGGGCAACATCTTCTCTGCCCGGCGAAGGGCCGGGTCTACTCCCCTCTAGAAGTGGCTCCGTGGGGTGATGGCAGTGACAGTAGTGACGCCTCAAACGGGAATCCCCAGCGCTTGCCCGGGGCCGCGCGCCGCTGCGAGACACAGACAGACACAGACACACCCGGGAATTCGCTTACTTCCGGCCCGGGCCGCGCAACGCGTCCTGGGACGGGAAAGGAGGGAGGACGGTCGCAGGCGGGGCCTGCGCGGCGGAGGGCGTGGCTTGCGGCGGGGGCGGGATGAGAACGGTGCTGGAGCTGTTGGAGGGACGCCTGTAGGTGGCAACTACCAGGGGATGTGAGGGGCTGACCTGGGATGGAATCCTGCCACCCGGACTCAGGAAGAAAATCCTGAGGTGGCAACCTGCAGACTGGGCTGGGAGATGGAGAGCCCGCTCACGCCCACCCGACCGCCTACCACCAGTGTTTCCGGATGCGTGGGCTCCAGCGCCTGCCCTTTCACCGTTTCCTCCCAACTGGCATTAAATCCTGGTGTGGTGGATATCAGTGATTAAGAGTCTAGGCAGCCACGTGTTCTATTGCCGCCAGTCCGCAGGAAACCCAAGTGTTCGTTTTGCTGCGTTAACTCTATGGGCGCACAAATCTTAGGAATCCATTCCACGCCACCCCGAAAACAGCGCTTAACCCTTCTGGACTGCCACGCAGGAGGCGATCAATGTTTTTCTTTGTTTATTTATTTTTTTAAGAGATAGGGTCTGGCCCTGTCACCTAGGCTGGAGCACAATGAGGCTCACTACAGCCTGGAACTCCCGGGCGCAAGTGATCCTCCTCAGCCTCCGGAGTAGCTGAGACCCCAGGCGCGCGCCACCACGCCTGGCATCAATCAATGTCTTTCAAAATAAAGGCTGTTAAACGTGTATAGAAAAGAAGCTTTTTAATGGTAGGTCCCACCAGACGTGTTTGTTTGATTTTTAGGTTTGGTTAATGCATTGTTTCCCGTACAATCTCAACCCGCGGAAACCCCGAAACTCTAGAATTCGTACAGGTCTCTTTCGCTTCCAGGTCATCCCCGGGGCAACGGCCGCTGCTCTAATTCTTGTCAGAACCTCCAGGCCAGTTTCTGCAACGTGCAGGCAGAAGCTGGCGCCTCGGTGGGATGCGAGGGCTTGTGGAGCGCGGGGAGGAGAGCCCCACAGGCCTTTGCTGGGCACCCGCGGTGGATGGGAACGCTCCTTCGGGCCCCTTTCCGGGAAGTTGTTTGGCTGAGGGCAGGTGGTCCGTCACGTGAATGTTTAAAAGTTGTTACCTTGGAGAAGAAATTGGGGAAAGGATTGGCTTTCGGAGGTGGGCTGGAAACTACAAAACCGAGCTTCCTGGGAATGCCTTTTGGGCTGACAGGAAGTGAAGCGTCACCGAAAGGGAGGGGCGGCCACTCGGGGACTGTCCCCTGCTCCAGGCGCTCACTTTGCGGGCGGCGCTTTTTCCAGGTTGTTAATCCAGCGAATGGGGAAGGATAGACGCACGCTACTTGGTTTAGAAAAGAAACAAAAATGAGCAAACGAGACGCCCCTTCCGTTTTATGATAACCAAGCTGCAAGGAAATAACTCGGCTGGCCCTACTGCAATCTACTGCACTCGAGGTAAGGAGACACAGCAAAATGCTCCAGTGTTAGTATTTTTCTTTTTGCATTGAGGATATATGCATGTTTTGCTCTCGTTCTGGGAACTTTGCGTGCGTGTATGGGGTAGTAATTCGGTGGTTTTATTTTTGAAAATACGTACTTTACAATTTTGAAAAATGTTCATGTTAATTAAAACTGCTGTGTAAAAACAGCTAGGTTTCAGAAGTAAGTTCTGGAAGAGTATTTTGTATTTGCCTTTGTTAGCGTATATTTCATTCTTTTAATTTAAATGTAGAAATATTTAAAATTAGTAGCATTTACTCTTTTTTTGGAAGGAAGTTTTTGTATTAGCAGTAGACCTTGAATTTTACTCTACTGCACTGCTGAGGAAAAATTAATTGGGTGCAAACTAGATAGTTTAAAGATAAATAATTCTACGGTAATTGGATTTTTCTCCAAAACGCCCTTATTCAATATGATTTAACTTGGGAGGAGGGAGAAGTAATAGAAATAATTAAATTTCAGCAACTGATTTCCAGCATAATCCTAACTCATCAAGGTCAGCTGCATTTTGAACTTTTTTGTATTCTGCCTTTGAAAATAAGTCCTATATTTTATACTGTATTGCTACAAATCAGAAATTGCTTAAGTGGTTTATGGAGAAACCTACATTACCCCTTTTCAAATAGTTTTGAAATGGGTACGAGAAATTGAAGTTTAATTTCAGTTACATCAGTTTCCAGAGCCTCCCAAATTCCCCCACTCCCCATCCCCAAAGATACGTGATAGGTATTCCCATGAGGACCTTCTCCTTTCAAAAAGTGGCAGTGATGTCTTCACATCTTTCCATCTTGAAGAGCATAATGACCAAATTTAAAACTAAAGACATTTTATTTGCAATATAAAAGTGTAGGTGGACACTATTTAAATCAGGAAAAGTTCTATAAGTGAAAAACGTTAGGCTGTACCTCACTTCTTTTGTCATTGTGTAATAATGTTTGTCCCATATATGTTAACCTATCTTTGTTGTCATATCAAATTTGTTTCTTTCATTCATTCAACAGTCATTTAATGAATGTCTTCTATGTGCCAGGCTCCGGGCTGGGCGCTGGGGATACAAAGCCAGATAAATCAAAAGTTCCTTCCCTGGAGGAATTTTATGGAAAGAAGTAGTTATGAAGAAAGGAGGGGTTGTGACAGGCAGATCAGTCCAGTATTTTAGAACTCTGTGATGTTTAAAATTTACACAAGGGATGCCCTTGGAGCAGTGTGGAGGGACAGCTATCACTCAGTAAGTCTTTCTATATATACTAAACCATTCCTTTTGCCCTTTCAATATGTTCTGTTGGAAAATCAAAAATGATTCTTCAACTCTGTTCAAATGGTATCTTGCAAGTCACCAATCAGAATTCTTAATTCCTTTGTATGGTACAAGATTAAACAGGTTTATAAGATCATAAAATACATATACTATTGAACATTTTTAAACTAAAAAATGGATTTCTACCATGAACTTTGAAATATGTTTTTATATCTCTCCTACCAACTAATTGCATTAGGTTAGCTATGCAGACTCAATGGGTGGAAAAACCCCAGCTGCTCAGACATGTGATTGAGGATTCTGAGAAATGAAAGCAGAGAGAATTAAGGTACTGAAGCTCATCTCAGTCATGGTTTCAGCTCCTTTTGGGCAATGGTCAGCAAGGAATAGGAAAGATGCTGTCATTCCTCAGTAATCAACCCTGGCATTTATCTGCAACCCTATTTGACCCTTTTAGATGCTTCAAATTGAGTACCCTGGGAACTCTTGGTAAAGAAAAGGAGTTGTAAAGGTACATAAGAACACAAATTCGTATAAATCTAGAAATTGGATACAAACGCAAATTGCTAACATGTTCAGATGTTTTGCTCCATGGCATACATCCTCTGGTTTCAAATGTGTAACATTAGATAGTTGGGATCGTGTGCATTTATTTTGCTTCTGGATCCTTGTATTAGGGTTCTCTAGAGGGACAGAACTAATAGGATAGATGTGTATATGCGATCACAACGTGAAGTGCTACAATAGGCCATCAGCAAGTTGAGGAGCAAGAAAGCCAGTAGTGGCTCAATCGGAGTCCCAAAACCTCAAAGGTAGGGAAGCCGACAGTGCCGCCTTCAGTCTGTGGCCAAAGGCCTGAGAGCCGCTGACAAACCACTGGTGTAAGTCCAAGAGTCCAACAGTCAAAGAACTTGGAGTCTGATGTTCAAGGGCAAGAAGCATCCAGTACAGGAGAAAGATGAAGCCCAAAGACTCAGCAAGTCAGCTTCTCCCACCTTCTGCCTGCTTTTCCTAGCCATGCTGGCAGCCAATTGGATGGTGCCCACCCACATTGTGAGTGGGTGTTCCTGAGAGTGGGTCTTCCTCTACTAGTCCACTGACTCAAATGTTCATCTCTGCTGGCAACACCCAGAAACACCCAAGTACACCTAGAAACAATACTTTGCATCTTTTAATTCAATCAAATTGACACTTAATATTAACCTTCACAAGTCCATCCCTTGTCAACTTGAACCCATACACATTTCTTGAAATCATACCTAATCTCCAAATAAACGAAACTGCCTTTGCAAAAATTATAACTGAGGAAATTATGACAGTGAAAGATATCAGACCTAACCAACTCCATCTTGCTTCTAACCTCTAAACTGTCCTTGTCCATTCCTGAACGTAAGCCAAACTAGACTTGAGAAGGAATTTAGTTTATAGTTTAAATAATAGCCCTTCCCAAAAGCTAAACTGTTCTTGCAAAATGATTGAAAGGCCACCAGGCACCAAGTTAGGATGAGAGGGGCTAGAATTCTAAATATTACCAGCCATTATTCCAGAGGTCATAAGATTTGCAACTTTTCCAGTTACTCTTGAAGATAACATCACTATTGTGAAACTAAGATTGGCCTTTTGAGATGTTTTTTCAGGTTGTTGCATTTCTGATAACTGGATGGCCCCACCTGGACCTGCCAACCATGTTCTGTGGCCCCCATCCTGGAGCTGACTCAGCATAAAAGGACAGTTTCGACTCCCTAAGATTTCATCCACGAGCCAACCAATCAGCACTCCCAACTCACTGGCCCCTTAACCAACAGATTATCCTTAAAAACTCTGATCCCTGAGTTTTCCAGGAGGCTGATTTGAGTAACATTAAAACTCTGGTCTCCCACACAACCAGCTCTGCATAGATTACTCTTTCTCTTTTGCAATTCCCCTGTCTTGATAAATTCGTTCTGTCTAGGCAGCAGGCAAGGTGAACCCATTGCATGGTTACATAAAAACAATAATATGGTCATAATTACACCTAACAATACAGCTATCCTTTATACAACCAGAAGCATACTAATCCTTAACGTAAATGCTATTATGTAAAGTTAACAACACTTAAATGCTGATATGATGTCAATAAATGTCACATGATACAGGAAAAAGAGGGGAAATAAAGATATATTCTTAGTACAAGTGTATACATGCATAAACATATTCTTAACAAAATAAGGAGGAAAACTCATGACAATTACAGTCCTAGTTTCTGCAACTGGTCATGTGGTCATAGCTGGTATTGATCACTACCTTCTTCTACTACCTATTCTGTATTCCCTTTGCTTTCAGCAAGCACCTCAGCAGGTCATAGTTTTTTACCTGGTGAAGTAAATTGGTACTCCAGAGAGTAGGGCATTGGTATAGAAATATCCAAAAATATGGAAGAGACTTTGGAACTGGGTAATGGGTAGAGGATGGAAAAGTTTGGAGAGCTCAGAAGACAGGAAGATGTGGGAAAGTTTGGAACTTCCTAGAGACTTGTTGAATGGTTTTGACCAAAATGCCAATAGTGATATGGACAATGAAGTCCAGGCTGATGTGGTCTCAGATGGAGATGAGGAACTTACTGGGAACTAGAGCAAAGGTCACTCTTGCTATGCTTTAGCAAAGAGGCTGGTGGCATTTTGCTCCTGCCCTAGAAATCTGTGGAACTTTGAACCTGAGAGAGATGATCTGAATTTGGAACTTATGTTTAAAAGGGAAGCAGAGCATAAAAGTTAGGAAAATTTGCAGCCTGACTGTATGGTAGAAAAGAAAAACCCATTTTCTGAGGTGGAATTCAAACGAGCTGCAGAAATTTGCATAAGTAACAAGGAGCCTAATTTTTTTTTTTTTTTTTGAGACGGAGTCTCGCTCTGTCGCCCAGGCTGGAGTGCAGTGGCGCAATCTCGGCTCACTGCAAGCTCCGCCTGGGTTCACACCATTCTCCTGCCTCAGCCTCTCTGAGTAGCTGGGACTACAGGCGCCCGCCACCACGCCCGGCTAATTTTTTGTATTTTTAGTAGAGACGGGGTTTCACCGTGGTCTCGATCTCCTGACCTCGTGATCTGCCCACCTCGGCCTCCCAGCACTTTGGGAGGCGTAGAGACGGGGTTTCACCGTGGTCTCGATCTCCTGACCTCGTGATCTGCCCACCTCGGCCTCCCAAAGTGCTGGGATTACAAGCATGAGCCACCGCGCCCCGCGGAGCCTAATGTTAATCACCAAGACAATGGGGAAAATGTCTCCAGGGCATGTCAGAGACCTTCACAGCAGCTTCTCCCATCACAGGCCCAGAGGTGTAGGAGGGAAAAATGGTTTCATGGGCTGGGCCCAGGGCCCTACTCCTGCCCTGCATCTCAGCCATGGCTAAAAGGGGCCAATGTACAGCTCAGGACATTGCTTCAGAGGGTGCAAGCCCCAAGCCTTGGCAGCTTATACATGGTGTTGAGCCTGTGGGTGCACAGAAGTCAAGAATTAAGGTTTAGGAACCTCTGCCTACATTTCAGAGGGTGTATGGTAATGCATGGATGTCCAGGCAGAAGTTTGCTGCAGGGGTGGAGCCCTCATGGAGAACCTCTGCTAGAGCAGTGTGGAAGGGAAATGTGGGATTGGAGTCTCCACACAAAGTCGCCACTGGAGCATTGCCTAGTGGAGCTGTGAGAACAGGGCCACCATCTTCCAGACCCCAGAATGGTAGATCCACAGACAGCTTGTACTGTGTGCCTGGAAAAGCCACAGACATTCAAACACCAGCCCATGAAAGCAGCCAGGATTGGGGTTGTACCCTGAAAAGCCACAGGAGTAGAGCTTCCCAAGACCCTGAGAGCCCACCTCTTGCATCAACATGCTCTAGATGTGAGACACAGAGTCAAAGGAAATTATTTAAGAACCTTAAGATTTAATGACTGCCCTGCTGGATTTCGGACTTGCATGGGGCCTGTGGCCCCTTTTTTTTGGCCTATTTCTCCCATTTGGAATGGGAGCATTTTTCCAATGCCTATACCCGCAGTGTACCTTTGAAGGAACTAACTTGCTTTTGATTTTACAGGCACCTAAGCAGAAGGGACTTGCCTTGCCTCAGAAGAGACTTTGGACTTGGACTTTTGGGTTAATGCTGGAATGAGTTAAGACTTTGGGGGACTGTTGGGAAGGCATGACTGTGTTTTGAAATGAAATTTAGAGGGGCCAGGGGTAGAATGATATGGTTTGGCTGTGTCCCCACCCAAATCTCATTTTGAACTGTAATCCCCATAATCCCCACTTGCTGTGGGGGGGACCCAGTGGGAGGTGATTAGATCATGGGGGCAGTTTCTCCCATGCTGTTCTTGTGATAGTGAGTGAGTTCTCACAAAATCTGATGGTTATAAAAGTAGCAGTTTTTTCCTGTGCTTACTCACTCTCTCCTGCCCCCTTGTAAAGAAGGTGCCTGCTTCATCTTCCATGATGGTCATAAGAGGCCTCCCTAGCCATGTGGAACTATGAATCAATTAAACTTCTTTCCTTTATAAATTACCCAGTCTGGGGTATTTCTTTATAGCAGTGTGAAAACAGACTAATACAACCCTCAATAGAAAGATGAAAACCAAAATATAGCACCAACCTCACTGGAAGTCATCATCTACCTCATTGCCTAAATATAATTTTTAGAAGACAGAATAACAAATTTTAATTTCTAAAGTAACTCAAGGCTTATGGACAATGGCATTGAAAGCACCGTTTTTTGTTTTTTGTTTTAATTTCCTGCTGACTGACAGAAACATCACAGAAAATTCTTTGATTTACCTTAATAGTGACAAGAGAGCCTGCTTCTATCAATTACTGAAGCCATAAGGAGATTTTTCAAAAATTAAACTTTAACACAATGAGGTAAGTACCAGTATTTTTTGGCTTTTGTTTAATTGTCATAAAATACATATAACACAAAATTTATCACCTGAACGGGTTTTAAATAAATAGTTCAGTAGTGTTAACTGTTTTCACGTTGTTGTGCAGCCAATCTCTGGAACTTTTTCATCTTACAAAACTGAAACTTTATACCCACTGAACAACAACTGTCCATTTCTTCCTACTCCCAGCCCCTGGCAACTGCCATTCTTCTTTCTGTTTCTATAAATTTGACTTTCCTAGGTACCTCATAATAAATGGAATCATACAGTATTTGTCTTATGTGACTGCTTATTTCAATTAACATAATGTCTTCAAGATTCATCTATGTTGTGGCATGTATCAGAATTCCCTAATTTGTAAAAACAGAATAATAATACTCTTTTGTACCTATGTATCACATTTTCTAAATGTATTATCCATTCATCTGTCAGTTGACCTTTAGGTTGCTTCTGCCTTTTGGCTCTTGCAAATAAGGCCACAATGAACATGGGTGAAGTACCAGTACTTTTGTCTGAGAAAAATTATTTCCTATAGAGTTGGTTTTATTTCCTTGAAAACACGAGTTCTTACTTAGGCCAAAATCTTAGAAAATACTGAGAGACCTCTCTTAAGTCCATTGAAGTAGTAGTCCAGGTTACAGAATGAAGTCAGTACCTATAGAGTTGAATATTCTTGTAGACCAGAACAAAGCTGGATATAGAGACTATTCAGAAGACATAGAAAATACAATGTGGCCAGCGGGGTGCGGTGGCTCACGCCTGTAATCCCAGCACTTTGGGAGGCCAAGGCAGGCGGATCACGAGGTCAGGAGATCGAGACCATCCTGGCTAACACGGTGAAACCTGTCTCTACTAAAAATACAAAAAAATTAGCCAGGTGTGATGGCAGACGCCTGTAGTCCGAGCTACTCAGGAGGCTGAGGCAGGAGAATGACCTGGGGGGCGGAGCTTGCAGTGAGCCGGATGGTGCCACTTAACTCCAGCCTGGGTGACAGAGCGAGACTCCGTCTCAAAAAAAAAGAAAAAAAGAAAATACAGTGTAGCTCAAGTGAGAGAGTCGAGAGTTTGATTTAGACTTGCCACTCTTTCTGTGGCTCAGGAAAAATCGCTTAATACTATATTCTCAATCTCAGATGTCCTGTCTGCACAATGGGATGGATACACCTTATTTCCTTTCTTTCTAAAGATTTGAAACATTATCAATTTGAGGTGATCTATAACATGAAGCAGGGAGAGCTCTGACAACTTTCATTAGTAATGCTCAGCTCTGTGAGGGCAGGAATTGGTTCTTCTTGCTCAGTACCATCCCTTAGCACTTGGTACGGGGCATATGGTAAATACCTATAAATATTTGCTGGATGTTTTGACCTTCCCCTAATAAAGTAAGAAAGCTCACATGAAGTGGGATTGCTTTCATCTTAGGTTTGATACCTAAAAATATTTATAAGCTATAATTCATCTGTATGAAATCCATTTCTCTTACAGAAGTGATTTTGGAAAGTTAGTTAATGGCTGAAAACCAATATTGGATAAAAGAGAAAGGATTCTATAGAACAGAACAGGGATCTCTTGCCTGACAAAACAGAGATTCAAATGAAAATCTCCAGTATCCTGGAATGGTAAAAGTACAATATTTGCAGATGTACTTGGTTTCTTTTTGACCCATTTCTAGAACTAATTTTGCATGGCACTGTACTGAGCTAAAAACGCTTTTCTATTTCTAGGTTTTCCTCTTAGGATGTGTTGTCTCCTTGGATCCTATGAGTCATGGATATGTTCCTCTTAGGAATAAGGCCACTCTTACTCCTGCCCTAATACATGTCCATGGAACTGGTCATCTCCAAACATCATCATCATTATCATTATCATCATCAATAGCTACAATTAATTGACTATTCCAAGAGATAGGTGCAAAACTAGAAAGAACTTTTATCTAACATAATTCAGACCTGCGCAGTTTGAAAGTAGAAAGGACCTCATTGTCTACCTCAGTAGCACATAGCTGGATTGAAGGAAGCAAGCGATGCTTTAAAACAACTTTATGCATAATATTTATGTTATTTCCCTGTAAATAAGTGATAACAAAGCAAACTCTAGTTAATTGATATTAGCTGCCTGAAGCATTGTTGAGAAGGAATAAGATCCTTTGTATAGGAAAGAGGAAGAGGAAAACTAGAAAATGCTAGGACTGATCAGCAGCTTTTGCAATGCATAAGAGCTTAGGATTGAGGAGGGAAATAGAAACACAGGTACTTAATGCCTGTATCCCATTTTCAGTGCTGCCCTTGTTGTTCATTCCAGCCTGATTTACCTGTTAAGAAATGGCTCATTCAACCTGGCTGCCAGAAGGAAGACTTGATATTTAATGTAATCAGCAAAGAGATGCTTTCCTCACAGCTTGCAGTGCTAAATGGCCTATTGCAGCAACATCATTCTATTTAAATGTGATATTGAAGTTCGTGTAGCTACTTCTCAATATTTTAGCAATTGGTTCAAAACTGTAGTCTAAAAAGTGTAACAAGGGCAGGGCTAGGCCTTCTAAATAACAAGGTTTAAATTGGCTATCAATGATCATATATATGTGTAGCCATTCTATTGTCAATAGAAAAGATGGACCACTTCCACCCTAATAACTAGTCCGTAACGTAGTTGATCCAGATTGTAGTCATCTAAGTGATCCATTCATATCACTGTAATTGGCCATAAACACAAGATCACAAGATGAATCTGTGACACTACATGGACTCTTTTATTATTATAAGTCTATTCCTATTCCTGCCTTTACTACTATATTTATTATTAACACAAACTAATTTAAATTATTTTGTTTTAGATTTGTGAAAAAAGTAACAGGAATTAAGAAGAACCTCATAAGAATAGAAGAGCTCCTTAGGAAAAGGGGAAGGGAAATCATTTAGGAAGGAGAGCACAGAATTGGTAGAAAATGAGAAAAGCTCTATGGCATTTCTAAAACAACAATGAAAAGAATGACTTTCCTGAATGTGGGTAAAAACCTTACATCAAAAACTCTTCCCAGAATCTTGTATAGCACCTGGAAAAGACTTGTGAAGAAAAGTGACCTTTCATGTACCATTTCTGGCATTTTGTATTTTGCAATGAAATAAATTCTAGTTTATGCTGCTTATAATTTTAATGGAAGAAGCTTACCATGGGCAATACTGAATTGAGTTGTGTAGTGTTCTGACTTAGTTTTCTTTTTCTGCCAATTGTCATGAAGTCTGTAGTTTTTGTCACTTTCTGAATCCAAACTAAATTTTCTTTTCTCAACCAAGTAAGACTTTTTTGTCTGTTTAAATCATGTATGCTGCCTGCCACATTAAATAATATAGCTTCTGGTTATCATGACCTGCTAAACTTCCTTGGGGAAATTCACAAGGATGATATTATCCATCAAATGATGCTTTCGCCCCAAGGCAAATCAGCTCATTCACTGAGAGCTTTCATAGAAACAGGGATGTTCAAATATATTTTAATGCAGAATATCTTTGAAAAGATGTGAAAAAAAATCAGAGATCTGAGACATCTTCTGTTTATCAAGTGGCTTGGCCATAGAACTGCATGTAGAAAGGGGGCCTGTGTGGTCTGTGTTTGAGGTCACATTTCATGACATGCTCTTCTAGTCACCAGATGGGTGATGACCCAGCTCTTCTATGTAGGGAACAGTTGCTTTGGTACTGTCTAGTCTTAATTAGGCCTTGATTTGCATTTAATCTGAGTTTATTCTGTTAATGTTTCAGGCATTCATTGACATTTAGGACAATTTAGACATAAATTCCCTCATTTAATTCAACTATAGTGATGTGAGCACTGAGCCAAAAAATGGGCCAGACACTGTTCTGGATTATAAAGAAGGACAGAAACTTCCCTCAAGATACATTAAGACTGAAAAAAACAGCCAAAGAACAGTCGATAGTTGAAATACCTGAAAACAAGGACTAGAAACACAGTAATCAGAGTTCACTGGAATACTCAGGGTGGAGAGTGGTGAGGGAAACATTTATAGGAGATGTGATATTTGAAAGAGATTTGAGGGGCAGGGAGTAGGAGTTTGTCAGATAGAGAGAGAGAAGGGCTTTGTAAGTAGAGAAAATAGCATGTACCAATACATGGAGTCATGGATCGGCTCGCTGTATGTAGGTACCATTGAGGGGAAATGTCTTTTTGGAATTTGGCACCACATGCTCCTTTGCCTTAGTTTAAACAGTGTTGGTTATCTGCATGCCATAAACCTGGTCAGAAACTGGTCATTGGTTGTAGACCCGTCTCTTCCAATTTTCTTCTTGCACCTTCTTAAATGCGTCAGCTCAGGTTCTGCATTGGCCTCTGTATTCAACATTGGAATGATTTTATCTCTTGGCAGCTGAGGCCCCTTTTCTGAGCATCTATATTCTATATTCATCAGTTTATAGGCAAGTAAATATTCTGGAAGATGAGCCAGAGGAGAAACAATCTGGACAGTATGAGGCAAATCTCGTAGTGAAATGGCAGAATAGTTATCGTTCTTCTACCATTTGTGGCATCAAAATAAAAATGACAGCTTCTCATTGTACAACACCACGTTGCTCATTGCTTTTCTACCTTATGAGTCAGAGAACATAATCTTTGTTCATGCTGTGTGCTGGCATATTTGTTTTCAGCTTCTCTCTGGATAATTATTGCTTTCCAGTCTGAAGGAACTAGCCTTGAGGAAAGAATCCTTCAACGGTGTTTCTTCTAGGGAACTTTGATAGACTATGTAGTAAGTAACTCTATAGCAGATCTTTGGAATTCAAATTGCCTGGTCCATTTAAAGACATCCATGACAGAATTTGTACTGTTATTTAATAGACTATGTATTATTTACTTTCTTATTCTATGTCCACATTTAAGAAAATTACTTATAATTTCAAATAATGCTCTTTCAAAAGCTACTTCAGTTTTCAGATGTTTAAACATTAGTGACATAATGACCCAGCAATTCTACTCTTAGGTAAGCACCTAAGAGGACTGAAACCATGTGTTCACATAAAAACTTGTACATGAATGTTCACAGCAGCATTATTCATAATGGCCAACATGTGGAAACAATTCAAACATCCATTAACTAATGAATGAAGAAAATGTGGCCTATCCATAGAATGGAATGTTACTTGGCAACAAAAAAATGAAGTACTGATATATACCTCATGATATATACAGCATGGATGAACCTCCAAAACATTATGCTAAGTGAAAAAAGCCAGATACAATGGTCATATATTGTATGATTCCATTCATATGAAATATTCAGAATAGGCAAATCCACTTAGACAGAAAATAAATTAGTGGTTTCCTGGGGCTGGGATGGAGGTCAGGGGTTAAGGGAAGTGAAAATGGCGATTGGCTGCTAATGGGTCTGGGGTTTCTTTCTGGGGTGTTGAAAATGTTTTAAAATTAAATTGTGGTGATGATTGCAGAACTCTGTGATTATATTAAAAGCTACTGAACTGTATACTTTAAATGGGTAAATTTTATGGTATGTGATCTCTCCTTAAAGATACTAAAAAAAAACTCCAACATAGCAAGTATAATTTTTTTTATTATCTTGCAGGTTAGTGACAGTCTTCCTTATTTATTTTTTGACACATCCTTGCAGAATTTACCCTAGCATAGTGGAAAGAGTTGTGGACTGTGCCATCAGAAGGTTTAGAGTCTTCTCTTGGTTCTGCCGCTGATTAGCTACATGCAGCTGCATGACCTTAGGCAAGTTCCTTATCCCTGGACCTTGAGTTGTTTATCTGTGAAACAAAGAAACTGGCTGAGGAGGGCTCTGAAGTCTCTTTCAGCTCTCTGAGTTTCTGTGTTTGTGCAATAAGTCATATAATTATGTAATTATTGGGGCAATATTTTTTAGTTGGTTTGTTGTGTTCTTTGTTTTTTTTATGAGATGGGGTCTCACTCTGTCCCCAGGCAGGAGTGCAGTGGTACAATCACAGCTCACTGCAGCAGCCTCAACCTCTTGGCTCCAGCTATCCTCCTGCCTCAGCCTCCTGAGTAGCTGGGACTATAGGCATGCACCACTACAGATGGCTGATTTTTTAATTTATTTGTAGAGATGGGGTCTCATGACATTGCCCAGGCTGGTCTCAAGCCCTGGGGCTCAGGCAGAATCCTGCCTTTGCCCCCGTAAGTGCTGGGATTACAGATGTGAGCCATCATGCTTAGCCTACCCGGTCAGTTTTAGAGACAGGGCTTTGCCCTTTATTGTTTGAGTATAACTAATAGCAGTAGGATTTTCAGAAGCCACCTCTCTAGTAGTCCTCCTCATGATGTTTAAGTGTGTGTTATTAAGCTACCTATATGTAGATCAGGGTTTCCCAACCTTGGCATTATTGCCATGTTAGGTCAGATAATTCTTTGCCATGGGGGGCTATCCTATGCATTGTAGGATATTTAGCAGCATCCCTAACATCTACCCACTAGATAGCAATAGTATCTCTCTTCCAGTTGTGACAATCACAGATATCTCCAGACTTTGCCAAATGTCCCCTGGAAGACAAAATCATCTCTGGTTGAAAACCCTTTGTGTCCCCAACGGCAGTCCCCAACCTTTCTGGCACCAGGGACCTGTTTTGTGGAAGACAATTTTTCCATGGACAGGTGGTGGGGGATGGTTTTGGGATAAAACTGTTCCACCTCAGATCATCAAGCATTAAATTCTCATAAGGAGCATGCAGCCTAGACACCTCATATGCACAGTTCACAATAGGGTTGCACTCTTGTGAGAATCTAATGCCGCAGCTGATCTGACAGGAGGTGGAGCTCAGGTGGTAATGCTTGCTTACACATTGCTCACCTTCTGCTGTGCAGCCCGGTTCCTAACAGGCTGCAGACCAGTACTGGTGTGTAGCCTGGGGATTGGGGACCTCTGGTGTAGAAGACGCTAAGTAACAATGTATCAAAATAACTAAAAGGATGTGTTCTCTACCTATAAAGAACTAATGAATTGACGTGCAGAAAATATCACTGGGGGAAATCTTGGATATTTTTAGTTCATAAGGAGAAGAGGAAGGATTTTTGTTTTGTTGGCATTTACTGTATTTATCAAAGTTATATTTACTGCAGTCATGGGGATGGGTGAAGGACAGAAAGGGAATAGACTAAAAGCTGTCAGATCCTTTTTGGAATGACGCAGGGTGTCAGCAAATATATAAAGACATATCTTAAAAAGGAAAAACCAAAACCTAAAGGGAAAGTTTAGAAATTGAGGGCAAGAGAACTGACGTGCTTATGTTTACTTCTTAGTTCTTCCCAAGTATGACATAGGTCATCCAGATGTGTTTTTTCTCATATCTCTCATTCAAAACTCAAAGCTGCAAATTAGATGATAGGTTCTTTCTCTAAAAGAAGAACAGAAGAACGCCAAAAACTGTGAAATCCTTATAGCCATAAAGTCATCATTATTCTCCAAATTGTACTGAAGCTGTTTCTAATGGGCCTACAATGGAGTTCTAGACCTCAGCTATTGTCAAAGTACAGTGTGCCACTTGCACTACAGTCTATAAAGTCCTTGCTCTTCCTACTGTACTATGCAAACTAAAATTTACATAATTTTATTGGGCTGCATTATTTAATAAATACCACATGAAATATTTACACTATGTTTCTAAAGACAAATTATTCATATCTCCTGAAATCTTTCTGATACAGGTAAAATTGGGGGATTAGGAGCTATCTGAAAGGAAATGTCTATGATGGGTACAGGGGATAAACTCCTACTTAGAAAAATACATAAGAAGGAAGCAGTCACTCATGAGTGTCTTCAACAGTGTATATTTATAGTAAGCTATAGTAATTAATCTTGTTACTTTTTCTAGATTAAAACTGCTAGATAGTAAGTTATTAGTGTCTAGAGATCAGAAACACTTCTGTGTAAGTTTTAAAATATGCTATTCCTACTCAGCTGCAGAAAATGAATATAAAGATCTTAATCATGGTATACTATAATGCAGTTAGTCAAAGTGATTCTTTACTCTCAGTACTTATAACTGGTCATTTTTATGTAGAACTGAAAATATGTGTTATGGGACCTACTTTTCATTCAGTATTCAAAGGATTTTCAAGGACTTTGAACCAAGATTATTAATTCATAATGATATGTCTTTGAGCACATTACATGTTGTTTTAGTAAGAGAGTACATAAAATGAAAACATGGTACACTAAAGCTTTAAGTTACTATCCTTGTAAAATAATCATGGAAAAGCTGAGGTTACCTTGAAAATAATTTATTTTATTTATACCTTAAGAGTGAGGCCGTGATAGAAGCAGAAACACAAAATTGCTCTTTTTAATAGAACAAGCTGCAGAGAAAGTCCAGGAGAGAAACCCTTGAAAGCACTCTCAAAAGCTTACTCTAAAGGTGACATTACTTTTCAAATCTGGACTGTTGAAAAGTGAGAGCTGCTGAATGACAATGATCTTCTCCTTGTCTTTGTGGACAAACTCTTCCTTTGCTTGCACATGCCTAAGCATACTGTCCTGTCATGGAGAGTATGCCCTTGTCCTTCTTGCAATTCTCTAAACTCTCATAAACTTCAAAGGAAAATGTTAAAGACGTGGTGTATATGATCTCTCTATGTCCTTGAACTATAGAGAGGAAACTTTCTACCATTACAAAACGCACATCACAACATGAAACAAGCTTACAGGAATATGACGGTTACTAACCCAACCACTGCCAAGTCTCCTCAGTGAAAAACAACATGTTGAGTAGATATCATTAGGAAAGTAAAATGAGATTTAGTTTGGAACAGAATATTCCAAAACTAGTCTATTCTATTTCAAACTAAATTTAGACTACAGGCTTAGGATTGCCTATGGAATGATGGCCTAGCTTCAATTGCCTAACTTTAGCCACAAGACATGAAATCAAGAGCTTAGATATTACTATGTAAGTATACATACAGTTCACTTTTCCAAGAAGAGGGGGAGTACCAAAAATAAAATGTACAGAGGCAGTGTTATACCAAGAAGAAGAGTGACAGTAGCTCTTTGCAGTTAGTATACTTCAGCTGTGGTTAGCAGTGAAAAGTCTTATCCAGCTGTATTGCATCTGTCAGTATTAAGCAATAGATGAGAGTAACTGTTTATCATATAGCCAAGAAGAGAAATTGTACCGGAAGTGGGGATGAGAAGGGATAGACTATGGGTTAATTAAGGTCACCAAGAATAACATCTCATCTATTCTTTCTCAGAGGTCTATTTTTTTCTTAAAGGTGTTTTAAATATGTTGTTTAGAAACTCCTGATTGGTTTTTGTTTCTAGTCTTTCTTTTCATAAGTAAATTTCTTTGAATAGTTCATTTTCCTCACTTCTGGCTTTGCACTTGAATAGAGTAGTAAAATAGATCCATGATGTGCTGAAATGGCTATGAAGACTCAGTTGCCAAAGTACACAACAAGGACCATGCCTAAAATGCTTCTGGTGGCCTGTGGAAGAGTAAGTAGCTTGGAATCAGAAGCAGAAATAGCAGAAGACTAAAAAACAGAAATAATTGAAAGCCAACAGTACTATAGCAGGAGTCAGCAAGCGTGGAAATGAAATGTTATTGGAATCCAGGGAATAAGAGTTTTAGGGATCTATAAAACTGAGATTTAACCTTTTCTCATATAAGCAAGGGATTTGATTACACAAAATTTTTTGACAGTGGATAGCTAGACTGTACTTACCAATTTGTTCACTACTGTTCTATGGCTGTCTCTGGAAGACCCTTTAGGTACAATAAGGAAGATGGGAGAGTACATAGCTGATAATAATACCTTGTGATTTGTACTGTGAGAGAGGGAGTTGTGGAAGCTCTAGGGCTGTGCCTCAGTTCAACCTAGATGTAAAGCCAGGCAATACACCCCCAAGCCCATGAACGGTCTGGGCTCTGGGGGCAGATTTTCCTGTTGGAAATCCTAGCACTATTACTGAAATTACTTGGTAATCTTGGGAAGGGCATGTAATCTCTGTAAGTGTCTAAACTATTAAATGGGAATAATAATAATAAATAATAAATTAGATCCAGGAACCCTCCAATGGCTTCTTATCTGGCGTATAGTAAAATCCAGGCTCTTTAATGAGGGTCAGAGGTCCCACATAATCTGGCCCTTGCTTATTCTGATTTATTCTCTTTATAAACAGATTCTCTTCATACCCACTACCCCAGATTATCTTTTGAATTTGTTTATCATGTTATCTGTTTCTCCCTATCATCTCCTCTGCTACTAACAGCAGACACCTTTTCTATCTCATTAACTGCTGTATCCACAGAACTTGGAACAGTGACGGCACAAAGTAAGTGCTCAGTAACTATCTGTTGAATGAGTAAGTACATACTGTGGTATATGAAGCACATAGTACAGGGCTGATAAGTAATAAACCTACCATAATTGTTTGCTGCCTCATGTATTATGGCTCTGTATGATTTTGTTTGGGAAAAAGTCTGCTACTACAGAAGTGTAGATTTGAAATTAATATGTTACTAAGCGAAATAAAATCCCAGTTGAAAAATAATCTCAGGTCTGGAGATTTAGTGATAAAATGATGGCAAATTTTTAAATGCTTAATTTTTCCAATTTCGTATGTATAACATCTTTTGTCTGCAACTGCGTAACAAGCAGGGCAAGAAGGGAGGGAGTATTAAACTGGTTTTTTAAAATCTCTTAGGCCAAATTACCTTATTGGGGAGGAAGGGAGAACTGAATTTGAATCAACTAAAATAAGATTGATATCTTTCCTCATTGGAAAAAAACATGAAAACACAGGGACTAGTAAGAATGCTAACATTTGTATGTTGTTTCCATTTCTACTCTAGGTGTTGCCACATCTGCAAACTTCCTGGGAGAGTAATGGGGATTCGAGTGCTTCGATTCTCTTTGGTGGTCATCCTCGTATTATTACTGGTAGCTGGTGCTTTGACTGCCTTACTTCCCAGTGTCAAAGAAGACAAGATGCTCATGTTGCGTAGGGAAATAAAATCCCAGGGCAAGTCCACCATGGACTCCTTTACTCTCATAATGCAGACGTACAACAGAACAGATCTCTTATTGAAACTTTTAAATCATTATCAGGCTGTACCAAATCTGCACAAAGTGATTGTGGTATGGAACAATATTGGAGAGAAGGCACCAGATGAATTATGGAATTCTCTAGGGCCCCACCCTATCCCTGTGATCTTCAAACAACAGACAGCAAACAGGATGAGAAATCGACTCCAGGTCTTTCCTGAACTGGAAACCAATGGTGAGTTGCAGTGGAGTTCTCAGCCTGGAAAGGCTGCCGCTATCCAGAGCTGGGACAGACAAGTGAATTTCTGGCCTTCTGCTTGTCTTAACTGTCTGGAGAAAAATGAAGGAAGTTAGTCCTAAGAAAGCACTTTGGAAAGCTTGAGGGACAATTTCCAAGATGTCAAGAAGTGGTTTCCTGAGAAAGAGGTTAATATTGCAATAAAGGATATGCTATAATTACATATTATTGCATTACAGTTGATAGTAAGATGCCATTTAGCTTATGCTTAATATATTTTTTTGCCACTCCTCTTTTCCTCCCATTCCTGACAGTTTCATGAGGTTGCAATTTGCTTAAAAGAATCTTGGCTTTATTTATTTATAGGCCCAATAGTTTCTAGGATGATGGATAATAACTACTTGATTATTTTCCCTTCAGGCAGTTATACAATCAGTTATGATACCAAAAAAATTTTTTTCTACTGGACAAATCTCCCCAAGAATACATTGCTTATTTACTTATTGGGTCAGAAAATACTTCATTTGAATGATCTATGTAGACACTATTGTATTTTACTACTTTTGTTTTAATTTCCAAACTATTCAACTTAAATTTTTGTCCTTTCATTTTAGCAGTGTTGATGGTAGATGATGACACACTCATCAGCACCCCAGACCTTGTTTTTGCTTTCTCAGTTTGGCAGGTAATGTTGCTGTCTCTTTTATTAAACCATCTTTATAAGATCTTGACTAGTACTTAACCAGGGCAACATGGTTAATATAGATGTTACCTAAAATATTTTAGATAATATTTATCTAAAAGATGGATGAATTTGTTATAGGCTAATCAAGATTTTCTGAGCTTAGTTCAGCCAACCGGAAAGTTATAGTATCTTTTATCTAGATTTAATTTATATTTTGGTGTATTAGGGAAAAGAGCTAGAACTGCCTTCCAGAGAACAATGGGGAAATGATGTGGTCCAGCAAAAACTAGAATGAGGAGATATTTTGCCTAGACCACAGACATGTGTCTCAAATGATAAGCATATTTCTATATTAATATTGTGTAGAACTTTTTGTAAAAGGAAGTATTTATTACCTCCACAAAACATAATCCTGGTTCTGAGAGGATTGTTTAGAAATTTTGCAGTAATAATTTTACATGTACCATTGTGGTAGGAGGTTTTGTTTTATTTTGTTTTGTTTTTTCCTAACTCCCAGCTTGAATAAGCAGGCATAAATTGGTCAGTATCCTATAAAAGCAGCTCTCTCCTATTGAATATGTGTTAGTAATAGCTAACTTTTACAAGTTGCACTGCTATTACCTGAAACCAGAACTGCATAGAAGTACTTGGAAGCCGTGTCAAATAATTAAACACTGTGCTACCCAGTAAATGATCTAATTTATACCGTGGTAACTTTTAAAATTAGCTTCTTGGGATATAACAGCATTAGATATTAATGGTAAGTGATCACAATACTCAGCAGATATCAGCATTTTTAAAACCTCAGTTTTTAATTTCATGCCTAGTGTGCTGATCAACGAAATTTTTCCATATCAACAATTTTTTTTCCAGCCCTTGGAATGAAATGAAATAAATGAAAGCTTCTTGGACAAAAAGTTCTACTGTGATAATTCAACTGTGAGATTTCTATTGACGCTTAGAAATCCATTTGCCCAAAATGTAAAAATGGAGGCAGAATTTGGGGACTGTGGTTAATTGGAACCATCTGAGTAAACTATAAATTAAAGATATATAAATATGATTTCAGGTTTTATTTATAAAAATATCAAAAACAATTTCAATCCATTGACCAACTTAAATTCAGTCCAACCCAAACCCTGCATAGCATAATGATCTGAGGTTTGTGTATAAGCAAGCGAGATTCAAGTAGACATTCATCTGTGTCTTTGTATTTGCCCAGTTACCTCCACTTTTAGTGTTTTCCCTTTTCCCTCTCTAGCCAACTGTGAAATTTCTTTCATTCTCCTAGATTGTGTAAATAGCGCATCTTCTCTGAAGCCTCCCAGCCTTTATCCCCCATCCCCTGACCTTCCCCTTTGCCTCCCAGCAACACAGTTGTCATCCTACCCTCAATGTTCTCATCGGATTTACCCAGCTGCACTTAAAACAACTTTCTCACAGTATTGTATTTCCTTGTTTGCATATCCATATCATACCCCTCTACCCTCTCTAGACTATAAGTGCTTTGAAATAGCATTTAACTCAGCCTCGTGTGTGTGTGTGTGTGTGTGTGTGTGTGTGTGTCCCTAGTTCTGCGTCTGTTCAATAAATGAATGAAACTCAAATTATTTATGAGAGTGAATGAAATTTTCAACCCTATAAATTCTTACCTATTTCCCATGCTTCAGTGTTTTTTTTGTTTGCTGATTGTTGTTTTATTTTTAGTCATGCTCATCTACCATCTATCCTTTCATCAAAGATTCTCATGCATCTCTCTCACATATATATAATATAAACATTTATTTTATATAGATAAATATAAACATTTTTTATATTATCTCATGTTTTTAAAAAAGGAAACACCCAAGCTGAAATAGGATAAAATATAACATTGTTTAAAATCAACAGTAACTTTTATGAACATCAAAATCAACATGAAAAAGAGATAATCACACATGTAGGTCCATAATTTTATATACTCCTGCGAGATTAGAACAAATTTTCAAAATGATCCCATTATCTCTTATCTTCTACAATAAATAGCATTCAGGCAGTCAACTTTTCTCGCAGCAGATTTTGAAGGACTGGACTTTTTGGTGACTGGAATTTGTTAATGTCAGGTAATGTTTGAATTAGGAGAACATTTGTAAGGGTAGAATATTTGTTTTCAGAGATGTTTGGGTTGTGATGCAATTTGACCTGTAAACATATCAGAACATAGATTTATGAAGTTACCTGGAGCTAGATAAAACTGAAATGTAGAAACCAGGAATAAGGAAGAGTTGACAAATCAGTTTCATTCTCTCTGTAATAAATCATTGCCTTTTTCACTATGTCTTCTCTAAAAATATGTGACATTTAATTGTTCTTTTTCCCCCTTTTCAGCAATTTCCTGATCAAATTGTAGGATTTGTTCCTAGAAAGCACGTCTCTACTTCATCAGGTATCTACAGTTATGGAAGTTTTGAAATGCAAGCACCGGGGTCTGGAAATGGTGACCAGTACTCTATGGTGCTGATTGGAGCCTCATTCTTCAATAGCAAATATCTTGAATTATTTCAGAGGCAACCTGCAGCTGTCCATGCTTTGATAGATGATACTCAAAATTGTGATGATATTGCCATGAATTTTATCATTGCCAAGCATATTGGCAAGACTTCAGGGATATTTGTGAAGCCTGTAAACATGGACAATTTGGAAAAAGAAACCAACAGTGGCTATTCTGGAATGTGGCATCGAGCTGAGCACGCTCTGCAGAGGTCTTATTGTATAAATAAGCTTGTTAATATCTATGATAGCATGCCCTTAAAATACTCCAACATTATGATTTCCCAGTTTGGTTTTCCATATGCCAACTACAAAAGAAAAATATAAAAGTAAAACAAACAAAAACAAACCTGAAAACTGCTTGGCATTTGAGTAGCTTCTCCATGCTATGTATTTTTTTAAGCAACATCATGAACTTTTATCTACTCCAGAAGTCTCTACAATAGAAAAAAAAGTGCAGTGCTTCTAGGATATAAAATTCACATTACTTTTGAAAGCCAAGAAGTTGGTCTTATCCAGTTAGGTCTTCTTATGAAGAGTTTTCATCCAGGGATATAACTCCTTGGTCAGTGATTTCATTGTTTACATCCTGAGACTGTTCTACAGTTTCTTTGACTCCTGGCATTTGCCTTAAGGACCTATAGCAAGCTGTTTCTAGGATCAGAACCTCAAGAGAGGCATTTCTCTGCTTTTTCACTAAAGGTCAATTGTTTTAATTTGAAGCCTGAAATGCCTCTTTAGCAAAAGCCTGTGGTATGGGGTAAAGCCATGTAAGAAGAGAGTAGTCTCAGTCACATATGAAGAGGAAAATTTGCAGCTGCCAGTGCTTTCCTTGTGGCCCTGCCAACCAGCTCTTCCAGGACGAACTCAGTCCAGCATGGTTTTGATGTAACCATCCGTGCTTTTATTTTTGTCAAGTCTTTTGTGACTGGGACAGTTAATTTTAGTAGCTGAAGAACGTCTAGTTGTTTGCTTGATTTTTGTGAACATTTACTGCATGGATCACAAAACAATATACCCTGTATTTCTTATATGCAACTTATATGCAGCAAAGAGTAAATGTGTTACTAGATTCGGGTAGTGCATTTGGTCACTGAATCTGACCTTGAGAATGTACATTCTTATATTTTACGTAATGTATGTGTTGTTTAAGAAATGTGTAAAAAACCTGAAAAAAATGAGTAAGAATTGGCAGAAGTTAAAACCCTTTGTATCAAAAGATCTTTATTGATAGAGCACTGGTTATCTTCTGGATACTAAAAAGTTATATTACAAAGCCAAACACTTGCATTCACAACTTTAAAAAAAGAAGATCCAAGGTACTATTCATAATGATGAAATTTCAACTACATACAAAGAGGAGAAAATAAGAACCCAGTCATAACAGAGGAATTCTATAGGAGTCTGCATCAATTCATTGTTAAGGTTGCCTACTCTCTGTTATGGGAATTAGCATCTGTGTTCCACCTATTGTCTGTGTTTAGTCCTTGTTCACCGCTAGGGCTAGGAATTCTTAACTAGGCCTCTGTTTACCACCTTCTCTTTCCCCTCCGTTCCCTCTTCTTCCTCCTTCTCCTCTTTCTTCTTATATAATGCTAGTATATTCTCAAAATTGCAAAGCTGTGAGAATATTAAAATAATCATGGCTAATGTTCCAATAATGAGGTCTTTGTGCATTTAGTTCCACATATGATGGTTTTTTTTACATTAAAGAGTGTATGTGTCTTAATGCAGTCAGATTGTAAAAAACAAAAACAAAGAAACTAAGAACCTTACTAAAAATCGATAGTGTCAGTTATCTGTTTTGTCCAATATTGGTAGTACTTTTTTGCCTCTTATGATTCCTCTAGCAGATAAATAAAATAAACTTTTGCCATCCATGTGTTCTGTGTTAACTAAGCAGACTCATGTTTTTGTGATTGGTGTTCTTACACATTTCTAGATATGATACTCTAATCTGTTGCTGAGAATAAGGTAGAGACATTAGCCACATTACCCATGAAAAAATATTCCCAAATTTTATTTCCCATCTTATGTCTTTAAACTTGTCTTAAGCATCACATAAGTTAATCATATCATGTTTTCAGATATTATAGAGCAAATAATATGAAACCAAAATGCAATTCAGTCTACATTACAAAGACTCTTGCATTGTAGGTAGACTCCTATTAAAGCTGTCTTTCCCTGAACGCCTCTTATTCTTGCCTCAAATGATCCAGAGAAGAGATGCTCAGGCTTAAAACTTTCTAAGAGAAGCAATGCAGCGTAGCAGGTCAATTATGCACACTTTGCCATTAGAATACTTGGGCTCAAATCATTGCTAGACCTCATTTTCACTTTACGCAGTTTCCTTATCTGCAAAATAAGAATAATGTCTGCCTGGGGTTTGTTTTAAGGAATAAAGGAGATAACTTGCATAAATACAGCACAGTGCCTTGCCCATTTTAGATGCTCAATAAATGAAAGCTGTTGGGATGACTGTTATTGATAATAAGGACAGAATTAATCCTTCCACTCACCACCTAGGTGTTAGGAAGCCTCTGCATCCACCAGGTGAGACATTCAGGAAATTATTTACATTTAACTATGGGCAAGGAACCATGGCAGTTTCATCTCCTATTCATTATTTATTTCAAATACTGTTTTTCCTTTCTTTTTTTTGAGACGGAATCTTGCTCTGTCAAATACTATTTTTCTTATGATTAAAGCAGTATATATTCATTCTGGCAATTTTGGCATATTCAGAAAAGTATAAAGAAGTAAATAAAAGCCCACTACCCCAATTAACAATGGCATTTTTGTATTTATTCCTGCAGACTTTTCTAGGCATATATTTTAGTAGCATGATTTATCTGGTATTTTATTATATGAATAAGCCATAATTTATGTACTCAATCATACTACCATTTTATTTTATACTTTTTTACCACATTATAAGAACATTTGGATAAGTATCTTTGCCTTGAAAAGATATCTTTGAGCATATCTATAATTATTTCTTTAAAATCAAGTCCAACAAAGTTCAGTACTTGGGTCTATCTAGCAGTGTGTGTGCTTTTAGGGTTTTGCTACATACTGCTAAATGCTTCCAGAGGTGTTGACATGGCTAGCCTATTCATACCACATCTGAGAGCACCTGTTTCCTGTCAGTTTTCCCAAAATTGAGTATTATTTAACAGGTTCTTTCATATATTTTTTCTATATATAAAATACGCAAATGGTGCTGGATTTGAAAGGCTGCTCATTCATAGAACTCTGTATTGAGGAGGCTGAAAAGGCAGGCAATCAACTATCAAAAAAACTGAAGGGCAATATAAGCTTCAGGGAGCATTTGACAGCTTCTAAAAACTTTACTCCAAGCTTTAGAGTATAAACAATGAAAATTTCCTGGTACCAGCAATAAACCATTTGGAAGCAACAGAAATGGCCACACTTGTTTTCCCCTGGGAAGACCTAAGGCTTTGAACCCGAGGTCAGGAAGGGATATCTGTGTGTGCTAGAATACATGCACTTGAGGGGGTAGGAGGGGCAGGGGTTGGAATGTGGGAGAGGGAGTGGAGGATATTGCTGTGTTGGAGGAGGAGTATGAAGGTACTGAATCTCAAAGGTTACCACAATGACTTAAATGGTGAGATTAGATCATCCTCTATCCCATGCCAGCTTTTATTGTTTATTGTTCCACTAAGGTGCTTTCAACTTTGTTCACTTTCTCCCTTCCCTCCTTCTTCCCCTCCCTCATTCTTCTTTCTTCCACTGCTTGAAAGCCTTCTTAATATACAATTCAAACATATAGCTACCATAGATGAAAAAAAGACCATTTGGTACCCTGGAAACATGCACTGAGTCCTGGCTTGACTTAATTTCATCTGAAGAATAAGGATGAAAATACCTGCTCTAAGATTCATAGGCCATAATGTGTAAAGAGAACTTTGCAATAGCAGGAAAATTAAAGAATATTGTAAAAGCCATCACTGATAAACAGCAGCTTGGCCAACAGTTAAAAAGAAAGCTTGGTTGTGAAGTAGTAACTGTGTCAAAATTATACCTTAGAGTATAAAAAGAAGCGAGAGTAAATATGCAAGTACTGAAAGCAATTCAAGGAGCCCACTTTAGCTCTAGCGCGGAATATGTAAATGAAGTATTTAATCTAGAGATGCCTCAAGTCTCTTTTCTTTTTTCTTATGTCAATATTTCTTTTATCTAAAAGAATCAAATTCTTGATTGGAATATTTTCGGTAGTTTAAAAATAAATATATCTGAAGAAATCAGTCTTACTTTATAGCCGTAGGTCCTAACCTGGACTGATTTTTCCCCTGAGGGGACATCTGGCAATGTCTGGAGATATTTTTGGTTGTTACAATGGAGGGCTTGCTGCTGGCATCTAGTGAGTCGAGGCCAGGGATGCTGCTAAGCATCCTACAATGCACAAGACAGGCCCTCACCACAAAGAACTAAGTGTCCCAAAATGTCAGTAGTGCTAAAGTTGAGAAAAAATATATTTGGCATTATATTATGGAATATTTCATCAGTCTTGTATCATATCACACTCCTTATCACAATGAAAGTTGCATTTTTAAGTTTTATCCTGTATAACAATGCCTATTGGAACAGAACATTAAGACAAAATGTGCTTATATTTCTGATAAGACAGCTGATGCATGATACTATGACCCTCAACCTGATCAAAGAGCCAGAAATTTCCCTGGTTAAGGTTTATTTTTGATTCATTTTCTTTTTCTGATCCACATACCTCTTTCTATTTTCACATATTGAAGAAATAGAGAATGGAGCTTGATTTTCTGGGAGGGAACATATGAATGAATATATATATTTCTGAAGCACCACAGAGAAATATTATATAATATGTTGTGTATTTTGATAGTGTCTCTAGTTAGAGAAAGTCAGCATGGTTGAGTTAAAATAAGCTAAATATAAATTCTCAAGTAAGCATACTTATGTGTGAGTATGTATGTATGTCCAAATATTTTTGGTTTAAACAATAAATAATATACAGCTAGTGAAGACAATTTATATAGAAAAGAATCTTGGAATGGGAGAATCAGGGAACTTTCTTTCTAGTATCAGCTAGGTGACTAAGTTAATTAAATTTATCTGGGTCTCAATTTCCACATCTACAAAAGAGAATGATGAACTAAATGGTCAGGAAATTTATTTCCCGTTGTAAAATTCTGTAACCCTAAATTTGAGTATTGAATTAGTAGGTTTTAAAGTAGCTATATTATACTTCCCAGCAAGAAAAAATTATCCCATAGAGTCTAGCTCTGTTGGAACCTCCCCTACATCCTAAGCCTATCTCCCCAGGAACACTGTCTCCAAGTGAATTCTAACTTAATAAACATCACTAGTTGTTTGCTGTGTTTTTGGGCCAAAATACGTGATGATGATGTCATCACTCAGTGGTAAACACCGACTGGAAGAGGTTGTGATTTCACAGATATTTTACTTCTTCACAAAGCTATTTAATGGATACCACTGGCCATTATGAAGAACTCGAAGACAGTTACAGCAGGCTAACAAACCACTTGACTCAAATTGAGCTATGAATCAGAAATGATCATATACAGCAGCTAATTTGTTAAACCCAGAATGCAAATACAAGTTGTAAAAACAATTAAATTATTTGATTTCATGTAAACTGGTGAAACACGATTTTTATGGAATTTACTGTCTGACCAGCAGATGTCAGTGCAACCTAATTAACTAACATTTTTAGTCGTTTAAATACCTGCCAGTAAACTAAGTGAAGCAGGCTTAAAATAGCAAAGTTAAAAACCTACTGTCAATGTTTTTGATTAAGAATATCTTAGTAGAGCTACAGAAAATATCAATCCTTCAAAAGTTAAGTTAAATGGGTCCTTGCCTAGATAAATCATATTACGTAAGTTATGACACCTTGTTATAATTTATGTGACAATAGCATTTCTCAGTGACATATAGAAGACATGACCTTAATTAAATACAAAATGCTAATCTGTGGCGAAGTGTTAGACTAGCACGTTATTTTAAAAACTCACATATCATAGACACTTGAGCCAAATGTAACTTAATTGTCTCTGGGTGACATATACAAAGCCTTGGAAGAACCCATTAATTCCCAATGACTAAACATTAGTAATGTGATACCATTTGTTTTCTACAATGCAGCCTTTTGCATTCAGCAAAAATTGTAACTGTAATGACAATAACAGCAGCACCTATTATGTGCTGAACACTCAGCTTATATTATCCCATATAATCTTTCTAACAACTCTGCCATGTAGAGGCCTGTGTCACCCACATCTTGAGGATAAAGTAACTAACATTCAAAGAGGTTAGGTAATCTTTCTAATAAAAGTTACACAGCAGCCAAAATGACAAACTTCAGATAGTTCCAAGGCTGTACTCTTCCCTTTATGCAATACTCCATTCCTTTAAAAATGCTATTTTATGACCTTTTATTGAAAAGGCCTCTCATCATTTATCACACTTAATGCTAAAACTATATTTTATACAAAATATTTCTACAACAATGATATGGCACACAAGGAGAAGTACACTAAGAATAAATGAAAGAGTAAGCGTACAATTACTTTTGAAAAGCAAAAGCCATAATTTCTGATAAAGTAAAACATGCCCTCACCATATAATAGCAATCCCATGCCTAGGTATTTACCTAAGATGTATTAAATATATATCCACACAAAGACCTATACTCAAATATTTATCAAAACTTTGTTCATAATCATCAAAACTTTGTTCATAATCATCAAAACTTGAAAACAACCCAAATTTCCAACAACTAGTTAGAGGATAAACATATTGTGGTTTATCCATACAGTAGCATGCTGCTCAGCAATAAAAAGAAACAAACTACCTTTACATGCAACAGCATAGCTGAACCTCCAAAGCATTAAGCCAAGTGAAGGGAGACAGACACAGAAAGCCATATACCATATACTTCCATGTATATGACATTCTGGAAAAGGCAATACTCTAGGGACAGAAAACAGATCAGTGATTGCCAGGGCCTGGAGGTAGAAGTGGGGGATTGGGTATGAAAGGGTACAAGGAAATCTCCAGGGATGATAAATATATTCTAGATCTGATTGTGGTGAATGGTGATGACTATATACATTTATCAAAACTCATAGAATTGTACACTTAAAATTGGTGAATTTTACTTTATGTAAATTTTACTTCAACAAATCAGACTTTTTTTAAAAAGTGAAAGACATTAGACATATAGAAAGTATTAGTGACATCACCATTAATAAAATTTCTGAAGAGTTGAGTCAAACAATAAGAGATAGAAGAAGAGTTAACAAACAACCCGAATCTTTGCCTAGTCTGGGAATGCAGGAGAACAGAAACCAGGGCTCTTGTATTAGCTTGCCAACCCACTTGTGTGACCTTGAGTGAGGCATTACTTCTCTCCAAGTCTCAGTTAAGTTACTATTAAATAAATTGCATTAAATATTTAAATTCTTTAAACTTCTTGGACTCTTCAATCTAGAAAAACAAACCCCAAAAAGGATGAGGTTCACCGTTCCAAAAATTCTCCCCCTTGCTGATCATTCAAGAAAAGCCCAAGTATCACATGTAATTGCTTTGGTAGAGAAATGGGGTTCACAGTATTCACTATTAGCCCTCACCATTCCTTCAGAGAGGGTAATTATTCAATGTGGCCAGCAGGTGTCATTCACTCATTTACGAAAAACTGATAATTCTCATATCCAAATGCTTTTTCAAATGAATGTTTGCTTCATATTTTCATTTGTAGCGATTATGAATATTGTTTCTCTGGGTAAATGCTTACAGGAAGGAAGATATCCTAAGAATTCAATCCAGTCCTCCATTTTTTTCTTAGTCCTCATCAGGTATGCTAATTAAATCTACATATAAAGATGGAAAAAAACATCTTTTACTCCATGATGTTTAATGTTTCAAAGATTTTTAGGAAACAAAGCAATGGCTTTATGGGCATTACTTACCCAGGCTTGCCACACTCAGTCCTTTAACAGCATCCTCGTCATTCTGTGTCGCTCCCTGCATGAAGCCTTCCCCTGGCATCTCCGACACCACAAAACTTTATGTACCCTAAGTAAAGCAACTTCCACACTGTCTTATAACTATTTATGTATAAATCTACTTCTCATCTCTTTTGACTACTCTTCAAACCATAAATTCCTGGGTTATACCAGTGCTGTGTACCCAAGCAGGCAGCATAGCATCTTGTGCTCAATAAAGGTTGGTTGATGGTGAACAAAAAAGTAAATGAATATTTGAAACAATTTTACCATCTCAAAACAGGTGGTGTTTCTATGACCAGGTGAAAAGTAAAAGGACTAAGGGGTGGCGAGATCAATTGAAAAACAGGTAGAGACACATGCCTATTTTCCCTGGAAAAGCATATGGGATAATTGTGACTTATAGAAAGATGAGTAAGGGCAGCAGCATATAGAATCCAAAAATTTGAGATAATGGGGCAGATACATGGCTTATGGAATGAACTAGCAGGAAGTCTTAATCTTATTGTGCAAAGACATCTGAGGATGCCTATCAACCTTTCTCCAAATAATGTTTTTAAAAACATAAAACACATAAGATTACAAAGAAAACTAATTGAATTTAAATATAGTTATCAAAATATTTAAAACTATTTATAAGATCTAGCAGTAGGCTTAAAATAACTATTATAATTTCGTAAAAGTGAAGAGTGTAAATGATATTTTGAGAAATCTGCGACAACTGTAACATGATATGAAAAAATATTTTTGACAGTCACAGGTACTGCTGATCTTCTGTAGTTTTTGCCTAAATTCACAATTGGTGAAAATGCTAGACTTCAGTCGAATGAAATTAAAGTTGTAATGTTTTCTAAAATTACATGGACCCCTTAAATTCTGTTTGTGACCCACTTGAGGTGGATCTATGAACCCAAGGTTAAGGGTTAAAACCCCTGGGCTGAATAGAGGTTAGGATGCTGGGAAACAAGGAGTTATGAAGGGTGAGGGAACAAAAGGATTTTTCTTCTACAGATTTCTCTCTCTCTCTCTCTCTCTCTCTCTCTTTCATTCTCAAACTCACAATATTGGCCAGGTGTGGTGGCCCATGCCTACAATCCCAGCACTTTGGGAGGCTGAAGCGGGAGGATCGCTTGAGCCCAGGAGTTCAAGACCAGCCTGGGCAACATAGTAAGACCCTATCTCTAAAATAATAAAATAAAATAAAAATGGAATAATAAAGCTCATAATATTCACTTCCCCACCTCTCATTTTTTCTTTACCTCATTACAATAGGGTTTATATCCCTATCACTGCCTAAAATCATCCTTTTCCAAGTCTTGCCTGATATCTAGGCATTACATAGTCTAGTGGGTATGGCTTGGTTCTTACCTTATTTGATTTCTCTTTGGCTTTTTCACTGTTAACTACTCTCTTTTTAAAATGTCTTTCTTCCTTTGACTTAACTTTTTCTCTTTCTCCTTGTTCTTTGTAGGCTCCTTTTTAGCCTCCTGTCCTGTCTTCTCTTCTTCTGATGGTGGATATGTCCCTGGAGTTCCACCTCTATTTTGCTTCTCTTCTCACTCTGCACACTTTCAATGAAATGCTTTATCAATCTAGTCTACATCTCTAGCCCAAGCCTCTTTCCTGAATCCAGATCTCTATATTCAACTCTCTATGAGACATTCTTCTGATATGTACCAAGGATCCCTCAAACTCAACGTATCCAAAATTAAACTCATCCTCTTCCCCTCCCTGCTTCTTTGTTTTCATTTCCTACTTTGGTGAATGACATTACAATCCAAAACCTGCCCGAATCAAAAGTCTAGATGTTATTTTTTACTTTATCTTCTCTCACATCACCAAATATAAAATCAATGGCCAAGTTTTAAAGATTATTCATCTTTAAGATATCTCAAGCTTGTCCCTTTTTCCCAGCTCTACTATTACTGTCTTGGACATTCTAATAGCTACCGGCAATCATTGTTTCTAATTTGTCAGGTATTATGCCAAGTATTTTACACATGCTGTCTTATTTAATTCTCACATTATCCCCTGAGGTAAGAATCATACCTATAATTACAAATGAGGAAACAGAAGCCAAAGAGGCGTAAGAACTTGTCCAAAGTCATAGGGATTCTAAATGGCACAGCCTGGATGGGAACCTCGGTCTATTGGACTGCAAAGCTACATGCTTCCTTGTTGCTCTCAGGATCTCTGGTGTTCCTCACCTACACTCTACTTATCACGCTACCACTAAAATTCTTCTCAGAGGCAACTCTGATCACCTTACTGTGCTGCTTGTGATTTTTCAGTGTTCTTGAGAATCTTCACCATAGTGCTGACACTCCTATCCTGGCCTTTATTTGGTCAGGCCAAATGCGCTCAGCCCTGCCAACCTCTCCAGCCTCCCCTGTAACCACCATACAGCTTGTGCTCCACACGCAGGTGCTTTCCACCCCACCCACACACCTCAGTTTCCCACCCTGCTGTATTCATTTGCTAGGGCTGCTGTAAAAAGGACCACAGACTGGGTGGCTTAAACAACAGACATTTATTTTCTCACAGTTCTGGAGGCTGGAAGTCTAAGATCAAGGCGTCAGCAGGGGCGGTTTCTTCTGAGAGCCATGAGGGAAGATCCATTCCAGTCCTCTCCCCTTGGCTTATAGATGGCTGCCTTCTTGCTGTGCCTTACATGGTCTTTCCTTTGTGTGTACAACCCTGGTGTCTCTCTGAGTATCCATGTTTCTTCTTCTTATAATAAAGACATCAGTCAGATTAGATTAGAGCCCAACCTAACAGCCTCATTTTAAGTTAATTACCTCTTTAAAGGCCCCGTCTCCAAATACAGTAATGTTCTGAGGTACTGGGGGTTAGAGCTTCAACATATGAACTTGGGAGGGGACACAGTTCAGACCCTAGCACCCACTAACCCAGGTAACTCTCACTCACCCCTCTGGATGCATTTGCTCATGTCACCCTCCCTAGGAAGTCTCTGAAGCCCTAGATCTGAGTTAAGCTTTCCTCTATTATAGCACTTCCTATTCTATGTTGTAATTTCCTTTTTACTTCTCCAAAACCTCCACTGGATCTAACTCCTTGAGGGCAGGAACCATGTCTCATTATTTATTTTTCTAGCCACAGCCCCCAAACCCCAAACCTGAATCACATAGGTGTTTAATCAGCTAATTGATCAGATAAAAATATATTGGTTCATATTTTCCAGATCTTTATTTTGGTCAGGCACTTTTCAGGAAATTAATGTTAAAGTGGCAAGAGGCAAACAAGACCAAATAAAGCCCCTCCTCTCATGGGTAAACATTTTCGCAGGGGGACAATAAGTTGGTGAAAATAAGTGATATAATCTCTGGCCCCGATAAAGAAAATAGAGTAATGTGATGAAGAGTAGCTATAGGAGACTTCTTTCACTGGGGGTTCGGGAAAAGCTGGAGGAGGATGTGAGGCGTGGTTTGAATGATGAGTTGTTAAGGCATGCTCTGTGGGAAGAGAATTTCAGGCAGAGAGAACATCAGGGGCAAAGGCCCCAATATGGGAATAAACTTGGCAAGTTTGGGGGATGACAAGAATGCCAGAAGACTGTAGAGCAGTAACTGAGGTGAGAGTAGAAGGAAATAATGTCAGAATCTTGAGCTGTGGATTAAGTACAAAGGAAGCCACTGAAATGTTTTCACTGGGGATGGGATATGACAATTCATGTGCTTAATAAGATCACTCTGGATGCTGCATAGGATGTAGATTTTAGAAGGGCAAGAGTGGGACAGGGGGACAAATTAAGAGATTGCTGGCACTAATTCAGAGAAGTGGTTCTCAACTGGGAGTGATTTTGACACCCCCCAAGCCCCATAAGGGACATTTGGCCATGTCTGGAGAGATTTTTGGTGTTCATAATTGTATAGTGGGAGTGTGACTAGCATCTGGTGGGTAGAGAGAAGAGATGCTGCTAAACAGCCTACAGAGCACAGGACAGCCCTCAGAACAAAGAATTACTTGGTCAAAATGTCAATAATGCCAAGATTGAGAAACCCTGATCTAGACAGAAATGATGGTAGTTGGGACCACGGTGGTAGTAATGAAGTTTGTCAGAAGTAGTTAGACTTAAGGTATGTTTGGAGTTAGCCAGTAAGACATACAAGACTTGTTGACAGATTAGATGTGGGCTCCTGGGTTTTTTGCTGAAGACATGAGGTAGATGTTGGTAATATTTATTGAAACGAGGAAGACTAGAGATCAATCATTAAAGCATAGATGATATTAAGAGCCCTCAGAGTTGGTCAAATCATTTAGCAGAATAGCATAAATAGAGAAGGAGAGAGGGCTGGACAAAGCCTGAGACACTCCAGAATTGAAGTTCTAGTGAGCAGAAGAAGCCCGTACATGAGTACAGAAGTGAGGTGCCTGGGAAGGCCCTAGAGGATGTGTTCCAGGCGCAGGGAAGGGTGGCCAAAGGGGCAGGAACTCTGTTTTCCTGGAAGAGGAGGGAAGACAAAGTTCATAAACAAGGATGTAGGCAGGCAAGTGGATTTTGTGATGAGAAAGAGGGCATTTTACATGTTGACATTTATTGTCTATGATGAAAGTCTGAGTATGAGTATCAGTTGAGTGTGAGTGTGTGTGTATGTGGGAGGTATGGGGATTTGAGAGAAGAGAACATTGTGAAATAGCTATCTTGGAAAGGCGGAAAATGAAGTTACCAGGGCAATGAGATAGAATAATTTGGGACTGTTTTGAGTCATTTGAGATTTGTAGTTACAAATTTAAAGTGAGTCCAGTCAGCACAATTTCCGGATTCATAATTAATCAATAACCTTTACTGAATGAATAAAATATCATAATAATAGTAATATTAACATCTACCACGTTGAGTATTTACAACGTAGCATGCATCATGCTTTATACAATGTTCTTATTTAATATTCTCAAATAAATCTTATGAAATAGGTATTATTACCTTATTTAACTGATTTAAAAAACTAAGAATTAGAGAGGTTAAGTAATTTGTTCAAGGCCACAAAGTAAAAGGTCAGAATTCAAACCTGGGTCAGTCAGTTACAAAGCTTATATTCTTAACTATTAATAATATATCCTACTCAGGCTACCATTAATAAAAACCACTGCCCTGACCAGGGCTTTGTAATTTCCCTACTCTTCGGAAAGCCAAAGATACTAGTAACTCTAGGAGTAGTGGTGGGAATAAATGAAGATAGTGCTAAAAAAAAAACTCACCTGTTTCATTAAAAATGCATGTAATTAATTGCTACAATTTACTGCTTTATGATTCTTCTCTTGCAAGATTCTCGTTGAGGCTTACTTAAATCCAGTTTTACCTGTTTACTGAAATGGGCTAGGGAAGGGCAAGTGGAGTTGGAACAAGGTACTGGAGAAGGAACAAGGTACAGAGAGTGATTTGCCCTTAGCCTCCAACCCCAGTAGGACAGTCTTGAGTTCTGATAAAGGATTAAAATTACTTGTACTGAGAAAATATTCTGCTCCTCCTTCAATCCCCTTTAGTTGAAATGGAGATGTGAGGGCTGAGAAGAGGTTATCTAAGACCTCAAGAGAGTATCTGAAGACAGTGGAGATTTTCCTTTGTAATTTGACTCCTGCAATGCATTTAGCTCACTACACATTCTTGGCAGCAATGTGATTCATGACATGATGCAGAGTTACAGACTAAATGCAAAACATAATAGGTCCTTTTAGTCAGAACATCTGATATGGTTTGGATTTGTTTCCCCACCCAAATCTCATGTCGAATTGGAGGAGGGGCCTGGTGGGAGGTGATTGGCTCTCATGATAGTAAGTGAGTTCTCATGAGATCTGATGGTTTAAAAGTGTGTGGCACTTGCCGCTTCTCTCTCCGCCTACACCATCATGGAAAGAAGGTCCTTGCTTCTCCTTTGCTTTCCGCCCTGATTGTAAGTTTCTTGAGCCCCCCCACCCTGCCCCCGCCACCTGGGTCATGCTTCCTGTTAAGCCTGTGGAACTGTGAGTCAATTAAACCTCTTCTCTTCATAAATTACCTAGTCTCCAGTAGTTCTTTATAGCAGTGAAACTAATACAATGTCTAAAGCAAAGTTCTCTGTGCTCCATTGAGTTTCCCTCATTTTAAATAGCTGTCAGCCATAGTCTTTACTTCCCTCTTCACAACAATTTTAAAAGTTTAGAAACTTCTTGGGTTTTTTTTGTTTTGTTTTGTTTTGCAGGGATGGTGGATGAAGAAGGGATGAGGACAGAACCAGAAAATTTCTAGTTCTGATGAATTTGCATATAGCATTATTGATATAGTTGTATATCACATCAAAAGTCAGATTTAGTTTGTATCTCTGTTTCAGTAATATTTACCTATCATTTGCTATTAATCACTGTGTTATTAAAAAGCTGTTTTTTAAAAATACAACTTTTAACTTTCTTGATATATTTATTTCAATACTTATCAAAAATCAATTAAAGCTCAGCAGTTTAGATCAATGTATTTTGTTTTGAGCAATGTATATAATTTAACTATATATTTTCTCACCTTATTTGTTATGATGAAAAATATATTGGCTAGGATCGGGTACCCTACTTGACACTGGGTGTGTTGAGATCTCTCTTTTTCATGCATTAGGTTAAGCTCCTATGAATCTGGGTCTTCCTTTCTAGGAAAGAGGTTAAATTATCTTTTAGCATTCCACAAGCACTTATTAAGCACCTACTTCCTAGCACTGTGTTAGGTGCTCAAGATACAGAGAAGGCCAAGAAGTGGCCAGTGTTCTCAAGGAATGGAAGGAAACAAGCACATCAAGTGTTACACAGGGTAAAATAGTTCTATCTGAAAGGTAGAATGAGCAAAAGGAGAAAATACATGGCCTACAGAATAGTTTGGCCATTCTCTTCTAAGCTGATGTTGCCTACTCTCTCTCACTCTGACCTTTCATGTCCAACAGGATTTTCAGAGAGGCTATCAGCTGGTACCATCTGCCACTAGGGAATCAGGATCGGGAGTCAGATGAACTTGGGTTCAAAATCCATAGCCATCACTTACTAGGATGTGACCTTGGCAAGTTTTGTAACTTCACTAAGCCCAACATTCTTCATCCTCAAAGTGCAGCTTACTGCAAGGGAGGCAGTATTATATATTGGCCAAGAGGTAAAGCTCTGCAGCCAGCTTGCCTGAGTTTAGCCAGGTGACCTTGGACAAGTGATTTAGTCTCTCTATTCCTCAGTTTACTCATTTATAAAATGGGGACAATAGTTTTACCTATTTCATTGGTTTGGGGGTGGATTAAGTGATGAAAGTGCATAAAATAGTGCCTGGCACATTGTAACTAGTCAATAAATGTCAACTATTCCTATTGCTGTTATTATTGTTTGTTATTGTTATAGCTCTCTCACAGAGCTGTTGAAAATTAAAATAAAATGTTTGAAAAGTAGCTAGCACAGTGTCTAACACCTAGTAATCACTTACTAAAGGCAGCAAATGAAACTAAATGAATCTAGCATTCTTGAGCTTCTCTAATCAAACTCCTGACCCTGGCCTTAATGGAGGGCACTTCTAAGAAGATAAGATGGACATATCACAATTCTTCTCATGGCTCTCCAATGGCTTTTTGGTTCACTCAAAAGCCAAAGTTCTTAGGGTGACCTACATGTCCCTAAGTGATCTGGTCTCACCCTCCCTCCTGACCCCATGACCTGCCACTGTGTGCCTCACTTACCTTCCTCTGCCACATCAGCTCTGGACTGTTCTTTAAACATTTCAGGCATACACTTGTCTCCAGTCTTGGCTGTTCTCTCTGCCTGGAATGTGTATCTTCCCTCAGATTACATATCAAAGCATAAAGGACTTAGAAAAAGCAGTTTTTAGAGAAAAATAGCCTTAAATTTTTGTGTTAAGAAAGAATGAGCAAGCTGTGCATGCAACTTAAAAAGTCTGCAAAAGGGCCGGATGCGGTGGCTTATGCCTGTAATCCCAGCACTTTGGGAGGCTGAGGCAGGTGGACCACAAGGTAAGGAGATCGAGACCATCCTGGCTAACACGGTGAAACCCTGTCTGTACTAAAAATACAAAAAATCAGCCGGGCATGGTGGTGGGCACCTGTAGTCCCAGCTACTCGGGAGGCTGAGGCAGGAGAATGGCGTGAACCCAGGAGGTGGAGCTTGCAGTGAGCCGAGATCACACCACTGCACTCCAACCTAGGCAACAGAGCGAGACTTCATCTAAAAAAAAAAAAAAAAGAACAAGACAAAATAAATTGTAAGAAAGAATATGATAAAGTTAAGAGCAAAATTCATGGTCTCAAAAACAGAAGTACAATAAATAGAATCTATAAAGTCAAAAGTTGGTTCTTTGAGAAGATGTAAAATAGACAAAACAGGTTGGGTTCAGTGGCTCACACCTATAATCCAGCCCTTTGGGAGTCCAAGTCAAGAGGACTGATTGATCCCAGGAGTTCAAGACCAGCCTGGGCAACATAGTGAGACCCTGTCTTTACCAAAAATAAAAAAAAATTAGCCAGAATGGTGGGGTGTGCCTGTAGTCCCAGCTACTAAGGAGGCTGAGGTGGAAGGATGACTTGAGCCCAGGAAGTCAAGACTACAGTGGGCCATGATTCTGCCACTGCACTCCAGCTTGGGTGACAGAGTGAGACCCTATCTCAATAGTAATAATAATAATAATAATAAGATAGTCAAAACTAACTCAGTTGAAACTATTCCAAAAAAGTGAGGAAGGACTCCTCTATAATTCATTCTACAAACCAGCATCAATCTTTTACCAAAACCTGGCAAAGAAACAACAAAAAAAGAAAACTATAAGCCAATATCCCTGATGAACATAGATAAAAAATCCTCAGCAAAATACTAGCAAACCAATGCAACAGCTCGTTAAACAGTCAATTCACCATGATCAAGTAGGCTTCATTCCTGAGATGCAAGGTTGGTTCAACAAATGCAAATCAATAAATGTGATTCACCACATAAACAGAATTAAACCCAACCATATGATCATCTCAATAGACATGGAAAAAACTTTTGATAAAATCCAACATTTCTTCATGATGAAAACCCTTAATAAACTAGGCATTGAAGGAATATAACTCAAAATAATAAGAGCCATTTATGACAACCCACAGCCAACATCATACCAAATGGGAAAAAACTGAAAGGATTTCCTTTTGAGAAATGGAATAAGACAAGGATGACCACTCTCACCCCTCCTGTTCAACACAGTATTGGAATGGACAGCCAGAGCAATCAGGCAAAAGAAAGAAACAAAAGGCATCTAAGTAGGAAAAGAAAAAGTCAAACTATATCTCTTCAAGGACTATATGATTCTATACCTAGAAAACCCTAAAGACTCCACCAAAAGACTCCTGGAAATAATAAACATTTTAAGTAAAGTTTCAGGATATAAAATCAATGTACAAAAATAAGTAGCATTTCTATACACCAAAAACATTCAAGCTAAGAACCAAATGGAGGTTGCAATCCCAGTTACAATAGTGACAGAAAAAAAATAAAATACCTAGGAGTACATCCAACCAAGGAGATAGAAGATCTCTACATCAGAATTACAAAACACTGCTAGAAGAAATTATACATGACACAAGTGGAAAAACATTTCATGCTTATGAATTGGAAGAACCAATATCATTAAAATGGCCATACTACCCAAAGCAATTTACAGATTCAATGCTATTCCTATCAAACTACAAACATTATTTTTCACAGAACTAGAAAAAAACTATTCTAAAATTCCTGTGGAACCAAAAAAGAGCCTAAATAGCCAAAGCAATCCTAAGCAAAAAGAACAAAGTGGAAGGCATCACATTACCTGACTTCAAACTATACCATAAGGCTACAGTAACCAAAACAGCATGGTACTGGTACAAAAATAGACACATAGACCAAGGAAACAGAGCAGAGAACCCAGAAATAAAGCTGCACACCTACAGCCATCTGATCTTTGAAAAAGTTGGCAGAAATAAGCAATGGGGAAAGGACTCCTTATTCAGTAAATGGTGCTCAGGTAGCTAGCTAGCCATATCCTGAAGAATGAAACTGGACCCCTACCTGTCACCATATACAAAAATAAATTTGAGATGGATAAAAGATTTAAATGTAAGACCTCAAGCCATAATACTCTCAGAAGAGACTGATTGTGGTGGCTCATGCTTGTAATCCCAGAACTTTGGGAGGCCAAGGAAGGTGGATCACTTGAGTCCAGGAGTTCAAGACCAGCCTGAGCAACATGGTGAAACCCCATCTCTACAAAAAATACAAAAATTAACCAGACATGGTGTTACATGCCTGTAGTCCCAGCTACTAGAGAGACTAAAGTGGGAGGATTACTTGAGTCCAGGAAGTTGAGGCTGCAGTGAGCCATGATCACACCATGTACTCCAGTCTGAGCAACAGAGCAAGACTCTATCTCAAAATAAAAAAGAAAAGAAAAGAAAAGAAAAGAAAAAAAATCCTAAAAGAAAACCTAAGAAACACCATTCTAGACATTAGCTTTGGGAAATAACTTATGACTAAATCCTCAAAAGCAATTGCAAGAAAAAAATTGACAAATGGGACCTAATTTAACTAAAAAGCTTCTGCATAGCAAAAGAAACCATCAACAAGAGTAAACAACCAAACTACAGAAAGGGAGAAAATATTTACAGCCTGTGCATCTAAAAAAGGGCTAATATCCAGAATCTATAAGGAACTTAACAAGCAAAAAACAAATAATCCCATTTAAAAATGGCAAAAGACACAAACAGACACTTCTTAAAAGAAGACACACAAGTGGCCAACAAATACATGAAAAAACGTTCCACATTACTAATAGTCAGAGAAATGCAAATCAAAACCACAATGAGATACCATCTCACACCAGTTAGAATGGCTATTATTAGCAAGTCAAAAAATAACAGATTCTGATGAGGCTGTGGAGAAAAGGGAACGCTTATACACTGCTAGTGGGAATGTAAATTAGCTCAGCCCCTGTGGAAAGCAGTTTGGAGATTTCTCAAAGAACTTAAGACAGAACTACTATGCAATCCAGCAATCCCATTACTGGGTATATATCCAAAAGAAAATGAATCTACCAAAAAGACACATGTACGTGTGTGTTCATCACAGCACTATTCACCATAGCAAAGACACGGAATCAGCCTAGGTGCCCATCAATGGTGGATTGGATAAAGAAAATGTGGTACATATACACCATGGAATACTACACAGCCATAAGAAATGATGAAATCATGTCCTTTGCAGCAACATGGATGCAGCTGGAGGCCATTATCCTTAGCAAATTAATGCAAGAACAGAAACCAAATACCACATGTTATCACTTATAAGTGGGAGCTAAACATGGGATACTCAGGGACATAAAGATGGCAACAATAGAAACTGGGGACTGTTAGAGAGTGGGGAGAGATGGAGAAAGGAAAGAGTTGAAAAGCTAACTATTGAGTACTATGCTCAGTTGCTGGGTGATGGGGTCTTTCACACCCACACTACAGCATCACGCAGTTTACCCAAGTAACGAATCTGCACATGTATCCCCTGAATCTAAAATAAAAGTTGAAAAATAAAATAGATAAACCACTAGCAATATTAAAAAAGAAAATGAGATATGGCACAAATAAATAATTTTAGCAATGAAAAAGGAAAATAACTTCATATCCAGCAAGATTTTAAAGATTTAAAATAATACTTTGGTTAATTTTATGCCAATAAATTTGAAAATTTAAAAAAAATATATAGGCTAAGCACAATGGCTCATGCCTTTAATCCCAACACTTTTGGAGCCCAAGGAGGGAGAATCGCTTGAGCCTAGGAGTCTGATACTGGCCTGGGCAACACAGGGAGACCTTGTCTCTACCAAAATTTTTTTAAAAAATTAGCCGAGCATGATGGCATGTGCCTGTGATCCCAGCTAATTGAGAGACTAAGGTGGGAGGATCATGACACTGAACTTAAGCTTGGGCAACAGAGCGGGACCCTGTCCCCCCCAAAAAATGTGTGTGTGTGTGTCTAAACCTTCAGAAATGTTTAGTCACAATTAAAGACACTGATAAAGTAATTCAACATCTTCTCATAAAAAAAAGTCCCAGACGGTTTTGTTGACCTGTCTACCAAATTTTTAAGGAAAAGCTTATTCTAATCTTTTGCAAACTCCCAAAGAAAATAGAAAAAGAGGGAACATTTTCTGCCACATTCTGTGAGTTCAGTATAACCTTGATAACAATCAGACAAAGAATGTAGGAGAAAGGAAAATAACAGGCCAGTTTTACTAATGAGTGTAGATGTAAGAATCCTTAAAAAAATTAGCAAATTGAAACTGTCAATGTACAATGTACAAAATGATTATGAAACATCATGATCAAGTTGAATTATCTCAAAAATGTAAGGTTGATATAGCTTTAAAAAATTCTAGAATGCCATTCATCAGAAGCATAGATTAAACGAGGTATATCCTATAAATTTTTTTCTTGGAAATTGGATGTTACCCCAAGGACTATTTGGGATGGTATAAAAACAATGAATTGTTTGAATTTAAACACAAAGGTCTTAAGTTTACCTGGATTTGTGTATGAAAATAGTTTTTTTAAATCACCTGAAATAAGGAGAAAATAAAACTGAGTTAAAAGTTAAAGAAAATGTATCTCTCATATCTGAGTTTTATCCTCAAAACATATTTACTAGGCCTGCCACTGGATATATATTTTTTTGTGTGTGTGAGATTTTCCATCCAGATTCACACGAACTTTGCGAGATGATTTTTGAGAGGCACTATTTTATTACTAAAGTTTGGTAATCAATACACACTTCCTTCTTTTACCTATTAATTTGAAAATTTGAAAAGAAATTGTTAATTGTGCAGTACGACCTGTCCTGTAAAAGATATAATTTTCTTATGTTGTTCATATTTCCATCACCAGTTCGTTGCATATATATATGACATTGCATTTGAGATAACGTCATTCAAATATATATACATATTTATTCAAATATATATATACTTGAATGATGTATCTCAAATGCAATGTCATCCACAGAAGGATAGCAATTACCAAGGATATTCTCTTTCTTAAGAAGCTATAGTATTGTTTCTAGTCATCTGGATTATCTCCAGTTGTCAGTGATTCTTCAAAACTCATTTTAAATGGATTAGTGAATATGCATGCAAAGTCCTTGAATATATTATAATTAAAGCTAGACTAGTGAATTTGGCTATGTTCCAATAGTTATTGTTTTATTTACTGTTATTTTATAATATTTGGAAAATATTTTTTCAAGTATTTTTTTCCTAATATGTTTGGTTACATGCATAAGGAAATATATTTAACTATTTATTATAATTAACATAATTCTCATCATAAGATCATATTGAATGGGTTCAAAATAAATTACTCAGTGAATGCCAATTGCTAGAACTGATCCATTCAGTCTTGTGTTGGGACCTACAATACTCTTGTCTCATGAACAGCATAAAATGGCCTTAGGTAATCACAACAGTCAATTTTCAGGCATTGGAATGATCACGCACACACACACACATTTTAAAGGTACATCAAATCAATATAGTTTATTTTATTATTTTATAAGCTGGGGCAGAAAACATATCTTGTGCTTTTCTATATGCCTCAGAGAGCCTAATGCAGGTCTGCGAAGATAGCTGATGCTCCATGCTTGAATAAATGACTGAAAGTGAGTGAGGGCATCAGTAATACACCTAGAAACCGAAGCCTGGTGCTTGAGTTCACATCCTGGCTCCATTATTCCTGAGCTGTGTGACTTTGAGCAAATGACATAAACTCTCTTTGCCCCAGTTTCTCAGGTGTTCACTGTATAATAATAATTATACTTACTTCATAGGATTTTTTGTGAGCATTAAATGAATTGATACATATAAGTATTTAAAATATTACCTAACATATAATAAATATTCAATTTGTATTAGCTATTATCATTTGGAATAGATGTGCTAAGATGGAGCACTTTTCTTTAATATGTTGAATACACATCTTTTCTAAAGCTATTGCTCCAAAGTGATCTGCACAGAATGGTTGCAGAGTGAAGTTTCTTGCTGCTGTGAGCATTAATGAACATTCAAGCTTTGGTTCAGTTCTAGACATCAATAAATGCCAGTTTTCCTTATCTTTTCTTCCGTGCCCTACCGTGTTCTTCACCCCATGTCTCTGTCTGATGGTTGTTATTCTTATTACTGTGTTATGACTAAGTTTTTGGCATTGCTAATCCCACATCTTTGATCTTAAAACATTTATTATTCTTTGGATCTTTCATCTTCATTTACAAAAACCCCAAAAACTTGACTCTTTGTAACCACATAAGCCTGAATTTAAACCTTGGCTCTACCACATAACCTCTTCAGCCTTTATTTACTCATCTACAAAGGGGAAGAATTAAATCTATTTACATGGCTGTTGACAGCATTAGGGCAAGTTTCTGTTATTGTGGGTGCCCATCACAATGCCTGGCACATAGTGGGTAATCAAAACATAGCAATTCCTTCTCTCCATGGACAGATTTTTCTCTTTTTTTACTTTCTGCATTATTTCTTTAAAAAACTGAGATAAAATTCTAATTTAATTTAATTGACTTTTAATCCATCTTTTTCACAACATTTCAAATTTTTATTTTCCAAAAGAAGTTAAAATCATTTTGAATCCTCCAGTCTCTTTAAAGTACTGTCCTAGGGCCTACATGGAATACAAGACTCTATAAAACATCAGTTTCTTCTCTCAGAATAAACCTGTAATTTGCTGGTAGTTTTAATTTTCATGTAAATTACTATTTGGGAGCATTAACCATCAAATTTCTTATGTATATTCTATAGTGAGTATGAAGTTCTTGGGTCATAAGTATGAGCATTTAAGAAAATAATTTTATTTTTATGTAACAACTTGGTTTTGATTTTAAGATATCCTTTTTTTTTCCCCAGTAGCAGATAAAATAATTTGATCAGTTCTGGGTAAACTCAGTTGTTAGGGTCTTCTCTCCTCTCTGATGTGAAATTTAATTTCCAGGAGCTTATGGCATTGTGGCTTCTGATGGGAGTGGTGGAAGGATAGCTGGCTCATGCTTGTCATCTGTCCTTCATATTGGCTCCCATGGAGATGTTCTAGCCCATGGAGACTTGCACAAACCTTCTTGATGGCATCTGCAGAGGTGTCCCTGGTCCCACCTGCACCATATAGTGGTGTGGTCCCTCCTGCTTCCCCCTCATCATGGAGTCACCTCATTATGACCATGAGCCCCTTGCCAATTCTCTGGCTAGTTTCTGCACCCCTTTTGAAAAACAAGAAAATTAATTCCTCTCATACACCACTATTGGCTCTTAGGAAGCTCAGTAAGGTGACCTTGGGCTCTAAGTGCCCACACCCACATACACAACCATATCTGCTACTAAGCCTGTTCCATGACGGTAGACGGAATTTCTGGAGACAATGTTGTCTTCAAAAATTCCCCATGATCTTACTATTCAGAGTGGACCATGGATTATCTGCATTAGGATCACCTGGGAATGTGCAGAATCCTGGGCCACATTCCAGAACTATTCAATTAAAAGTGCATTTTAATAAAATCCTCAGGTAATTTTTATGCACATTGAAATTTGCAAAGCACTGATCAGAGATACAGCATAGAGTTGCAACTTACCCTCAGAACCTTGACTTCATCTAAAGATTCTATTGCTTTCATCTCCGCTAGGGGCTAATTACTGAGGGAGAGGTATGGGGAAGTAGGGTCTGGTGATCTTTTCTAAGAGAGTTTCATCAATGTCTTAACAATCTTGTTTCCCATCTCCACTATATCCCTTTTCTTCTCTTAGTCCAGATAAAGGTTTAAGTTATTTCCTTCTGAGAGAGGAAAATGCTCCAGCAAATATTTGATTTAATCTTTGTATCACATAGGTGGGCATTTTAAACTGAAAAGCCAAGAATGTGTTGTATTTATTTTCTGATCGGGCTGTAATTCCCCCCCTTTCCCTTCTTCCTCACATCTCTGCTTGGGCCAATGGAATGATTCAGTTTAGTTGCCTGGATAGGGGAGGTTCAGGGTCAAGGTAATATAGAAGAAACAATTAATACTTGTCAATATCATCTCAGGGGGATAAGGATTTTTTTAGGTTTTAAAATATTTTAGACTCAAATGGATTTATGTTTTCTAGAAAGCCAAACTACATTTCTGAAACTGTAGTTCATTCTGTCATATTGAAAGTCCTTCTATAAGGCTGCGTTTTCTAAAAATGGACTTTGCTAATAGAATTTTTGTGTGCAGATAGTGAATATTGGGCAAGTAGACTGATAGAAAGGACTTAAGCCTCTTCTGTCTTCAACAGTCCAGTTTGGTGCAATAGTTGATGTTTCAGATAGGTCTTCTTTGACTCCTTAAGAGTGAGCTGTGCTCACTTTGAGTTCCAGGTATTTACTTCCATGTTAGCATTTAACACTTTGTTCACTGTATGCGTTATTAGACTACAAGATTACTGAGGACAAGGATCAGAGTCTCTTTCACTGTTTCATCCTCAATGCCTAGCCCAGTTCCTGGCTCATAGGAAAAACAAACCTGCTTGGATGAATAAATGAACCAATTTATTGGTATTATTTAAAATTTTCCTCACTGAGCCTCAATATATGAGAGGGAGAAAATAAATATATAAAGTGTCATGGAAGTCTTTTAGTCCAATCACTGACTCAAAGTAAGAATCCTATATATAGAATCTCTACAGAGTCAAGCTTTTGCTAAAATATTTCCAGAAGAGGGAATATACTTAGGTTTTTTCCATTTATGGATCATTCACATTTTTAGAAAGTTCCTTCTTTATTGAATCAAAATCTGCCTCCTTAATTCTGTCTGCCCTTTGGAGTTTTATAGATTTCCATTTGTATAGTATAATTCTCCAAGTTTGCTAAAAAGACACAAGTTCAAAATGATTTAAAATATAGTAAGGATGGCTCATCTTGCATAGAAATCACCAACAGCTGGAACATCTGCTTTCTCCCCAATAAAATAAACAGGCTTTGCTTTTAATTTAGGTATTTATAGAACTCTCAGAAATGGAAAGGGAGAGGAATATGTGGGTTTGGCTACCACATTCAACGAGGGAGAATTACCTTGATTTTTAGCCTTTGATGTGACAGCAGCATTGTTTAGGTGCTTCATGATATCTGTCATATAACACAATATGAGGATTCATTTCTGATTGTGGTATTTTATATTTGAAAATGCTCATCAAAATTTCTCTATGTGCCCTTGTCCTATGCTCATATAGCTACTTCCTACTGTCATTATCACTCCAAATTCTACATTTGAAAGACCAGAATTACCTCCTCCTCTTAACCAACTGTTTCTACCAACTACTCTATCACTGGCACTATTATTCTCCCAGGAGCATAAAATACGTGGTTCATTTATCCTGCTCATCCCCACTTCCTCTCAGCTACGTAGTCACGAGCATTTCTCACCTGTAGTGTTTCTCACATTTACTTCTTCCTCTCCAGTAATGATGAGGAGGCTCTCGTTGCTACATGATTCATTTGCTGCTTCCCTTTCTCACTCCTGCTCCTATCCTGTTTTCATGGAGTTTTTTCTTTAATTTCATTAGTTTTTTCTTTAATTCCATTGTCATCAATCTTTCACCTGATTTAAAACCCCAAACATATGGATGACCTGGTACGTCGGTCTAAGCTTCTCTACCTCCATCTCAAGGTCCTCCTTCAACCCCACAACCCTTGACTCTCAAATTGTCCAGGCTCATGTTAGCTACTGCACCACCCCATAAAACCCACCCCAAACTCCAAGTCCACTCCAGTTGGTACCCTCTTTCCTTGCAACCCATTTGCACCCCAACTCATCCACAGCTGTGCTACATTTGCATTCGTATTGATCTGCTCTCTCTTCTGTGCCAATTCTTAAGTTATATTTTCCCCACAAGCTTTTATTCCAGTTATTCCAGGCCTTATTCATCTCCTTCTCTTTCTGTCACTTAACATTTTTATTGTGAATTATGATTTTAAAAAAGGTAAACAAAACGTGTACAGTTTTAAAACAGGTTGTAAAAAGAATACCCATGTAACTACCACTCAGATAGGAAGTAAAGTGTTCTGGGAACCCAGTACATTTTACAGTACTAATAGTCTGTACCTCATAATTTAGTACTTATGGTAATTAAGTATCATCTTGCCTTATCTCATGGCTTAAATGTGTCATTGTATTCCTCCTACTCAATTGTAGGCTATTGAAAGGCAAGGGCTCTACAGATTATTCTTTAGAATATCCCACAGTGTCTCAAACTGTGCTAAGTAAATACTATATATTCAAGAGATGCTTGTTCATTGATTATAGACTAGGAAAAAGCAACACTTAGTACAAACAATATGTATGTTTATGTCCAAAAACTAACATTGTTATATCTTTCAAACACATGTTAATCTTCAGGAAGTAGCACAGTTCTAACGTCTTAGCTTCTTTTTTTCCCACATATTGTCCTCCTTAGTTTCAGTTTTCTTTTCCTTTATATGGCAGCTTTCTTGGAGATTTCTCAGGGAATTTCCAGTTTTACAAAGCAGAATATAAAGGGATGCCTTGATAATAAATATAAGTCCCTGGCAACATAGTAGAAACACCAATGATTGCCTCTCTTAATTCAGTTAAAGAACTGCTATAATCACAAAGCAGTCTTCTCTCTTCCACTGCACAATTCTCTCATGAAAATGAAGCTCTGCATTGCATCCAAAGGTCTTTAGCAAATGTTAATAACATTCCACATATTGGAGGTTTTATCACACAGGACCTCCAGCAAAGATTCCATGACAGCAATAGGAAGAAAAAGAAAAAAAAAAAAATATATATATATACACACACGCACTCTAAATATATATACTAAGGAAATAGTAAACCTAAGAAATGCACATTTGAAAAAAAAAAAAAACTAATCCCTGAAAGAGTTCTCAGTGCAGGACATTTGACTCAAGGAATTGTGCATTGTAAATTACATTAAAAATGTATAAAGTATGCCGATAGTGATATACAGCAAAACAGCATACATATTACAAGACAACAAAGAACTCTAATGTTTGGTCAGACCTATGAATTCCTGAGATGTTGGGTTAAGTAAGTATTCCTTACATAGGAGAATCTGTGATTCAGCAGCAGAAAGAAAGAAATCTATTCTTTTGTCCTATCTTACAGTTTCTATGACTGAGGCAAAATTCATTGTATTAAAGAAGCATTTCTTGTTTGGGCTAATTATAATCAGACAGTGGAGAAAAGCAGAAAGAAAACTTACATTATCAAAGTGGATATATTTACAAGAGTTTAGTTCATGCATAGAGCATTAACTAAGGCCACAAGTGAAATAGCTGTATTAGGTAAGGTAGTAAACCACCAAAAATGGTACCTGACAATCATGGTGTTCAATCATTTAAGCAACTAAGCCTAATTGTCAAGCTTCAGATATGAGGAAATGGACAAAACTATTTGGAAGGCTTATATTTTTATTAATTTAGTTAACAAATATTTGTTGAGTGCCTACCATGTGCCAGATCCTTTTATAGTTACTTGGGATATATCAGTGAACAAAATAGACAAAAGGCTTTACTCTTATGGAGCTGACATTCTAGTGAGGATATGCTGATAGCCCTTCATGTTGTGTGATATGCTGTTTTTATGAATTTCAAAACCAAAAAAATACATTGCTGATTTTGTGGTGAAACCATAGAAAGACTAAAAGTAAACATAAGCCTCAAGATAGTGGTTAACGCCTGGGAGAAAGAGGGCAATAGGATCAGGGAGGAACAAACAGGTTGCTTCAACGATATTGGTGATAGTAAATTTCTGAGGTTGGGTAATGGATTAACAGGTGTTTATTTTATTATTTTAACTTTTTAAGCTAGCACAATTTATACAATTTCTTTTGAGCATATAAAATATTACATCATAAAGTATTTTTAAACTAAAATATGAATGTTTTTAAAAAGAGCATGTGGACAGGGCATGGAACAAGGGAGATAGCCCATGTAATTTAAAATGGCTAAGAAAGTGGCTGGCAAGATGGCCGATAGGAAAAGCTCTGGTCTGCAGCTCCCAGTGAGACCAACTCAGAAAGTGGGTGATTTCTGCATTTCCAACTGAGGTACCTGGCTCATCTCACTGGGACTGGTTAGACAGTGGGTGCAGCACAAAGAGGGCCAGCCAAAGCAGGGTGGGGCACCTCACCCAGGAAGTGCAAGGGGTTGGGAAACTCCCTCCCCTAGCCAAGGGAAGCCATGAGGGACCGTGCTGTGAGGGATGGTGCTATCCAGCCCAGACACTATGCTTTTCCCATGGTCTTTGCAACCCACAGACCAGGAGATTCCCTTGGGTGCCTTTGCCACCAGGGCCCTGGGTTTCAAGCACAAAACTGGGCGGCCATTTGGGCAGACACTGAGCTAGCTGCAGGAGTTTTTTTCATACCCCAGTGGCACCTGGAATGCCACTGAGACAGAACCATCCCCTGGAAAGGGAGCTGAAGCCAGGGAACCAAGTGGTTTAGCTCAGTGGATCCCACCCCCATGGAGCCCAGCAAACTAAGATCCACTGGCTTGAAGTTCTCACTGCCAGCACAGCAGTCTGAAGTGGACCTGGGATGCTGGAGGTTGGTGGGGGGAAGGGCATCAGCCATTACTGAGGCTTGAGTAGGCGGTTTTTCCCTCACAGTGTAAACAAAGCCACAGGGAAGTTTGGACTGGGTGGAGCCCACCACAGCTCTGCAAAGCTGCTGTAGCCAGACTGCCTCTCTAAATTCCTCCTCTCTGGGCAGGGCATCTCTGAAAGAAAGGCAACAGGCCCAGTCAGGGGCTTATAGATAAAATTCCCATCTCCCTGGGACAGAGCACCTTGGGGGAAGGGGCGACTGTGGGCGCAGCTTCAGCAGACTTTAGTGTTCCTGCCTGCTGACTCTGAGGAGAGCAGTGGATCTGCCAGCACAGTACTCAAGCTCTGCTAAAGGACAGACCACCTCCTCAAGTGGGTCCCTGACCTCCATGCCTCCTGACTGGGAGACACCTCCCAGCAGGGGTTGACTGACACCTCATACAGGAGAGCTCCGGCTGTCACCTGGTGGGTACCTCTCTGGGATGAAGCTTCCAGAAGAAGGAACAGGCAGCAATCATTGCTGATCTGCAGCCTCTGTTGGTGATACCCAAGCAAATAGGGTCTGGAGTGAACCTCCAGCAAACTCGAGCAAACCTACAGCAGGGGGGCCTGACTGTTGGAAGGACAATTAACAGAAAGGAATAGCATCAACATGAACAAAAAGGACATCCACACAGAAACCCCATCCAAAGGCACCAACATCAAAGACCAAAGGTAGATAAATCCACAAAGATGAGGAAAAACCGGTGCAAAAAGGCTTAAAATGCCAAAACCCAAAACTCCTCTTCTCCTCCAAGATATCACAACTCCTTGCCAGCAAGGGAACAAAACTGGATTGAGAATGAGTTTGACAAATTGACAGAAGTAGGCTTCAGAAGGTGGGTAATAAAAAACTCCTCTGAGCTAAAGCAGCATGTTCTAACCCAACGCAAGGAAGCTAAGAAGCTTGAAAAAAGGTTAAAGGAATTGCTAACTAGAGTAACCAGTTTAGAGAGGAACATAAGTTACCTGATGGAGCTGAAAAACACACCATGAGAACTTCGTGAAGCATACACAACTGTCAATACCTGAATTGATCAAGTGGAAGAAAGGATATCAGAGATTGAAGATCAACTTCATGAAATAATGCATGAAGACAAGATTAGAGAAGAAAGAATGAAAAGATATGAACAAAGCCTCCAAGAAATATGGGACTATGTGAAAAGATCAAGCCTACATTTGATTGGTGTACCTGAAAGTGACACGGAGAATGGAACCAAGTTGGAAAACACTCTTCAGGATATTATCCAGGAGAACTTCCCCAACCTAGCAAGATAGGCCAACATTCAAATTCAGAAAATACAGAGAACACCACAAATGTACTCCTTGAGAAGAACAAACTGAAGACACATAATCATCAGATTCACCAAGGTTGAAATGAAGGAAAAAATGTTAAGGGCAGCTGGAGATAAAGGTTGGAATACCCACAAAGGGAAGCCCATCAGACTAACAGTGGATCTCTCTGCAGAAACCCTACAAGCCAGAGGCAAGTAGGGGCCAATATTCAACATTCTTAAAGAAAAGAATTTTCAACCTAGAATTTCATATCCAGCCAAACTAAGCTTCATAAGTGAAGGAGAAATAAAATCCTTTACAAACAAGCAAATGCTGAGAGATTTTGTCACCACCAGGTCTGCCTTACAAGAGTTGCTGGAGGAAGCACTACATATGGAAAGGAACAACCGGTACCAGCCATGGCAAAAACATAACAAATTGTAAAGACCATCAACACTATGAATAAACAGCTTCAACTAATGGGCAAAATAACGAGCTAGCATAATAAAGACTAGATAAATTCACACATAACAATATTAACCTTAAATGTAAATGGGCTAAATGCCCCAATTAAAAGAAACAGACTGGCAAATTGGATAAAGAGTCAAGACCCATCGGTGTGCTGTATTCAGGAGACCCATCTCATGTGCAAAGACACACATAGGCTCAAAATAAAGGGATGGAGGAATATTTACCAAGCAAAGGGAAAGAAAAAAAAAAAAAAAAGCAGGGGTTGCAATCCTAGTCTCTGATAAAACAGACTTTAAACCAAAAAGATCAAAAAAGACAAAGAAGGGCATTGCATAATGGTAAAGGGATCAATGCAACCTGAAGAGCTAACTGTCCCAAATATATATGCACTCAATACAGGGGCACCCAGATTCATAAAGTAAGTTTTTAGAGACCTACAAAGAGATTTAGACTCCCACACAATAATAATGGGAGACTTTAACACCCCACTGTCAATATTAGACAGATCAATGAGACAGAAAATGAACAAGGATATTCAGGACTTTGAACTCAGCTCTGGACCAAGCAGACCTATAGACATCTACAGAACTCTCCACCCCAAATCAACAGAATATACATGCTTCTCAGCACCACAAGCACTTATTCTAAAATTGACCACGCAATTGAAAGTAAAACACTCCTCAGCATATGCGAAAGAACGGAAATGATAAGAAATGTTCTCTCAGACCACAGTGCAATCAAATTAGAATTCAGGAATAACAAACTCACTCAAAACTGCACAACTACATGGAAACTGAACAACCTGTTCCTGAATGTCTACTGGGTAAATAATAAAATTAAGGCAGAAATAAATAAGTTATTTGAAACCAATGAGAACAAAGACACAACGTAGCAGAATCTCCGGGACACAGCTAAAACAGTATTTAGAGGGAAATTTATAGCACTAAATGTCCACAGGAGAAAGCAGGAAAGATCTAAAATGAACACCTTAACATCACAATTAAAAGAACTAGAGAAGCAAGAACAAACAAATTCAAAAGCTAGCAGAAGACAAGAAATAACTAAGATCAGAGGAGAGCTGAAGGAGATAGAAACAGAAAAAACCCTTTAAAAAAATCAGTGAATCCAGGATCTGGTTTTTTGAAAAGATCAACAAAAGAGATAGTCTGATAGCCAGACTACTAAAGAAGAAAAGACAGAAGAATCAAATGGACACAATAAAAAATCATAAAGTGGATATCACCACTGATCCCACAGAAAAACAAACTACCATCAGAGAATACTACAAATACCTCCTCACATATAAACTAGAAAATCTAGAAGAAATGGATAAATTCCTGGACACATACACCTTCTCAAGACTAAACAAGGAAGATGTCGAATCCCCAAATAGACCAAGAACAAGTTATAAAATTGAGGCAGTAATTAAAAGCCTACCAAAAAAAAAAGCCTAGTACCAGACAGATTCACAGCCGAATTCTACCAGAGGTACAAAGAGGAGCTGCTACCATTCCTTCTTAAACTTTCCAAACAATAGAAAAAGAGGGACTCCTCCCTAACTCATTTTATGAGGCCAGCATCATCCTGATACCAAACTCTTTCAGAGACACAACAAAAAAAGAAAATTTCAGGCCAATATCCCTGATGAATATCGATGCAAAAATCCTCAATAAAATACTGGCAAACCATATCCAGCAGCACATTAAAAAGTTTATCCACCACGATCAAGTCAGCTTCCTCGCTGGGATGCAAGGCTGGTTCAACATACGCAAATCAATAACATAATCTGTCACATAAAGAGAACCAATGACAAAAAGCTCACGATTATCTCAATAGATGCAGAAAAGGCCTTCAATAATATTCAACACTCATTCATGCTAAAAACTCTCAATAAACTAGGCATTAACAGAATGTATCTCAAAATAATAAGAGCTATTGATGACAAACCTACAGCCAATATCATACTGAGTGGGCAAAAACTGGAAGCATTCCTTTTGAAAACTGGCACAAGATAAGGATGCCCTCTCTCACCACTCCTATTCAACATAGTATTGGAAGTTCTGGCTAGGGTAATCAGGCAACAGAAAGAAATCAAGGGTACTCAAATAGGAAGAGAGGAATTTAAATTGTCTCTGTTTGCAGATGACATGATTGTATATTTAGAAAACCCCATTATCTCAGCCCAAAATCTCCTTAAGCTGATAAGCAACTTCAGCAAAGTCTCAGGATACAAAATCAATGTGCAAAAATCACAAGCTTTCCTATACACCAATAATAGACAGAGAGCCAAATCATGAGTGAACTCCCACTCACAATTGCTACAAAGAGAATAAAACACCTAGGAAAACAACTTGCAAGGGATGCGAAGGACCTCTTCAAGGAGAATTACAAACCTCTGCTCAAGGAAATGAGAGAGGACAAACAAATGGAACAACATTCCATGCTCACGGATAGTAAGAATCAATATCATGAAAATGGCCATAGTGCCCAAAGTAATTTATAGATTCAATGCTATTCCCATCAAGCTACCATTGACTTTCTTCACAGAATTAGAAAAAATTACTTTAAATTTCATATGGAACCAAAAAAGAGCTCATATAGCCAAGACAATCCTAAGCAAAAAGAACAAAGCTGGAAGCATTACATTACCTGACTTCAAACTATACCTCAAGGCTACAGTAACCAAAACAGCATGGTACTGGTACCAAAACAGATATGTAGACCAGTGGAACAAAACAGAGGCCTCAGAAATAACACCACATATCCACAACCATCTGATCATTGACAAACCTGATGAAAACAAGCAATGGGGAAAGGAAAGGATTCCTTGTTAATAAATGGTGTGGAGAAAACTGGCTAGCCATATGCAGAAAACTGAAACTGGACCCCTTCCTTACACCTTATACAAAAATTAACTCACGATGGATTAAAGACTTAAACATAAGACCTAAAACCATAAAAACCCTAGAAGAAAACCTAGGCAATACCATTCAGGACATAGGCATGGGCAAAGACTTTAAGACTAAAACACCAAAAGCAATTGCAACAAAACCCAAAATTGACAAATGGTATCTAATTAAACAAAAGAGCTTCTGCACAGCAAAAGAAACTATTATCAGAGTAAACAGGCAACCTACAGAATCAGAAAACATTTTGCAATCTATCCTGACAAAGAGATAATATCCAGAATCTACAAGGAACTTAAATTTACAAGAAAAAAACAAACAACCCCATCAAAAAGTGGGCAAAGGATATGAACAGACACTTCTCAAAAGAAGACATTTATGTGGTGAACAAACATATAAAAAGCACTTATCATCACGGGTCACTAGAGAAATGCAAATCAAAACCACAGTAAGATACCATCTCACACCGGTTAGAATGGCGATCATTAAAAGGTCAGGAAACGACAGATGCTGGAGAAAATGTAGAGAAATAAGAATGCTTTTACACTGTTGGTGGGAGTGTATATTAGTTCAACCATTGTGGAAGAGAGTGGCGATTCCTCAAGGATCTAGAATCAGAAATACCATTTGACCCAGGAATGGGATTCCTGGGTATATACCCAAAGGATTAGAAATCATTCTACTATAAAGACACATGCACACATATGTTTATTGCAGCACTATTCACAATAGCAAGGACTTGGAACCAACTCAAATGCCCATCAATAGTAAACTGGATAAAGAAAATGTGGCACTATATACACCACGGAATACTATGCAGCCATGAAAAATAATGAGTTCATGTCCTTTGCAGGGACATGGATGAAGCTGGAAACCATCATTCTCAGTAAACTAACACAGGAACTGAAACCAAAGACTACATGTTCTCACTCATAAGTGGGAATTGAACAATGAGAACACATGGACACAAGGAGGAGAACATCACACAATGGGGCCTGTCAGGGGGTGGGGAGCAAGAGGAGGGATAACATTAGGAGAAATATCTAATGTAGATAACGGGTTGATGAGTGCAACAAACCACCAGCCATAAAAAAAGAATGAACTCATGTCCTTTGCAGGTACAAAGGACATTGAACTTTACATTGAAAATGAAACATGATTATTTACAGTAAAAAAAAGAGACAATATTAAAACAATACTGTGGCTTTACACTGATAGTCTAACTAGCATCAATTATTTAAGGTGAAATCCTGGTAACAAATATAAATATAAATTGAGCCTCTAATGGTTCTGCTTCTCTTATTGGACTCAGACTGATACAAGTTTTGGGCAAGTTTTTGTAGGTGTCCCATACCTGAAGGCATCAGAAAAGCCCCAGGCAAGGTAGAAAGTGAGAGGCACATAGGGAGAGACTGTCAGTTTACTCCTGGATGAAACTGACCAAAGCAGGTATTAGGTAGCTGCAGCAGTGGCTGGAATAAGAAGTGAGGCTGAAAGGATTTTAAGTAGTGTGCAAGAGATATCTAATAAGCATTCTATGATAAAAGTATGTATAGGGTACTAGGGAAATGCCTAATTCAATTGAGGTAGGGATTTCACGGAAAAGATTCACAGTTCTGTGACCCAGCAGAATAGTGTCCTCAAATAAATGTCATCACACTTGTTAATGTAATTGTAAACTTCTCTTTATATTACTAAAGGTCGTTACCTTAATTTTTAATTATTTCAGATTTCAATTGAATATCCATATGTGGTAAGGAGGCTGATGCTTTCGTTGCTGTAAAAACATGCAGTGTATTGACATGAAGTTGGAATTTCAATGTACCTATTTTGGTAGTGTGAAACACCAAGTTCATACAATTATAGTCTTGTACTCCCCCGAAGGGTTAATCTTGCTGTTTCCTAGAAAAACCAGTGCACTGAGAACAGCAGGTTTTTGCAATAGAGAAAAAATTTAATAATCGCAGTATCAGCCAAGTGAAAGGACAGGAGTTTATTATTATTCAAATCAGCCTCCATGAAAATTTGGAAGCTAGGGTTTTTTAAGGATAGTTTGGGGAACAGAGGGCTAGGGAATGGGGAATGCTGAGTGGTTGGGTTGGGGATAAATCATAGGGAGTCAAAACTTGTCTTTTTGTTCTGAGTCTGTTCCTGGGTGGGGGCCACAAGACCAGATAAGCCAGTTTACTGGTATGGATGGTGCTAGACAGTCCATCTGATTGCAGGGTCTGAAAAATACCTCAAACACAAGTCTTAGGTTTTACCATAGTGATGTTATTTACAAGAGCAATTGGAGAGGTTAGGAATCTTGTGGCCTCTGGCTACATCACTCCTGAGCCATAATTTCTAATCTTATGACTAATTTGTTAGTTTTACAAAGGTGGTCTTGTCCCCAAACAAGGAAGAAGTTTGTTTTGGGAAGGGGCTCTTGTCATTCTTTTCTCAAAGTTAAACAGTAAAGTAAATTCCTCCCATAGTTAGCATGGCCTTCACCCAGGGATGAGCGAGGGCAGCTTGGAGATTAGAAGCAAGATGGAGTCAGTTTGGTCAGATTTCTTTCCCTGTCATAATTTTCCTATGTCAAATTTTTCTCATTGTCATAATTTTTGCAAAGGAGATTTCAGCATGAGACCTTCTGAAGTATTTAAAACTAAGATTTTTTTCTTTAGGGAGATGGGAGATTACTAGCATTTCTCTCATAAAAGTAGGTTTCAACACTTTATTTTATAGAACTTCCCTTTCTTTCTTAACTTATATTTAGCAACAGAAGGAGATTTTTGTACCTGTAACAAAAAGATGAGGAAAAAAGTAGACTGAGCTTAGTATATATTAATGGTATGTGCACAATGTTAGCAAAATTCTTGCTTACATTTTGCCTAAATATAAATATTTTTGACATAAATCAAAGCCTATTATAAGGAGCTATTTTTATACTAATAAATAGAAACTACCATGTAATCAGATCTTTCATTAACTAGCTTTGTGCCTGCCATAGATGGGATGATTGTGTCCTCCTCAAATTCATATGTTGAAATCCTAATCCCCAAGGTGATGGTATTGGGAGGTGGTGCCTTTGGAAGGTAATGAGGTCCTGAGAGTGGAGCCACATGAATAGAATTAGTACCCATATAAAAGAGACCTCAGGGAGCTCCCTTGCTCTTTTTGCCATGTGAAGACACATCAAGAAGAGAGTAGTCTGTGGATCAGGAAGTAAACCCTTAGGTATTGAATCTGCAGGTGCCTTGATATTGGACTCCCCAACTTCCAGAATTGTAAGAAATAAATGTTTGTCATTTAGGTCGCTCTGTCTGTGGGATTTTTACAGTACTTTGAACGGACTAAGGCAGTATCATTGGGTACATAATGTAAACTCTTTGGGCCTCAGCATGTGTGTGTGTGTGTGTGTGTGTATGGAAACAGAGAGACATAAATATAAATTTATATAAATATAAATGTTTCAGTTAAATAGGTTTTCTCCCAGTTCAAAAATTCAATTGTTGGCCAGGCGTGGTGGCCCATGCCTATAATCCCAGCACTTCGGGAGGCCAAGGCAGGTGGATCACTTGAGGTTAGGCGTTCGAGATCAGCCTGGCCAACATGGTGAAACCCCATCTCTACTAAAAATACAGAAATTAGCTGGGCTTGGTGGTGCACACCTGTAATCCCAGGTACTAGGGTGGCTGAGGCATGAGAATCACGTGAACCCGAAGGCGGAGGTTGCAGTGAGCTGAGATCATCCCACTGCACTGCAGTGTGGGTGACAGAGTGAGATTCTGTCTCAAAAAAAAAATTATTATTATTATTATTTAGGCTTTCATTTTGCAATAAAATTTCCAATTAGTAAAGAAGCCCAGGAAAATCAGAAAAAGTAACATTATATCAATTATTTTTGTTACTGAGTTTCAAGTCCCACTGGGATTAATAATTTGATTTAATAACAGTTTATAAATGGGGTTGTTTTTTCTCTTAACAGAGGAAAAAGTAACACCCAAATGCTTATTATACTAAGACCTATTGTGTTTAGATTTTTATCGCTTAAAAGCGGCAGAAAGCATTCCCTTTAGTATTGCCTAAAGGAAATGAAACAATTCACTTTTAATAGCAATACATCAGCTAAGTGAAATTTTGACACACATACTCCCCATGAAGAGTACCTTGAAAGAAAGACCAAAATCTTTTAAAAACTTTGTAGCACCAAAAAGTCCCATTTTCCTTGGGAACTTCCCATGATTCATGAGATTCCAAAAGTCTAAAGATTCAGATCTGTTGAAAACTGAAGGAAAATTCATTAACAATTGTGTTTATCAATATTTTAAAAGAACAAAGCTTAACATTTTAGTGACTGAGGAAGGCCGGATGTGAGACATTCTGAAACCATCTTCTGTGACCTGATTCCTATTAGATATAAAAATAAATCCAACCCAGTGGCCAGGAAGACTGCGCTGCTCTGCATAAAACTGAAAGCTAATCAAATTCTCTGATAATAATGAATCAAAGGATGAAAAATAGAGAAGTCTGGAAGAAGAGAGAAAGGAACTTATTTTAAATCTTAGAAACAAGAAAAAAGAACTTACCATATAAGCTGCGGTGACTACCTTTCCCACCAGCAGCACCACTCGTTGTGGGACCTGTTTCCCAGTGCTCCGCTGGGTGCTGTACACATACGTGAGAGTATAGCTCAGTTTGAGGCTAAGTGCATCCACGTAAGCAATTCAGGCATGTCTGAACAGATTTGGGCAAATCCATTCTTATGAAGGTGCTGAGGAGATCCTCCTGGAAAATAACTCACCTTAAGGGCAGAAAAAGTAAGACACCATGTGCCTAACCCAATATGAAAGCCTTAGTCATCAGAAGAGAGGGCAACTTTTGAGTCTACTCAGTCTTCAATAATACTGGGTCACTTGGAATTGTCTCCTGCTCATGGACCCTGTCTCAGTCAGGGAGAGAGAGCAAGCAATAAAAGGGCATTTCCACTAAAACTCAGTAAGGTATTGGCACCAGCAACACTACTTTGGTAGTCTTCTAATTCAATGTAACATAAAAAAGGAAAAGAGGCATGCCCCCTTTTTATTACAACCCAACAAATAGTTTTGGCCATATTCATCTGCTCTCACATTGCTACAGAGAACCATCTGAGCCTGGGCAATTTATAAAGGGAAGAGGTTTAATTGGCTCACACTTCCACAGGCTGTACAGGAAGCATGGCTGGGGTAGGGGGTAGCTCAGGAAACTTACAATCATGGCAGAAGGCAGAGGGGAGGCTGGCAAGTCCTACAAGGCTGGAGCAAGAGGAAGAGAGAGAGCAAAGGGGGAAGTGCCGCACACTGCCAAACAACTAGATCTTGTGAGAACCCACTATGACAAGAACAGCAAGGGGGAAATCTGCCCCCGTGATTTAATCACCTCCCACTAGGGCAACACTGGGGATTACAATTCAACATGAGATTTGGGTGGAGACACAAAGCCAAACCATATCAGGCATCTTGAGGGAGACAGTGAAAATGGAAATGCCCAGTAGGTGATGATAGCCCCCGGTGGTTAGGTAGCAGATACTTCAGAAGTAGCAGTGGGATCTCCTGGATTTCCCCTGTTAACTGACAGTATATTCATTGGCACTTATAGAAATTCACTATTACTTCTAGAAAGTCTTTAGACAGTGAGATGAATGTATTAGTCAAGAGAAGTTAGGTTGTAATAAAAAACATGTTGCTTCTACTTACAAATCAATAATCAGAAGCCTCATGGCCCTGCCGAACTGCAGCTTGGCAAGTGGATGTGGAGGAGTCTCAGCCCCAAAAAGTATGGAGGCTGTAAGCAAGGGATAGGGGGAGGAGCTGATAAAATGTATTCTTAATTTTACTGCATTCATTCTCACATACTGATGATACCAGGGAAGATAGTCAATTATATACATAAGTCTTTTATTTAATCCTCATGGCAGTAAGAGAAAACAGAGAAGTTAAGTAACTTGCCAGAAGTTACACAGCTGTTCAGGTCTCCTGGACTCCAAAGCTATTTGCTTTTTATTAGTCCATGTTTGCAAAAAAAAAATTATATGCCTTAAAATAGCCTCAAACATTCACTGAGTTCCTATTCTGTTATTATCTCAGTTTTCTCCACAACAACCCAGTAAGATGAGACTACTATTATCCTCAACAGGATCACAGAGGGTTAAGTAACTTGATCAAAGTTACTGCAAGCAGAAAAGATAAAATGTGAGCCCAGATCTTCTCCCTTCAACTGACTGGAATTTGAAATCCAATCAATTCCCAGTCTATTCCCAATCTGATGCTTTTTCCACCTCCTTAACTGGTGATGAAGATACTTCAATTATTCCTATTATCAATGTCATAAATCATAGGCCATAAACTATGGTTAGTTCAGTAACTGCTACTCTGGAGGAAAATAGCTTATTTCTAACAGAAACCTTTATTTTTCATTTGAGTAAGTCATTGAACATTTCCAAAGCATAGACTTCTTTGGCCTTCACAAGTAAAACAAAGATAATGGGTACATTAATTCTACTAAATACACATCAAGTACTTAAGAAAGATGCTTAACTCTAACTCCTAGGATGTTTTTGAAACAGAATCTGTAAAGAAAAAGACAATGTCAATTGACATAGTTGAGAAGAGAGGCAGGTGAAATGCTGTCAGGAAAGTTTAAAGGAAATTAATGAAGACTAAGAACAACTTTTATTTAATGTAAAGGGGAATGCATGTCATAAAAATGATAGGAAAACAAACCATATAGTAAGACTTTATTAGGGCATAGGTAGACAGAATCAAACCAGGGAAGATAAGAGCGTACTGTGCTAAAGAAAGACAACAGAGTTGTTGGGATATCCACTAAGTTACAAGTTATCTGCCATATGCAAAATCTAGCCCATTTGCAGATAAGTTTCGGGACTTGTCTCTTACAGATTAAACATTGTTTATCTGCAAATAGATTGATTTCTTTATATGGGCCTTAAACTATATAAATTTGTTAAAAATAACCTTTATAACAGGACATATTTGCAAGATGGCTCAGAATAATTACTCTGTCTTCAAATTATTGTGAAAACAAGGGGTGTTAGATTTAGTTTTCACCAGTTTCCTTAAAAGGCAAATCACAGGCTCCAATCAGAGAAAGCATCAAAATGGCTATATTTAAATTGGAAGTTGATACAGAGGGTCTACAAGAGGGTCTCAACTCTGACTGCTCATTAGAATTGCCTGAGGAACTGTCAATAAACATTGCTGTCTGGGCCTGTGGACAAAATTTCTAATTAAAGATGGGGAATCCAGGGCGCAGTACAAGGGCTGGTGACAAGCAATTATATTTTTAAAATTCTTCCCAGATAGTCTGATGTCTATCTGATGTCTGATGTCCCGTAGCATTCCACCATCAGTAGTGTATGAAAGTACATCTCTTTGACTAATCAGTCAACCCATTAAAAAAAAGACCACAAAGCAAAAACCCTAACTCTTGAGATTAGCCATGTCATGCTATGACCAATGTTAGTTATTAGTGTTACATTTTTACTTTGGTATAGTTTAATTATTAGTGTATTCTTAACAAATGCATATCATCAGTGACAAGAAGTCATATTTTTAATGAGATATCATTACAAGTTAGTGTTAAACTTCTCACCTTGATGAACATAATAAAAATTTTCTGCACATTTTACTGTGAAATCTAAAGCTTTATCTTTAGCAGTTCTCTCTGTTCAAACTTCTGAGCCCCATTCTTGTGTGTGGTGTGATGGCGCTCAGTATGTCTACTGTCTTTGTTCTTATACTCATCTATTCCTTTGTAATATGGTAATTAGTGTTAAGATGAAAGCTAATCCCGACTGTGAGGTTGCTGAGCTATTGTTACTGCTGGCTAATGAATCACTAGAAGACCAGGCACAGTAAAACAGAAAAAAAGGTTTTTCTTGTGTTCTCCATTGGTTTATTATTAGGAGTAGGGGAACAATGTACAAAATTTATCTCTAAGGCATAAATGACAGTAGTGATGGAAAAAAAAGCAAAACATATGAGATGAGAAACAGTGAGTTTTCAGAGGGCTATCAATAAGTTTAAGTCATTTTCTGTACTGGAAGAGCAGAAGTTCAGCATCAAAACCCAGATCCACTGGTGGAGGGGGAGTCTTTGGGGTTTTATATCTCTACCGAAAGAGCAAGCAAAATAATGTGTGTGTATATGTGCAGTTTTCAGGAGAGCAATACCTGTTACCTTTGCCAAAGGCTTATGAGTGAGGTATCTACAAATTGATATGAAGGAAAGCTATTTCTTCATATCTTCTCTTTCTTAGCAGAAACCAATACTGAGTCTTTTTCAACTAATCTTTTAGGGGCTCTTTGCTGGAATAATCTATAATACTTGGTGTATTTCTTCAGTATGTCCTTACAATAATTCCTAGTCAATATACAAGTATTGGAATCAGGCTTGCCTCTTCTGTACAGAAGGCCACTGGCATCGGGGTCTTAATTTCATGAATGGAAGTTGCTGTGGCTTCTCTTCCTTTTCTGCTAATACTACCTCTCATAACATTGTTTTAATCTTCTTATTCTGAACTTTTGCTTGACTGGTAGGTGGATCAGCTAGCTGGGTGTTACTGAGGTTTAGCACCTACTCAGACCCATGCTTATCTCTCTTGCTGTACAGATGAACAGGTTAGCATCCTCTGAAAGGACAGTATCTCAGCTCTCCCGAAAGAGTGGGAGAGGTAAAAGAGAGGGTCCCCATAACATTTTTTCCTAACTTTGAATCAGGTTTATGCATTCATCCATGGCTCTACTCTCATGATCATTCCAGTGCTATTAGAATGCATTGCATTTTAAAAAATCTGATAAATCTAGCAGTAGGAATGGACCTATCTTGCTCTTTACTAATAATCAGTGCTCAAGGCCAGACTGGTTACACAGAGAACCTTGACATCTAAATCATGCCATAGGCTTCAGCCCCACTCCATTAGGAGCCTGATGCCATCATCCATGCTTATAATAATTGCTCATAGTTATTGAAACATACTGCATATCAGGCATGTGACTTGTATTATCTCATTTACTCTCCACAACAGTTCTCCTAGGTAGGTCCAATGATCATTTACATATCATAAAACAAAGGTTTATTATAATCACATTAGTCATACAAGCTCATACAGCTAGTAGGTGATTGAGTTGGGATTTACACAGTTTAAATCTGTTTCTGACTTTAAGGCCTCCATGTTAAACTATATGAACTCCAGTGGTTTCTGGAAAAATCCAGAATATCCAAAGTACGTAGAGTCAGAGTTGGGGAAAGGATAGTCACTATGAGTTTGCCTCCTTGGAAATATAGTTATATATTATTCATAGGTATTTAAAATTACTTACTTATAGCAAGAACAATGAAAGTACTAAGTTTTGGTGTGAGCTTAGACAACATTGAAAACAACAAACAAAATCTTTATTACTACAGACCTTGAAAATACCTAGATATTTTCTAGAGAATATCCACAATTCTTTATTTGCTCATCAAAATTTACAGTGACTTTTCTTCAAGTAATAGCTTGATAAATTTTTAAAGTTTATTCTTCATTTGTTTAATTATTAATATCAGTGAATGTTTAGAAAATATTACATGTCTACATTTGAGTAACTCTATTTTAACACTGATGATTAACATTTATGGCATGTTGCATGTGTATGTTCACTGCAGCACTATTCACAATAGCAAAGACATGGAATCAACCTAAATGCCCATCAATGACAGACTGGATAAAGGAAATGTGGTTCATATACACATGGAATACTATGTGGCCATAAAAAGGAATGAGATCATGTCCTTTGCAGAAACATGGATGGAGCAAGAGGCCATTATCTTCAGCAAACTAGCACAGGAAGCGAAAAGCAAATACCACATGTTCTCACTTATAAATGGGAGCTGAACAATGAAAACACATGGATACAGGGAGGGTAACAACACACACTAGGGCCTGTCAGCAGCAGGGAGGGGTGCGTAGCGGTGAGAGCATCAGATTAAATAGCTAATCATTGCTAGGCTTAATATCTAGTGATGGGTTGATAGGTGCAGCAAACCACTATGGCACACGGTTTACCTGTGTAACAAACCTGCATATCCCGCACATATATCTTGGAACTTAAAAACTTTTATGGCATGTTTTAGAAACATGAAATAGTCTGATGGGGATCATTTTAGAATATGTAAGAGGGAATAGCTGGAGACACATTGGGAAGTCTGGCTGGAATTATATTGTAAAGGGCTTATATGCCATTTATTTTTTAAGTTAAGAAGCATCACAAAAAATGTTAGCCAGAGGAACAACATTGTTTTATAATAAGAAAGTACATAAACTTGAAAATTCAAAGTACGAATGTTAGAAATAAGCTATTTTTCTATTGTATTCATGTGTATCTCTAACATTTTTTCCTTGTTACTTATTTTAGAGAACAAGCTCATTTAGTATAGAGACCATATGAGTGGTTGTAAGTAGTTAAATCAAAAGGAGAGGGTCATCTAATTAAACTGCTAAAGAGGACAGGAATATCCAGGCCGAGGACCCTTTCTCTCTAACTCTGGGCTCTGCTTCTCTGTAAAGATCAGGCTTTATTCTCTCAAACCAGGGGACTCTATGGGCTGGAATTATGGCCTCTGGCATAATACAATGTGACAGCAAACACCAAAGCAATAGACCTTGATAGTTTTTTTTTAAAATGATAAAATGGGAGAGACCAGTTTTCAATCTGGCATGTAAAGAGCTTTTAAGTGATCACTACATGCTCACAAGTTAAAAGCTGAACAGTCTAAAAAATATTCAACTCTTCTTGGTTCTGTCATAGAAGTGAGGTCATGGGGAAAATTGCTGCCCCCAAAACAAGAAAGGCAGACAAACACAGAGAATTCCAAACACCAGAGCAGAAACCCATGAGCAGAAATCTCTGTGGGAATCACTGCAGGGGTTAGAAAACAATCACTATAATTGACGAATTGCTGAAGGCTCAGTGTGGACAAGCCTGGGAGTTATAAATGCCAGAGGGCCCTGTCCCAGGGGTGGAGGTTGTCCCCACACTTTTGTAAGTTTTGTTTCCAGGAGCTCAACCAGGTTCTTACAGCCAATAATGGAGAAAAGTCCCCTCATGCTTCTGACAAAGGCAGAGGAAAGGTAACCATGTAAAATATGTCAGAGCTTTCTGTTCTTAACAAGGCCTGCCCTTCAGATAAAATATTTTACCAGTGCCTAAACTACTGGATTTTTTCAAAGTCTCACTGACATGAGGAAAGAAAATGCTCAACCCCAGCCTCTGCTATCTTTCAATGTGGAGAAAGAAAATACCCAATTCCAGTCCACTTTATCCATCCTGTCACACCTAAGTGTGTGCATGTGGGTGGGGGAGACAGAGAAATACTTGTGAACTGCACAGTCCAGAGGCATTTGGTCACTAAAAGGCTGAGACCTAATCATAGGACTGTAGCACATTTCCCTTCCCTCACATCACACACCACATTACTAAAGACCTATATCCAGCAGCTCCTTTTACCCAGTACTCAAGAAAAAATTACAAGGCACCTCCCTCCCTCCCTTTTCTCTTTTCTTCCCTCTGTTGCCCAGGCTGGAGTGTAGTCGGCTCCCTGCAGACTGCCTGCCTCCGGCTCCCGTGATTCTCTTGCCTCGGCCTGTGGGCTGCCTGGGATTGCGGGCGCGCGCCACCACCCCTACCTGGTTTTTGTCCTATGGCTGGAGGCGGGGTTTCGCCATGTTGGCCAGGCTGGTCTCCAGCTCCTGACCTCCAGTGGTCTGCCCTCCTCCGCCTCCCGAGGTGCTGGGACTGCAGACGGAGTCTCGCTCACTCGGTGCTCGGTGTCGCCCGGGCTGGAGTGCGGTGGCGTGGTCTTGGCTCGCTGCAGCCTCCGCCTCCCAGCCGCCTGCCTTAGCCTCCCAGGGTGCTGGGATTGCAGCCCCTGCCCGGCCGCCGCCCAGTCTGGGAGGTGGGGAGAGTGTATGCCTGGCCGCCCATCGTCTGGGATGTGAGGAGCGCCTCTGCCCGGCCGCCCCGTCTGGGAGGTGAGGAGCGCCGCTGCCCGGCCGCCGCCCCGTCTAGGAAGTGAGGAGCGTGTCTGCCTGGCCGTCCATCTTCTGGGATGTGAGGCGCGCCTCTGCCCAGCTGCCCCATCTGGGAAGTGAGGAGTGCCTCTGCCCGGCTGCCCGTCATCTGGGATGTGAGGAGCGCCTCTGCCCGGCCGCCCCGTCTGGGAAGTGAGGAGTGCCTCTGCCTGGCTGCCCCATCTGGGATGTGAGGAGCGCCTCTGCCCGGTCGCCCCGTCTGGGAAGTGAGGAGCACCTCTGCCCGGTCGCCCCGTCTGGGAAGTGAGGAGCGCCTCTGCCCGGCCACCCCGACTGGGAAGAAGTGAGGAGCGTCTCTGCCCGGCCGCCCCATCTGGGAAGTGAGGAGCGCCTCTGCCCTGCCGCCCCGTCTGGGATGTGAGGAGCGCCTCTGCCCTGCCGCCCCGTCTGGGATGTGAGGAGCGCCTCTGCCCGGCTGCCCAGTCTGGGATGTGAGGAGCGCCTCTGCCCGGCCGCCCCGTCTGGGAGGTCTACCACAGAGGCCAGACGCAATGTGGCGGCTGGATGTGGTGGCTCACGCCTGTAGTCTCAACACTCTGGGAGGCCGAGGTGGGTTGATCACTTGAGGCTAGGAGTTCAAGACCAGCCTGGCCAACATGGTGAAACATATGAAAAATACAACAGACAAACCAACCAACCAACCCAGCGACAACAAAACAGGTCTACCCTGGAGTCATACTCTAATTTTTTCTATTTTCCTCCCTTTCTGATCCTTTATCCCACTTTCTTTTTCTTCCTCTTCCTTCTCCTTCTTCTTTGTCAAATAGAGGATTGAGTTATTATCGTTGATCCATACAAAGTCCCTCTCTCATTTATTTTCTTTAATTCCCACTCCCCATTTCTATTCCCCGTCTTCCCATGTGCAACCTTCCTAATATGTTTGATATGCATCTTTTTGTTTGTATGTATTTTTAGAAAATGTTTATTGTTTTGTGTACAAAAAAATTAATAAAAAAAGAAATATATATATATAAAAGAAAAAAAGAAAGAAAAAATTACAAGGCATACTAAAAAGCAAAAACAAACAAAAAAAAACACCAACATGGTCAGAAGAGACAAAGCAACCATCAGAATCACACTTAGATATGGTTGGGATGTTGGAATTATTAGATCTACAATTTAAAACAACTTTGATTAAGATACTAAGGGCTCTAAAGTATAAAGTAGACAGTATGCAAAAATAGATGAGCAATGTAAGCAAAGAGATGAAAATTCTAAAAAAGCAAAACAAAGAAAGGAGATGCTAGGAATAAAAAACACTCTAGCAGAAATAAAGAATGCCTTTGATGGGCTCATTAGTAGACCAGAAACTGCTGAGGAAAGAATATCTGAGATTGAGGATGTCAATAGAAACTTCTAAAATGGAAAGGCAAAGAGAAAAATGGCTGAAAAAAATGGAACAGAATATACAAAAACTGTGAGACAACAAAAAGTGTTACATGTGCATAATGGGAATATTACTAGGAGAAAAAAGAAAGGAAGAGGAGAAATATTTGAAGCCATAATGACTGTGAATCATAATGACTGTGAAAGTTAGACAAATCACAGATCCAGGAAACTCAGAGAACACCAAACAGGATAAATACCAGAAAACAGCATTTATGCATATCAAACTACAGTTTGAATATTTTCTAATATTCAAAGGTATTTCTAATATTCGAGGAAATCAAAGAAAAGATTTTGAAAGGAGCCAGAGAGAAAAAAAATCTTACCTATAGAGAAACAAAGATAAGAATTACATCGGACTTCTCAGAAATCATGCAAGCAAGAAGAGAATGAAGTGAAATATTTAAAATGTTCAGAGAAAACAAAACCCACCAACCTAGAATTTTGTACCATGTGGAATTGTCCTTCGAAAGTGAAGAAGAAATACTTTCTCAGATAAAAATTGAAGAAATTTGTTTCCAGTAGATCTGCCTTGCATGAAATGTTAAAAGAAATTCTTCAGAGAGAAAGGAAATTATGCAAGTCAAAAACTTGGCTTTACGTAAAGGAAGAGCATTATAAAAAGAGTAAGTAAGGGTAAAAAAAACCTTTCATTTCCTTATTTTTAACTAATCTAACAGATAACTGTTTGATACAATAATAGCAACAAAGTTTTTAATTATGTTTCCTTATATATCATATGTATTATACATGCATATATATTATATACACTTATGTAATGTTTAATGACAGCAATGATACAAAGGACAGGATTCAGATATTAGTATTATTTTGTTATTACAAGTTACTTGCATTACCTATGAAGAGATATACTGTTATTTGAAAATGGACTTGAATTAGTTGTAAGTGTATATTACAAACTCTAGGGCAACTACTAAAAAAAAAAAGAGAAGTATAATTGACATGCTATGAAAGGAGAGAAAATGGAATCCCATAAAATGCTCAGTTAATACCACAAAAGGCAAAATAAAAGAGTGGAAGAAAAAATAAGAACAAAGCATAAAGGCAACAAGTAAAAAAGAACAAATATGGCAGATAAATCCAACTATATCAATAATTACTTTAAACATCAATGGTTTAAATATACCAATTAAAAGAGAAATTGTTAGAATGAATCAACAATTTTAAAGACCCTACTTTGTGTTCTTTACAAAAAATCCATTTTAAGGTAAAGACACATATATATTAAAGGAAGTTATTTGGGGAGTAGAAGTATGCTACCCAATGGAAATTTGGATCTAGATAAAGGAATAAAAAGTATCAGAAATAATAAATATATGAGCAAGTATTAAAAATGTATTTTTCTAATTTTTAATTTTTTTGTAAGATAACTGCTTAAAGAAGCACAAACAGCTCCTTGTGAGACTTCCACACATGAAGAAGTAAAATATATGATAACAATGGCACAAAATATGGGAGAAGGAAATAGACTACTGTAAGTTTCTTATGCTACATATGAGGGTAGAATGTGGCAAATTAAAGATATATATTGTAAACCATTAAGCAATCATTGAAAAAGAGGGAGTAGGGCTAATAAGCTAATGTGTAGATAAAAAGGAATCATTAAAGATAATCCAAAATAAGGCAGTAACAGAGAGAGAAAGAACCACAAGAAGACAGGACTAATAGAAAATCCTAGAAGAAAACCTAGACAATACCATTCAGGACATAGGCATGGGCAAAGACTTCATGTCTAAAATACCAAAAGCAATGGCAACAAAAGCCAAAACTGACAAATGGGATCTAATTAAACGAAAGAGCTTCTGCACAGCAAAAGAAACTACCATCAGAGCAAACAGGCAACCTACAGAGTGGGAGAACGATAGCAAGATGATAAACCTAAAAGCAATTATACAGATAATTACATTAAATAAAAATAGCTTAAATTCCTCAAATTAAAAGGTAGAAGTTATTAGATTGGATTAAAAAGCAAGAGCCAACTATATGTTGTGTAAAAGTAGTTGCCTAAATACAAAGCAATTCATAAATTAAAATTAAAATAATTGAAAAAAGATCATGCAAACTTAAGAAACCTGCAGTGGTTTTATTTGTATCAAAATGGACTTTAAGATGAAAAGTAATAGCAAGGATAAGGAAAACTATCTCATGATGACATAGAGTCAAATCTTTAGGAAATTATAGCAATCTTACGTGGTATGCACCCAAAACCAGGTCGTATTTATAGAGCTAAAGGAATAAATAGATAAATTCACAATGATAGTTGTAGATTTCAGCACTTCTCCCTCAGTAGTTAATAAACAAGTAAATAAGATATCAGCAAGGATATAAAAGGCTTAAACAAAACTATCAACCAGCTTGACTTAATAATACATATTTTTCCCCTAGTCCCACATCCCCCAACAGGCCCCGGTGTGTGATGTTCTAGGGGAGGGATAGCATTAGGAGAAATACCTAATGTAGATGACGGGTTGATGGGTGAAGCAAACACCATGGCACATGTGTACCTATGTAACAAATCTGCACCTTCTGCATATATATCCCAGAACTTAAAGTATAAAAAAAAGAAAAAGAAAAATAATAATACACATTTTTTGAATGCTGCACCAAACAACAGAATACATGTATATTTTCTCAAGTTAATATGGGACGTTTAACAAAGGTAGACTATATTCAAGGCAATAAACAAGTCTTTTTTTTAACTCTATAATTTATTTATTTATTTTACTTTTTTATTATACTTTAAGTTCTGGGTTACATGCGCAAAGCGTGCAGTTTTGTTACATAGGTATACACGTGCCATGGTGGTTTGCTGCACCCATCAACCCGTCACCTACATTAGGTATTTCTCCTAATGTTATCCCTCTTCTATCCCCCAACCCCCTGACAGGCCCCGGTGTGTGATGTTCCCCTCCCTGTGTCCATGTGTTATTGTTCAACTCCCACTTATGAGTGAGAACATGTGGTGTTTGATTTTCTGTTCCTGTGTTAGGCAGTAGGCCTTGCTGAGCTGCAGGGGGCACCACCCAATTCAAGCTTCCCTGCAGCTTTGTTTACACTAGGAGCATAGAACCGCCTACTCAAGCCTCAGCAATGGCAGACACCCCTTCCCCCGCCAAGCTCCCGCTTTGCAGGTTGATCTCAGACTGCTGCTGTAGAAGTGGGCAAGCCTCCGTGGGCCTGGGACCCACCGAGCCAGTTACAGGAGGGGATCTCCTGGTCTGCCAGTTGTGAAGACCGTAGGAAAAGAGCAGTATTTTGGCAGGAGTGTACTGCTCCTCTAGGTACAGTCACTCTTGGCTTCCCTTGGCTAGGAAAGGGAAATCCCCTGACCCCTTGCACTTCCTGGGTGAGGCGATGCCCCTGCCCTGCTTTGGCTCGCCCTCCGTGGGCTGCAACCAATGTCCAACTAGTCCCAATGAGATGAACCAGGTACCTCAGTAGGAAATGCAGAAATCACCCATCTTCTGCCTTGATATCACTGGGAGCTGTAGATCGGAAATGTTCCTATCTGGCCATCTTGGACGTGTCTTCCCAATAAATAAGTCTTAAGCTTAAGAGGATTTAAATAACAAAAGTATATTCTGACCACAACAGAATTAAACCATAAATTAATAATATATCTAAAAAGTATCCTAAATATTTAGCTATTAAACCATTTACTTTACATGTACTTTAACTCATGAATCAAAGAAGAAATCATAAGGGAATTTAGAAAATATTTTCAAGTGAATGAAAACAAAAACAAAATCTAGAGAATTCTTCTAAACCAGTGCTTGTAGCAGAAATTTTATATCATTAAATGCTTATATTAGAAAAGAAGATTTAAAAGTCAATGATCAAAGTTTCCACCTTTTTGCTCCTACAAAAAAAGTACATTAAATGCAAATAAAGAAAAACAGAATCCATAAAGGTAAGAACAGAAATCACTGAAATAAAAAACAGAGTAACAATAGGGAAAAGTAATGAAACCCGAAGCTAGACCTTTGTAAAGAACAATAGAATTGTTAATTTTCTAGGTCAGTCGTTCTTAACCAGAGGTAATTTTGCCTCCCAGAGGACACTTGATGATGTCCAGAGACATTTTTGTTGCCACAGTTGAGAGGTGGTACTGGAATGTAGAGGTCAGGAAAGCTGCCAAACATCCTACAATGCACAGGGCAGTCTCCCACAACCAAGAATGTCACTAGTACCCTAGTTGCCCCCCCACCCTAATGTCATTAGTATTGATTGTTACTGAGAAACTTCCCTAGTCAGACTCCTGACAACACAATTACTGATACAATGGACAAAGATTACAACAGATCCTACAGATATTAATGGTAAATAAGGGAATATTATGAATAAATTTATGCCATAAAATCCAACAACATGAGTAAAATAGATGAACAAAACTTCCCAAGTTCATTCAAATATAAATAGATAACCTGGATATACCTATATTCTACTAAAGAAATTCAATTTGTAGTTTAAAGCCTCCCAACAAAATAAAACTTTAGTCTCAGATGGCATCATAGGTGAATTCTACCAAAACTTTCGGCAAGAGATAATACTAATTCTACGTAAACTGTTCCAGAAAATAGAAGAGAAGAAGCATTTTCTAACATATTTTATGAGGCTAGCAGTATCCTGATTCTAAAGCCAGACAAATATTACAAGAAGAGAAAACTTTGGGAAAATACCCATACATGAAAATAGATGCAAAAATCCTTAAGAATATGTTGCCAAATGAAAATCAGCAATATATTTAAAAGATAATACTGTGTGACCAAGTGGGATATATCCTGAGAATGCAAAGTTGTATTTGTATTTAAATAAGTCAATGCAATTTTTCATATTAGCACATGAAAAAAATCATCTCAATAGATGAATAAAATGCATATGACACCCACTGTAATTTTTTAAAAATTTTTATTCAACTAGGAATAAAGGGAAACTTTCTTCACCTGAAAATGTTTATCTAGGCAAAAGCTACAACTAACATTATACTTAATAGTGAAAGGAAAATGCTTTCCCTCTAAGTTCAGGAAAAAGGGAAGGATGTTTGCCCTTACCACTTTTATTTAACATTGTACTTCATGTCTTAGCCAATACGATAAGGACAAACAGGAATAAAAACCATATATATTAGTAGGAAAGAAGTAAAACTATTCTCAGATAATATGATCACTTATCTAGAAAATTCTAAGGGCTTTCCAAAAAGCTACTAAAGCTAATAAATGAACTTAGCAAGATTACAAGAGAAATACAAAAAGCGATTGTATTTCTATAATAACAATGAATTGTTGAAAATTACTGTTTTACCTCCACACAAAATATTTGCCAAACCCTGCTGCAGACATTATTCTGTTTTCCTTCTTTTCACATCAGACTTCTTAAAAATGTAGCACATAATTTCCTTACCTCCCTTTCACTCCTCAAACCAAATGCCATTTGGTTTCTGTCTTCAGCCCTCCACCTGAATATGCTTGAATCAAGATTACTAGTGAACACTTAGCTGCCAATCCAAACGATGTTATTCAGCTTTTTTTTCCTATGTAAGTTATTATCGTCATTTGACACTATGGACTATGGCCTCCTTTTTAAAAAATTTTTATTTATGTATTTAATTATTTATTTTATTTTATTTTTATTTCCATAGATTATTGGGGAAAGGTAGTGTTTGGTTACATGAGTACATTCTTAAGTGGTGATTTGTGAGATTTTGGTGCACCCTTCACCCGAGCAGTACACACTGCACCCTATTTGTAGTCTTTTATCCTCCACCCCCTTCCCACCCTTCCCCCTTGAGTTCCCAAAGTCCACTGTGTCATTCTTATGCCTTTGCATTCTCATAGCTTAGTTCCTACTTATGAGTGAGACTATATGATGTTTGGTTTTCCATTCCTGAGTTACTTCACTTAGAATAATAGTCTCCAATTTCATCAGGAGGCTGTGAATGCCATTAATTCATTTTTTATGGCTGAGTAGTATTCCATCACATATACATATATGTGTGTGTATATATACACATATATGTACATGTTATATATGTGTATGTGTACATATATGTACATGTTATATATGTGTATATGTACATATATGTACATGTGATATATACATATATGTACATGTGATATATACATATATGTACATGTGATATATATCACATATATGTACATGTGATATAATATATATCACAGTTTCTTTATCCACTCATTGATTGATGGGCATTTGGGTTGGTTCCACCTTTTTGCAATTGCGAATTGTGCTGCTATAAACATGCGTTTGCAAGTATCTTTTTCATATAATGACTTCTTTCCCTGTGGGTAGATAACCAGTACTGGGATTTTTCCACTGTGTAGATAACCAGTACTGAGATTGCTGGATCAAATGGTAGCTCTACTTTTAGTTCTTTAAGGAATCTCCACATTGTTTTTCATAGTAGTTGTATCAGTTTACGATCCAATCAGCAGTGTGGAAGTGTTCCCTGCTAACTATATCCATGCCAACATGTACTATTTTTGACTATAGCAATTCTTGCAGGAGTAAGGTTATCACACTGTGGTTTTGATTTGCATTTCCTTGATCATTAGTGATGTTGAGCATTTTTTCATGTGTTTTTTGGCCATTTGTATATCTTCTTTTGAGAATTGTCTATTTATGTCCTTATCCCTTTTTGGTGGGATTGTTTGGTTTTTTCTTGCTGATTTGTTTGAGTTCCTTGTAGATTCTGGATATTAGTCCTTTGTCAGATGTATAGATCGTGAAGATTTTCTCCCACTCTGTGAGTTGTCTGTTTACTCTGCTGACTATTCCTTTTGCCATGCAAAAGCTCTTTAGTTTAATTAAGTCCCAACTATCTATCTTTGTTTCTGTTGCATTTGCTTTTGGGTTATTGGTCATGAAATCCTTGCCTAAGCCAATGTCTAGAAGGGTTTTTCCAATGTTATCTTCTAGAATTTATATAGTTTCAGGTCTTAGATTTAAGTCCTTGATTTTTGCATAAGGTGAGAGATGAGGATTCAGTTTCATTCTTCTAAGTGTGGCTAGCCAATTATCCCAGCACCATTTGTTGAAAAGGGTGTCTTTTCCTCACTTTATGTTTATGTTTGCTTTGTCAAAGATCAGTTGGCTGTAAGTATTTGGGTTTATTTCTGGGTTCTCTATTCTGTTCCATTGGTCTATGTGTCTATTTTTATACCAGTACCATGCAGTTTTGGTGACTATGACCTAATAGCATAGTTTGAAATCAGGTAATGTGATGCCTCCAGATTTGTTCTTTTTTCTTAGTCTTGCTTTGGCTATGCAGGCTTTGTTTTGGCTCCATATGAATTTTAAAATTGTTTTTATTCTAATTCTGTGAAGAATGATGATGGTATTTTTATGGGAATTGCACTGAATTTGTATAGTGCTTTTGGCAATATGGTCATTTTCACAATATTGATTCTACCCATCTATGAGCGTGAGATGTGTTTCCATTTGTTTGTGTCATCTGTGATTTCTTTCAGCAGTGTTTTGTAGTTTTCCTTGTAGAGATCTTTCACCTCCTTGGTTAGGTATATTCCTAAGTATTTACTTATTTATTTATTTATTTTTGCAGCTATTGTAAAAGGGGTTGAGTTCTTGATTTGATTTTCAGCTTGGTCACTGTTGGTGTATAGAAGAGCTACATATTTGTGTACGTTAATTTTGTATCTGGAAACTTTGCTGAATTCTTTTGTCAGTTCTAATAGCTTTCTGGAGGAGTCTTAGGGTTTTCAAGGTAAACAATCATATCTTCAGCAAACAGTTACAGTTTGACTTCCTCTTTACTGATTTGGATGCCGTTTCTTTCTTTCTGCTGTCTGATTGCTCTGGCTAGGACTTCCAGTACTGTGTTGAAGAGGAGTGGTGAGAGTGGGTATCCCTGTCTTGTTCCAGTTCTCAGAGGGAATACTTTCAGCTTTTCCCTAATCAGTATTATGTTGGTTGTGGGTTTGTCATAGATGGCTTTTATTACATTGAGGTGTGTCCTTTGTAAGCCCATTTTGCAGAGAGTTTTAATCATAAAGCAATGCTGGATTTTGTCGAATGCTTTTTCTGCATCTATTGAGATGATCGTGTCATTTTTGTTTTTAATTCTGTTTGTGTGGTGTATCACATTTATTGACTTGTGTATGTTAAGCCATACCTGTATCCCTGGTATGAAACCTGCTTGATCATGGTGGATTTTCTTTTTGATATATTGCTGAATTTGGTTAGCTAATATTTTGTTAAGGATTTTAGCATCTGTGTTCATCATGGATATTGGTCTGTAGTTTTCTTTTTCGGTTATGTCCTTTCCTGGTTTTGGTATTATGGTGATACTGGCTTCATAGAGTGATTTAGGGAGGGTTCCCTCTTTCTCTCTCTTGTGGAATAGTGTCAATGGGATTGGCACTGATTCTTCTTTGAATGTCTGGTAGAATTCTGCTGTGAATCCATCTGGTCCTGGACTTGTTTTTGTTAGTAATTTTTAAATTACCATTCCAATCTTGCTGCTTGTTATTGGTCTGTTCCGAGTATCTAATTCTTCCTGATTTAAGCTAGGAGGGTTGTGTCTTTCCAGGAATTTATCCATCTCTTCTAAGCTTTCCAGTTTATGTGCACAAAGGTATTCATAGTAGCCTTGAATGATCTTTTGTATTTCTGTGGTGTCAATTGGAATATCTTCCACTTCACTTCTTATTGAGCTTATTCAGATTTTCTCTCCTCTTTTCTTGGTTAATCTTGCTAATGATCTATCAATTTTATTTATCTTTTCAAATAACCAAATTTTTGTTTCATTTATCTTTTGCATTTTTTGTTTGTTTCACTTTCATTTAGTTCTGCTCTGACTTTGGTTATTTCCTTTCTTCAGCTGTGTTTGGGTTTGGTTTGTTCCTGTTTCTCTAGTTCTTGAGGTGGGACCTTAGATTTTCTCTTTGTGCTCTTTCAGACTTTTTGATTTAGGCATTTAGGGCTATGAACTTTAGCACCACTTTTGCTGTATCCCAGAGGTTTTGATAGGTTGCGTCACTATTGTCATTCAGTTCAAACAATTTTTTAATTTCCATCTTGATTTTATTTTTGACCCAATGATCATTCAAGGGCAGACTATTTAATTTCTATGTATTTGCATGATTTTGACGGTTCCTTTTGGAGTTGATTTCCACTTTTATTCCACTGTGCTCTGAAAGAGTGCTTCATATAATTTCAATTTTCTTAAATGTATTGAGGGTCATTTTGTGGCCTATCATATGGTCTATCTTGGAGAAAGTTCCAGGCACTGTTGAATAGACTGTATATTCTGAGGTTGTGGGATGGAATTTTCTGTATATATCTATTAAGTCCATTTGTTCCAAGGTATAGTTTAAATTTATTGTTTCTTTGTTGACGTTCTGTCTTGATGACCTGTCCAGAGCTGTCAGTGGAGTATTGAAGTCCACTACTCTTATTGTGCTGCTGTCTGTCTCATTTCTTAATCTAGTAGCAATTGTTTTATAAATTTGGGAGATTCAGTGTTAGGTGCATATATGTTTAGGATTGTGATATTTTCCTGTTGAACAAGGCCTTTTATCATTATATAATGCCCCTCTTTGTCTTTTATCACTGCTATAAATTTAACTGCTTTAAGGTTTGTTTTGTCTGTTATAAGAATAGCTACCCCTGCTCACTTTTGGTGTCCATTTGCATAAAATGTCTTTTCCACCCCTTTACCTTAAGTTTATATGAGTCCTTATGTGTTAGGTGAGTCTCTTGAAGGCAGCAGATAGTTGCTTGGTGAATTCTTATCCATTCTGCAATTTTGTATCTTTTAAGTGGAACATTTAGGCCATTTACATTCAGTGTTAGTGTTGAGATATGAGGCACTATTCCATTCATTGTGTTATTTGTTGCCTGTATATCTTGGTTTTTTGTTTTTGCTTTTTAAATTGTATTTTTGTTTTATAGGTCCTGTGAGATTTATGCTTTAAAGAGTTTCTGTTTTGACGTGTTTCCAGGATTTGTTTCAAAATTTAGTGCTCCTTTTAGCAGTTCTTGTAGCAGTGGCTTGGTAGTGGCGAATTCTGTCAGCATTTGTCTGAAAAAGACTATATCTTTCCTTCATATATGAAGCTTAGTTTCACTGGATACATAATTCTTGGCTGATAATTGTTTTGTTTGAGGAGGCTGAAGATACAGCCCCAATCCCTTTTACTTTGTGGGGTTTCTGCTGAGAAATCTGCTCTTAATCTGATAGGTTTTCCTTTATAGGTTACCTGGTGCATTTGTCTCACAGCTCTTAAGATTCTTTTCTTCATCTTAACTTTAGATAACCTGATGACAATGTGCCTGGGCAATGATTTTTTTGCAATGAATTTCCCAGGTGTACTTCGTGGTTCTTGTCTTTGGGTGTCTAGGTTTCTAACAAGGACACCATGGACTACGTCCTTCTGATATTCTCTCTTGCTTCAGCTTCCACAGCACCATCTTCTTCTGATTTTGCTCTTAACTCTCTCTTCACACATTTTCAGTCCTTTTTTAAAAAACAAGCTCTTCATCTTCTATATGTCTTTAAAATGTTAGTCTTCATTATTCTTGGGCCTTATCTCTAACAACTCCACATACCTTCATTTCCACTGCTCCTTTATTCACCATATTCTTGGTTTTGATACCTTCTGAGCACTAGACCTGCATTCTTCAGCCATTTTTTGGATTTTCTATTTTGATATCTCAAAAATGCCTCATACTTGTATTTCCTAAAACATCTTGCCTTTTTTTCTCCACCTTGATCAATGATACCTTTCTCCACATTTGTGCCCAAGCTAGATATCTGGGATTCATTGCTGATTTCATTTTCTGGCAGTTTCCATGAACACTTTATCTTTCTACCCACCCTCTACCCCTTATTTTCTTTTTTTTTTTTTTTTTTTTTTTTTTTTTTGATTGAGACGGAGTCTCGCTCTGTCGCCCAGGCTGGAGTGCAGTGGCGCGATCTCGGCTCACTGCAAGCTCCGCCTCCCGGGTTCACGCCATTCTCCTGCCTCAGCCTCTCTGAGTAGCTGGGACTACAGGCGCCCGCCACCACGCCCGGCTAATTTTTTGTATTTTTAGTAGAGACAGGGTTTCACCGTGGTCTCGATCTCCTGACCTCGTGATCCGCCCGCCTCGGCCTCCCAAAGTGCTGGGATTACAAGCGTGAGCCACCGCGCCCGGCCTACCCCTTATTTTCTCCATGTCCTTTTGCTCCTCTGCAGTATTACTGCCACCCTTTAGTTTAGAGCTTCTTTCATCTTGACTAGGCTCTTACCTGGTTGTTTTGCCTCTGGCCTTCCCTGCTTCCAGTACCAATAATTGTCTGCCTTCTCTTTACAAATATATATCGGATTATGCCATTCCCCTGCTTAAAACTCCATTGTTATCTAAATGTATAGCATTCCCTTCCTGAACAGGCGTTTGGAGATTCTAAAGAAATAAATTCTGCTTTTTCCATTACTCAAAGTTCTACAAAAAAAGTTGGAGCTGAAAAACTTTGAAATGTTAATTATTTGATAAATTACTTTATCAATGAATTTACTGAAAGCTATTGAGCATTTGTTATGTGCCCAGCTATGTATTAGATATTATATCCATTTTATCTCAGAATATGATACAAATTTTAAATAATTTTTCTTGTTATTTACAAGTTATATAAGTATCTCTTATCCACTACTGGACTGCAAGATTGATCTTCTATTGTCAATCATGAGCAGCTGATAAGTAATAAAATAAATAACTGTAAATATCTAGCAAATCCACCTCTATTGTCAGTAATTGAAGAGAAAAAAAGTAATGGCTGTGATCTCTAAGTTACGTGAAAAGGACATAAAGTAATTTCCAGAAATCAAGTGGTCTGCCTTATAAATGAGTGATCATATTGATATTTTAGTGACAAATGTCTACTTATTCCCTTGAATAAATTGTGTTTTCTTCAAATACATAAATACTACATATATTTTCATGTTCTAAACTATGAATGGGAAAATCAGCACAGAACACAGTTTCAGAGTCATCACAGAACAAGAAACTTCTTTTATGCTATAAATATAAACTCTTCTGTATTTCTACCTTACTAGAATCATCTCTTTTTGAAGCCTATTTAGCAATAAAATCCCTCTTCTCATTTCATCCTGTTAGAAGCCTCCAAAGAGCACTTAGGGAAATTCTCACTCCCATACATGAACGAGATCCATCTATACTGAATCACTGAAATTCCATCAAACTGTACAAAATATCTCTGACATTACAAGGCTAGAACAGAGCTATGAGTGTTCAACCCTTAGTGACAGACTGATTACTGCCTGCACATTTCTGGAATAGAGTCATAGCCTATATTCCTACAAATACCCAATAATTTAAGTAGTTAAATCTATGAGCTCTTTTCTGAAGGTTTGTCCTGAAAGTCCCTTTTGTGTCAGAAATCTGTTTAAAAGCAATGCTTTCTACTCCTTGTTCTGTTGTTATAGCAACCATCATACTTTAGGTATATGGAAAGAAAGGAACGCCACCTAACCAATAACATTCAATTGTCATGACACTTGCTATGTTAAATACAAAATGACAAACCAATTTCTCACTGCAGAAGCATAAAATCAGGATTGAACTATACATTCAGATCCCATTTGACATATATGTATAATGGTGATAGTTGTAGTGGTAGTGAGGGGTAATAGAATCAGAGAAGGGGGATTAGAAAAGAAAAAAGAAAATAATATTAGACACATGTAAAATAAGCTTTAAAAAGTGTGAAAAAGTTCAAATGCAATGTTTATTATACTATCCACGTATTGAAATACTAACGATAAACTGGCCAGCTCCTATGAAAGTATAAAATATGAGGTCTGTGATTTACTTATCCAGTAAAAAAGCTTACCACCTATGTGCATTTTTTTGGATTTAAAGACATATCTATAAAATAACCTTAATATTATTATATCCTTAAAATCCTATTTTGGTGGGTTGTTCCACTAAAGCTAAGAGAATCATCATGTAGAACCCTAGGGTTCTAGAGAAAGTTCATGCCATCAGCCAAGAAGAATTATAAACAATTCAGAAAACAGCTCCAGGCATGCTACCAGGCACACTGGTAGACAGAGGGCCTGACTGGGAGGCAACAAGTAACTATGTGGCCAGAGCTGCTTATCGTAAGTTGAGTTTTGTCAGATTCACAAAGTCATAAGATTTGGTGAGTCTAGCACCAGTATTCATTTAAGATGGAAATGCTGTATCTGGAAGCAGCCATGAGTACAGGCCAGAGGACAAAAGTAGCTGCATGAACAAGTGCCACAGATTCACATGTCACTGAACACTGCTGCCTGGGCTCTCATCCTTAGCTTGTATGTATGGTCACAAGGGTGGGGATTCCTTTTATGACACCTGGTGAAAGAGGAAAAAAGCCACCCTTAGTTTATGGATACAGTAGCTCAATGTGTGGGTGCAAGCCAAAGAAGACTGCTGCTGCATTGCAGTGCCACTGAGGTATGGCCCTAAGATTCAGCAGTAAGGAGATATCCTCACAATGGACACAGGTTTGTGGAGTGTGTTCTTTTCCTTGTGTAGAAGAAGTGCCTCAAAATAAGGATATACTGACGTTCATGGGTAATGGTGAATGGCTTAGCTGAATATTTAGAAGCTGGAAAGAGAAATACTTAAAGATCAGGGATAAGAAATTCTGGAAAAGAGGCATATGAATAACCTCCAACTTGACAGAATGACTCAGCCATTACATTATCCGGCCTCTGTCATCAGCCACTCCTGTGCTAGCACAATGGGTTCATGAATGGAGTAGGCATGTTGACAGCGCCAAAGGATATGAGGGATTATGTGGGATCCCATTCACTAAAGCTAATTTTGCTACTGCTGCTGTGAGATATCAAATCTGCCAGGAGCTGGGTCCATATACAGCTTAATTCCTTGATGAGACCAGCCAGGCCCTTGGAATCAACTTGGAAGCAATGGGATCAATTGGAAGGTGATCACAGTCTCCTTTAGAAGCTCATTCCAGATCAAGTTATTATGCTGGGTTTATACTTAGAAGTTTTAATTTCCATTTTGATAGACAGATGTTAGATAAATTTATTTTAATATTCCCTATTAAAAATTAATTTTTGGCTTGACAGTCTATACCAAATAAAATGTTGCTGAATCTTGCTCACTAAAATGGAAATGGTTCCAGAATGAAATCAGTCATCAATCATTCCTCAGCATGAATAACTCATTTTGGTTAGATCTGGGTATTAATAAAACAAAAGTTAAAGTACCCAGTCTTTTTTAAAAATTTTATTTTAAGAAGGCATATTTTATTTTTAGAATATTTCTGTAGCAGAAAGTATCTGGTACAGGGCCTTTTTATTCGCTGCTCTTTTTTCGTTGAGATGGAGTCGCGCTCACTCACCCAGGCTGGAGTGCAGTGGTGCAATCTCTGCTTACTGCAACCTCCACCTCCCAGGTTCAAGTGATTCTCCTGCTTCAGCCTCCCAAGTAGCTGAGGTTACACGCATGCCACCACGCCTGGCTAATTTTTGTATTTTTAGTAGAGATGGGGTTTCACCATGTTGGCCAGGTTGATCTCGAACTCCTGACCTCAGGTGATCCACTCACCTCGGCCTCCCAAAGTGCTGGGATTACAGGTGTGAGCCGTGACCACACCTGGCCTATTTGCTGCTCTTTCTATCTAGAGCCATTTTATTGTTCTAAATACTACTCATCCTTCAATTCTCAGCTTACATGTCATTTCCTCAGGGGAGATTTTCTTGACCTTGGACTAGGGTGGCTCCTCCTTGATAGGCTCTGTTTTTCAAATGTGAAGCATGGTCTCTCCCATTAGACCAAGTTTGTCCAAAGCGTGGCCCGTGGGCTGCATGTAGCCCAGACAGCTTTGAATGCAGCGCAACACAAATCCATAAACTTTTTTAAAACCATTATGAGATTTTTTTGTGTGATTTTTTTAAAGCTCATCAGCTATTGTTAGTGTTAACATATTTTATGTGTGGCCCAAGACAATTCCTCTTCTTCCAACGTGGCCAACGGAAGCCAAAAGATCAGACACCCCTGCATGAAACCATAGCTTTGGGGAGGCAGGGGCAATGTTTATCATCACTGCGGTATTCCTAGTGCCCAGTCCAGTGATTGTTTCACTCCATGTACGGTTTGTTGAATGAATAAATTGCATTGCATTTAAAAGAGATCTTAATGATAATGAAATTGGGTCATAGGACAGTTTCTTGTGTTGCTTATGGTCTTGTAGTTAATTAACAGTGATATTAAAACTGGAATGCTACAAAGAACTCTGAATTTGTCTGAACAAACTCAAGGTCTTTGCCAGGTTCCCTCTTATCAATGAGTAAGGCTGAAGTCTCAAGTAATTCCTCAAAGTTTTATCAAGCTCTTCCTTTTTGCTTGTCTTTATATTGTTTTTCCTTTCTCTGAGGTTAATTCTCTCTCCCTCCACCAGACACTTTCAGAATGACTCTTTACTTGGATTTTTTTGTTTAGTTTCAAATACTTTGATTTGCCCCACACCGTCTTTCAGTGTTTTTGTCACACATTCTGTAACTCTTGGAGTAGCCTGTCTCACCTCTCACATCTATGCCCAGCTCCAGAACCAAATCCTTGCACAGTACCCCAGGCTCTGCTTTTTCTATACAGTAGTCCCCCCTTATCTGCACTTTCCCTTCCTGTGATTTCAGTTACCCACAGTCAACTGAAATCCAAAAACAAGTGAGCATATTACAATAAGGTATTTTGAGAGAGAAAGAGAGAGAGATCACTTGCACATAACTGTTATTACAGTATATTGTTATAATTGATCTATTTGATTATTAATTATTGTTGTTACTCTCTTACTGTGCCCAATTTATAAGTTAAACTTTATCATAGGTATGTATGTATTGGAAAAAACATAGTATATATAGGATTCGTTACTATTCATGGTTTCAGGCATCCAATGGGGGTTTTGGAAAATATTCCCCACTGATAAGGGGGAACAAGTGTATTGTGTTTGGGAGTCTGAGACTTGTCCATCGAATCCAGATTACACGGAGTTACAATTGAACAATACTTTCCTAGGGCATAGGCTTATTCAGTCCTTAAGTTCTGAATATGAACAGAGGGCTTGTTTACTGTGTGCCAAACATTGCGTTCAAAACTTTACAGCTTTAAACATGTTAACTCACTGAATCCCCAACAGCCATAACTTGCCTGAGGTCACACAGTAATGAGTGACTTGAACGTAGGTGCTTCAGCTCCAGAATCCATACTGTCAACTACTATATTATATTACCTCTAAGTGGAACTGGCTAACCCAAATGCACTAGTAAACTTGAGAAAACAGACAGAAAATGCCCTCATAATAGGCAGAGAAAAAATAAGCAGGTAAAACGAAAAGGCAAGGACAGTGGTAAGAATTCATGGGCAGGCAATGCTGAGCAGAATATTCTTTTAAGTTGAATATACATCTTGTGAAGTTGCACGTATTCAAATGTGTCCTGATAATTTGGCAAGTACCATCTGGACTTCAAAAGTAAGGATAGGGCATATGTTATGGCTGAGGGGGTTGAGAATTAGCACTTCGGAATTGACTAAGATGAGCTCTGTGAAAGATGCTGATGTCTGCACTCACCCACCCTGCTAAGAAAGCCCCCAACCCCAGGAGTGCACCATGAGGCTGTGACTCGAGTGGGACTAACAGACAGCTGCTACATGTTGCCACTTACAAAGACACTGTGCAACAGTCTCAAAAGCAAATGGGGAAAAACTCTTGCATTTCAGAGAGAGGGGAAAAGGAAAAAGAGGAGAATAGGACAAGGTGTGAAAGAGGACAGAGGAAAGGAAGTGAGAGCTGAGGAGGGATAAGGAAATACAAAGGAATGAAGAACACAGATATGAAATAAAGCTGCATTTGTCATACAGAGTTTACTGATAGGTCAAAATCACTTTCTCATAGATTTCAGTAATTTAAAATGTGGATGATAGGATTAGGGAGCTTTTTGCCTTTATTAATATTTCTACTGCCATTTCTAAAACATACCACTGTCTCAATCTAGTAATGGTACATTTATGATCATTGTTATCACTCTCAGTGTCTCCTGTTGGTTAAAGCACAGTGTTCATGAAGCTGTGCTTGTGGGTTAGCTCCTCACTTCTCTTAAAGCCCCTGCAGACTCCTCTCTGCTCTGTATTTATGCTGCATCCCAGATCTCGGGCAGCTACCTTGGATACTGAGACTGTTGAACTCAGTGAATTAGGTAAATGCGTGGCACTGGGTCCAGATGACCTTATCACCACTTCTAGAAAAACCAAGGCCTATCCCAATATAGACTCCATTTTTGCACACTACAGCAACCAACAAGTGATTATAAAAATGAACTCTTATCCACAGTTTTGAGCATAAACAATGACATTGTTGATCTTTTATGTAAGTCTTAATTTGAACAATATGACACCAGAGAAAAGTGGGGTTCTGATTCTAAGAGGGAGAATATAGTGTGGCATCCAATCAGAAGTGAGAGGAGAAGTGAACACTCTCAGTTCGGAGAGTTGGTCTATGTGTCATGTATAAGTTGGGAGTTGTGGCATCTTGTCCCAAATCCCCTTTGATAATATAGATGTCATGCACAGTACAGTTGGTATATTTCACAGGTGAATATTATAATCCTATAAATGCATTTTGAGACTGCAGGATGTGAGTCATGACAAAAATCTCAACAATTATTGCCTTTTTATTTCTACCCATGAGAGCTCAATTTTTGCATCTCATCCACAAAAGTGTGTGTCATGAAGAACTAGTAAGATGAAATAAGATGAAAACAATATTAAAATATAAAGCCTAGCATAAATAAAAAAATATGGATTTCTTCATTTAAAATTATATTGGCTGAGTGCAGTGGCTCATGCCTATAATCCCAGCACTTTGGGAGGCCAAGGTGGGTGGATCATCTGAGGAGTTCGAGACCAGCCTGGCCAATATGGGGAAACCTGTCTCTACTAAAAATACAAAAATCAGCTGTGTGTAGTGGCACACACCTGCAGTCCCAGCTGCTTAGGAGGCTCAGGCAGGATAATCATTTGAACCTGGGAGGCAGAGGTTGCAATGAGCCAGGATCCCGCCACTGCACTCCAGCCTAGGAGACAGAGTGAGACTCTGTCTCAAATAAATAAATAAATGAATAAATAAAATTACATTGTTCACTTGTAGTCAAATGGCTAGAAGATATCAAATCTGAAATTTTATTTATTTGAAATCAACCTGGTGGCCTAAAATGTTGTCTCAATATTTTCTCCTTGTGTTCTAAATTTCCTTCATAATGGACTGCATATTTGTATTCTATTTGATCTATTTCTCAGTTTACTTTGTATTAATCTAATTTAATACATCACCTTTTTTTGCTTATTTAGCTAGTTTTTAACATGTTACAAAACAGGATATCATCTAAACAAATCAGTAACCATTTTGTTTTTCACTTATGTTTTATTCAGAAGCTAGGTTATTAACAAATTTATTCCTATCCATTCATTAAAAAATTGATTCAGTAAATCAGTTATCGACTTATCCCAAACCTATTAATAGAAGCAGAAGTAGCCTAACTTTATTTTCTATACATATTTGTAAGCTCCTTAGAGTTGTTTTCTTTATGACAATTACATATTACTTCAATCTTACATATAGTGGGTCAAATTTTCTTATTTTTCTTTTCAGTTGCCTCACTATAACAATGGTAATTACTTTCTCGAGCACATTTCCTTCCTTCTTTCACTTTATCTTTCTGTATGTTCCATTTTTATTTGCTTTCTCTTGTTGATGTTAAATTTACAGACCTTGAACTTGACTATATTTACCCTTCCTATATGTACTTTCAATTCACAAAAGAACACTGGTGTCTGAAGATGCATATGTTGGTATCTTTGTAGTCAGGCCTGCGACAAGTATAAAATTATTTTAAACAGGAATTAGCTCATTATCACAAGTAATATATAGGACTAATTTGGTCTTTACAATACTCAGGGACTAAAGTGCCTGCTTGGAAATAATAAATACATAAATGAAATCTGTAACTATAAATTACTTAGATAAAAATATGGTAATACAAATCAACCCACAAACAGTATATTATATCAGTTCCTCCATAATGCTTTATGGCACACAATTGTAGTTTCAGATATCAACAGATACTGAAATTCTTTAAAAATCCTGGCTCTCCATAGTTTCCCTCATATCTCTAGCAATTCAGCGATCACTCACATCTTCATTAGTTGAAAGGTGGGAGATTGTGGAACGTCTTGTTGAGGTGCCCCCTCAGGAGCAAAGTCCAAGATTTGTGGGACAGGTCTTCTCACTTGTCCTGCTTGTGCTCCTGCTGTGATAGTCAGGTACATAAGCATGGCCTAGCTTCAGCATCAGGTTCATTTTGTACTGTTTTTGGCTTGACTAACATGTCTTCCTGAATTTCAGAGTTTTTACCTAGCCACACTCCTAATTCCTGCCTATTCTCAACCTGGGTTCTTTTTGTGGTTCTATGTATATATGTTTTGTATGGGGTGTTATCGGGGGAACCTGCCCCCAATATTTCAGTGTAGGTTCTTTCTATTTTCCGTAAGTGTCGGCCAGCTGAGAAATAAAAAGAAAGAGTACAAAGAGAGGAATTTTACAGCTGGAGCTCCAGGGGTGACATCACATATCGGTAGGACCATGATGCCCACCTGAGCCCCAAAACCAGCTGGTTTTTATTAAGGACTTCAAAAAGGTAGGGGGTGTACGAACAGGGAGTAGGTGATAAAGATCATATGCATCAAAGGGCAAAAAGGAGAACAAAGATCACATGCTTCTGAGTCCAATAAAGATCACAAGACAAAGGGCAAAGCAAAGATCACAAGGCAAAGGGCAAAATCAAAAGCTCCTGATAAGGGTCTATGTTCAGCTGTACACATATTGTCTTGATAAACATCTTAAACAACAGAAAACAGGGTTTGACTGCATAAATGTCTTCTTTTGAGAAGCATCTGTTCATATCCTTCACCCACTTGTTGATGGGGTTGTTTGTTTTTTTCTTGTAAATTTGTTGGAGTTCATTGTAGATTCTGGATATTAGCCCTTTGTCAGATGAGTAGATTGCAAAAATTTTGTCCCATTCTGTAGGTTGCCTGTCCACTCTGATGGTAGTTTCTTTTGCTGTGCAGAAGCTCTTTAGTTTAATTAGATCCCATTTGTCAATTTTGGCTTTTGTTGCTATTGCTTTTGGTGTTTTAGACATGAAGTCCTTGCCCACGCCTATGTCCTGAATGGTATTGCCTAGGTTTTATTCTAGGGTTTTTATGGTTTTAGGTCTAACATTTAAGTCTTTAATCCATCTTGAATTAATTTTTGTATAAGGTGTAAGGAAGGGATCCAGTTTCAGCTTTCTACATATGGCTAGCCAGTTTTCCCAGCACCATTTATTAAATAGGGAATCCTTTCCCCATTGCTTGTTTTTGTCAGGCTTGTCAAAGATCAGATAGTTGTAGATATATGGCATTATTTCTGAGGGCTCTGTTCTGTTCCATTGGTCTATATCTCTGTTTTGGTACCAGTACCATGCTGTTTTGGTTACTGTAGCCTTGTAGTATAGTTTGAAGTCAGGTAGTGTGATGCCTCCAGCTTTGTTCTTTTGGCTTAGGATTGACTTGGCAATGCGGGCTCTTTTTTGGTTCCATATGAACTTTAAAGTAGTTTTTTCCAATTCTGTGAAGAAAGTCATTAGTAGCTTGATGGGGATGGCATTGAATCTATAAATTACCTTGGGCAGTATGGCCATTTTCATGATATTGATTCTTCCTACCCATGAGCATGGAATGTTCTTCCATTTGTTTGTATCCTCTTTTATTTCATTGAGCAGGGGTTTGTAGTTCTCCTTGAAGAGGTCCTTCACATCCCTTGTAAGTTGGATTCCTAGATATTTTATTCTCTTTGAAGCAATTGTGAATGGGAGTTCACTCATGATTTGGCAAAAGACACATGAAAAAATGCTCATCATCACTGGCCATCAGAGAATTGCAAATCAAAACCACAATGAGATACCATCTCACACCAGGTAGAATGGCAATCATTAAAAAGTCAGGAAACAACAGGTGCTGGAGAGGATGTGGCGAAATAGGAACACTTTTACACTGTTGATAGGACTGTAAACTAGTTCAACCATTATGGAAGTCAGTGTGGCGATTCCTCAGGGATTTAGAACTAGAAATACCATTTGACCCAGCCATCTCATTACTGGGTATATACCCAAAGGATTATAAATCATCCTACTATAAAGACACATGAACACGTATGCTTATTGCGGCACTATTCACAACAGCAAAGACTTGGAAGCAACCTAAATGCCCAACAATAATAGACTGGATTAAGAAAATGTGGCACCTATACACCATGGAATACTATGCAGCCATAAAAAATGATGAGTTCATGTCCTTTGTAGGGACATGGATGAAGCTGGAAACCATCATTCTCAGCAAACTATCTCAAGGACAAAAAACCAAACACCACATGTTCTCACTCATAAGTGGGAATTGAACAATGAGAACACATGGACACAGGAAGGGGAACATCATACACCGGGGCCTGTTGTGGGGTGGGGGGATGATGGAGGGATAGCATTAGGAGATATACCTAATGTTAAATGACAAGTTACTGGGTGCAGCACACCAACATGGCACATGTATACATATGTAACAAACCTGCACGTTGTACACATGCACCCTAAAACTTATAATAATAAAAAAAAAAGAAACTAAAAATAACAAAAAAGAAAACAGGGCTCGAGAGCAGAGAACCGTTCTGACCTCAAATTTATCAGGGAGTGTCTTTTTCCCCACCCTAATAAGCCTGAGGGTACTGCAGGAGACCAGGGCATATTTCAGTCCTTATCTCAACTGCATAAGACAGACACTCCTAGAGTGGTCCTTTATAGACCTCCCCCCAGGAATGCACTTCTTTTCCTAGGGTCTTAATATTCTTTGCTAGGAAAAGAATTTAGTGATATCTCTCCTACTTGCATGTCTGTTTATAGGCTCTCTGCAAGAAGAAAAATATGGCTCTTTTTGCCTGACCCTGCAGGCAGTCAGACCTTATGGTTGTCTTCCCTTGTTCCCTAAAAATCACTGTTATTCTGTTCTTTTTCAAGGTGCACTGATTTCATATTGTTCAAATACAAATGTTTTACAATCAATTTGTACAATTAACACAGTGATCCTGAGGTGACATACATCCTAAGCTTACGAAGATAACAGGATTAAGAGATTAAAGTAAGACAGGTGTAAGAAATTGTAAGAGTATTATTAGGGAAGTGATAAATGTCCATGAAATCTTCACAATTTATGTTCCTCTGGCGTGGCTCCAGCCACTCCCTCCGTTTGGGGTCCCTGACTTCCCGTAACTGTGTGTGTGTGTGTGTGTGTGTGTGTGTGTGTGTGTGTGTGTGTGTTGTGTGTGTGTGTGTGTGTGTGTGTGTGTGTGTGTGTGTGTGTGTGTGTGAACATGGATTATCCTGCTAGTTCTGCCTTTCTGAACCTCCTTTTCATGGATTATTTCTTTGGCTAGTTGATCTTCTAAATACACTGGTAGCTGCAAAACCTCAATTTGTTATCTGATTCTCCAGGAACTTAAAAATCTGTCTGACTCCTGTTTCTAAAAACACATGGGCCCAGCTTTATTCCTTATTTTTAATGAATCACACAGATGGTATAAGTCATTTGGGAAAGGGAGGTAACAATGTGCATTTTGTTAGACATTTCCCTTCCTTCTGGGGTAATCCTTGTCCATACTACCTCACCCCATCAGGACTCGCTTTGGGTCTTATCACTCCTTCTATCTTCCACGAGTCAGAACTAATGTGGTCACGTTGAGGCAAAACAGCTAAGCATTCATATTCCTGCACTAGGTAGTCATTGGCTATCGGCTTCTGGGCACTTTCTGGTCTCAGGGCAGCTGGGCAGAGGGATCCTATCAGCCCACACGCAGTTCTCTGAGGAAGACTGCATGTGCCAGCCTTTAGGAGTAAAGCATGCAGAAGCTGGGAGATAGATACCCAGAACCCATAAAGGGAACCACAGGCATCTGGGTGAAATGACACAGAATGACACAGTGACTTTTATACTACCTGGCATGCTAGTCCAGAGACCCTTTCTCCTCCTTAGTACTAAACTGAGAATCTAGGAAATTGGTCTGAGGTGCTTATTGTGAATCGCTGTGTTCCTAGGGCCATCAAACCTCTTTACAAATTGCTGTTTCATAGCATTTGACAAATCTCTCAAGTGACTGTAGCTAATAGTCATTTCAATAGCAAATATCCTGTTTCTAGCCTGGAATGTCAAAGGAATGGGGAAATATAAACCAGCTTAGCTGTCTTTATATAACTGAGCTGCAAACACCAAAGTCCTTACCTCAGCATTCCCCCACTTTTCTGGAGTGGTTACAGACATAGCCTTCCTCTTCCTCATGAAATACCAAGTTGTGTCTATGGTACTGCTTGTGCTCTCATTTTCTGGTACCAGGAGGTGTTTTTTTTTGTTTGTTTGTCTGTTTTACTGTGGCTAGCTGAAAGTTCGCTGAGTATCTTAGAACAGTCTTAATATTCATAGGTTTAATATTTAGAAATATGGAAAGCTATGGAAATTACTGATAAGTAGATGTTGTTGACAATGGAAATATTTAGTGTAAGCAGAGATTTTTTAAATGAATCATATTCAGTGAATGCACAGCAGACAGTATTTTATTCCCAGACTTGTTTTCTTTCTCCCTGGGAAACAATAGCAGAATTGTTTTCCAGGGAGATGTTGTCAGCTTCCTGCAACATGTCACTACAAATGGCACATTGAAAGAATATGACTAAATAATTACTGGTCTGCTCATCTCAGGTGGGCCTTGTTTCTCTCTGTCTTACATTCTAGTCTTTCAGAAGTCTGTTTACTTATCAATGTAAGAAACATATAGATGCATGCAAACTACTTAAAGAGACAGAATGTCATAAATGGCCAAACTTAGTTGTTCATCATTCCAAGACAATTAATCCTATTTCAGACTCAATGTTAGTGGTAGTCATTGGTGCTCTTTGCCAGATATTTCTGTTTCTGTCTCATTCTGAGCACATTATGGGCTTACACTTCCATGTCCCCTCTTTGTTAGGAAGGGTATCATGTGACAAGTTCTTTCCAATGAGTTATGAGTAAGATAACATGTGCCACTTCTGGGTTAAAACACTTAATTTTTTATGATGAGACCCCCAGATCTTTCTCTTTTCCTTTGCAGAGTGACTGATAAGTGTAAGATAATGGTTGTTCCATCAGCCTGGGTCCCTGACTGGGATAAATTGAGTCCCCCTATTCTGACCCCACTGCCTCAAAATGGATATAAAGCATGAAAAAGAAATAAGTCTTTGTTGCTTTAAGCCACTGAGTTTCCAAGTCATTCTAACTCATCTTTGACTGATATTTGTGTTCATGGAGAAGTAAAATTGTAAATTACTAGTTGGATGTAACAGGAGAAGTAAAATACCTAAGAATGGTGCATATCTTGCCACAGAGATTGTTGGACATCTTGCCTCCAATTTTACAAACTTAACTTGGCTTAAACTCCCACATGTACCCTAAAACTAAAAGTATAATAATAATAAAATTTAAAAAAAAAGAAATTAGAGGCGATTATGCTGAAGAAGCTCCAAGAAAAGCAAGTGGTCACCTGTGAAAAGCAGGAATTAGGGGAGAGTAGGATTGGGTAGAGGTTGTAACCATTAGTGCAAGCTTTTAAGTGCTATCTGACCTTTTAGCTATGTACATTTATTACTTTAATAAAAATAAAAATTAAATTTTAAAAAAAGAAATAAAGAAGTTTAAACCTGAGCTTCAAGAAAAATCAAATATATACATCCTTAGACAAAAAAAAAAAAAAAAGATTCCTTTAATAGTGGTATATGTCAGCACTAAATGTGCCACTAACAACATGCTTCTCAGATAGCTTCCCAGTAGGGCTCTGTGCATAAGATAACATAGAAAAGACTAAAAATCATGTGGTTAAAGTATGTGGATGCCTTGGAATAAACTTTCTGCAATTTCCAAATTCAGTTCAACTTGTCACATTTAGCACAGTGGTAAAGACAATATCATGTAAGAGACATCTTTATACTCAGGAGCTCAAACTTGTGGGTAAAAAAAGTCCATTTATTTTTCTAATATATTATTCTATGAACATATGTATTTCCCTAGTGAATTTTCGAAACTTTGTGGGACAAGCACTATGATCTCCCTGAATTGGTGATGTTGGCAATTTATGGTTTTTATGTGTAACGCATTTTGTTAGGTGTTTAACATACATTTACTTATTCATTTACTACAGCAAGTCCATGAAGAGGAAGCTGAGACTCAGAGAGTTTAAGTAATTTTCTAAAGATACACACTACTGACAGTTCTAGGATTCATACTCAGGTCTAATTTCAAAGTCTACAATTACTAATCATTGTGGTAGGTGCTATGAAGTGATTGCTCATTAGAAATTCAGTATCTGTCATAGTCCATTTTCTGTTACTGTAATAGAATAACTGAGACTGGGTAATCTATGAAGAATAGAAGTTTATTTAGCTCACAGTTCCAGAGGCTGGGATGTTCAGGAGCATGGCACTGGCATCTGGTGACGCCCTTCCTTGCTGGTCATAACATGGTTGAGGGCATCGTATGGCAAGTGGGCAAGGGCATGCACGTCAGCTTAGGTCTCTCTCCCTCTCCTTATAAAGCCACCAGTCTCATCTTAGGGGCCCCACCCTGATAACCTTATTTAATCCTAATTACCTCTGAAAGGCCCCACCTCCAATCAACATAGGAAATTGGGTACTAACTTCCCAACCCATGAAATTTGGGAGATACATTCAAAACACAGCAGCATGTATTGGGAAGATGACTAAATAATGTAGACGTTTCCTAATATGAAAGTGAGAAAATTCTGGCAAAGCTAAGTAAACATAGCCAGTAAGTTCCTTTTGTAAAAAACTATTCCTCTGAGAGTTACCATTTTCCATCTGTTCCAATCATAGCATTGGTTTTTTTGTTTGCTGGTTTGTTTGTTTTTTGAGACAGAGTTTTGCTCTTGTAGCCCAGGCTGGAGTGCAATGGTATAATCTCAGCTCACTGCAACCTCTGCCTCTCCGGTCCAAGCGATTCTCCTACCTCAGCCTCCCGAGTAGCTGGGACTACAGGCATGTGCCACCACGCCCAGCTAATTTTTGTATTTTTAGTAGAGACCAGGTTTCACCATGTTGGCCAGGATGGTCTCGAACTCCTGACTTTGGGTGATCCACCTGCCTTGGCCTCGCAAAGTGCTGAAATTACAGGCATGAGCCACTGAGGCAGGCCCCATCCATAGCATCTTGTCAGTGGTATGGGTAGTCATTACTTTATTTAACAAGCAATTATTACACATCAACTAAGGGAAGGGCCAATTACCTTCATCTCTCCTCCTGTGCACTGGATCTCAGTTGTTCTTGCATCTATTCTTGATTATCTCTTAATCCAGCATCTTTAGAACTTTTTGCCTCATTTACTTAGCTTGTACCTGAGACTGAGAATGTAGTAATCTGAGAGTATTTTTTGGTCATACAGGAAGTGAATCACATCATCTTTGCTTGCAGGTGATTGTTTTTCCTAATTCAATTAGGCCCATAAAATGTAAACAAGCAACTGGGGCTCAGTCATTATTAATTTAGAATATAGACTCAAGAGATGCTGGAACTATAAACGCAGAAGAATGCATTCTTGACATAGGTAAAATCTTTTCCTTCTTTTTTGTTCTCAGCATTTCTGAGTTTTCAGTAGTATGTTTCTCAAATATATCTCTTCCTACAAGTATACTGTTCTGCAACTACCTGTACCAACTATCTTTGAAGTTTAGTGGTTTCTCTATTCTTATCACCATTTGCTTAATTTCAGCCCTCACAGTTTCTATCAGTATTTCCCCCCTTTCCATCACATCCATCAGCATCTCCTCACTTGCTTCATTTCTGCATTGTAGTCTGAATTTGCATCTTCAAACATAAATTTAATCATGTTTCTTTCATCCTTATAAATGTTTGTTGGCTCCCTGCTACCCAAATGAGGAAAATAATCAAGTATTATAGCCTGACATACAAGACACCTTGCGATTCAGTCCCAGCTTTCTTCTTGATCCTCCTTTCCCAACACTTCATTCCAAAACCCTTTCATTCCCCCACTTCCCCTTTGGCCGGTTAATCACAAATGTCTCTCTCTTCAAAGAGTATTTCATGAGTTTTCAGCTCTATGTGATATGAAACATGGCCAGAATGTCTTCCCTTTGACTTTTTTTCTTAAACCACTTTATTGTGGAATGATTGACTTACAAAAATCTGTATGTATACAACTTGATGAGTTTAAAGATAAGTATACACTGTAAAACTATCACCACCATCAGTGCCATAAAGATATCCATCATCTACAATTGCCTTGACTACCCATCTAGAAAACTCTTACTTATTCTTCAGACCTAATTCAAACGTCAGCTCTTACACAAAGCCTTTCCCAGCTGCCCCAGGCAAAGTTCATCAGTCTTTTTATGGGATCAGCAAAGCACTTGTTTCCATTTATAGCATGAACTTAATTGTGTTATAACTTATCTGTTCTTCTGTCTTTTTTCTACTAAATTGGGAGCAGGACCTATAATATCTTATGCATCTTTGTGTTTCCTGTGACTTGTATAGTTCTCGGCACACAGAAAATTCTCAAAAATGTTTGCTGGATAAAAGGAGAAAGGTTTTTTCCCCCCACCCTTAATGTGTAAGTATACAAATTGCCAGTCTAAAATGATAACTCAATCATAAGAGACAGACACAGTGGTCCCATCACAATAACTTGTGCTTCTGATAACTGAACATTCGGAAGAGTTCCATTGAAACAAAGCAGGCAGTTCTCCAGCAGGATTTTGAGACAAATACTTAGGTAAGCAGGCTTGCTATTTTGGGCATCCTGTCATCTCCCACTTGTCTCCAGAACAATTGTAGAATGAGCTCTGTGCTAGCGCTGATGACTTAGGAATTTAAGCTCTGAGCTGCCACTGCTGTTTGTCTTCCTGTCACCCACAGCCCTCTGAGAAGGCCCTCCGCATTGTGTAAGGCATCCTGATTCAGAGCAAATCAAGAGAGATGGCACAGTCCTCATGTAGGATTTTGATGGATAAGTTTTATAGCTCCAGGTTAACAGAATACTTTCCTTCCCTGGTGCATGAATATTCATCGACATCAACACTCACACACACAATCTCCACTTAGAACCAGAAATATACAGCCAGACTAAGACAACCACACATATCGACAGTCATTTACTTTGGACATATTCCTAGAAAATTTTGCTTCCATTTATCATCCTTTTCCCATCCATAAAGGCACAATTTAAAATCTATCCAGTCCAGGACAATTTCTGTGCTGTTCAACCACAGTTGGAGTGTGAGATAGACTCAGAGTCGCTGTTTCCAAGAGTTCAAAATTCACCATTGTCAATATTTTCCCCAGTTATTGCCAATTATGATCATAAGCCACTGCCAAAATTCATTTATCAGTCATCTGTGAGTTTTCTCCCTTGTAGACAAGTCTGTTTATAAGCTCATATTCCAGTGACAAAGAACATATGGGTTGACTCATTCTGCTGTAGCCAGTTCAGAATCAACAGTTTGCCTCATTAAACCTTAAAATTAGATAGCTTATTATATTCTCTGCACACATAGCCAGAATATTTAGGAACAAGGCATTATCACAATCCTAACAGCTATTATGGTTTATTTTATGTTTATGGTTCTTGATTCCTGCACTCACAGTTTTACGTAGCAAGCATGATTTGGAGGTCATTTAATCAGTTCAGCAAATAAAAACATGCCCCCATACTGTGCTGACTCATCAGCATTTTAATGTGACAACACATATATGCACATAATAACAGCTTGAGCTCCCTGTTAAGCAAAATTGAAAGATTAGATTGTGCTTTTTTTTCTTTTTTTATTTTTTCAGATGAGTCTCTCTCTGTTACCCAGGCTGGAGTGCAGTGGCACGATTTCTGCTCATTGCAACCTCTGCCTCCCTGGTTTAAGCAATTCTCCTGCCTCAGCATCTCCAGTCACTGGGATTACAGGCATATGCCACTATGCCTGGCTAATTTTTATATTTTTTTAGTAGAGACAGGGTTTCATCATGTTGGCCAGGATGGTCTCAAGCTCCTGACCTCAAGTGATCTGCCCGCCTTGGCTTCCCAAAGTGCTGGAATTACAGGCATGAGCCACCGTGCCCAGCCAGATTGTGCATTTTTAAGAGTTCTCTTTTATATAGTGAAAAAGATGAAAGACATGGTTAGTTTCTTTTGTTGTCTAATAAAAATTCATATCAGACCTTACTATGTAATATGGATTACCAAAGCTACCATTGTTGAAAACAAATTTTATATTACAAGTAAAATAGTAGAGGTTTGGGGAGTCAGAGTGCCTACATTACAGGTCCAGGGAAGCTAGATTGTGAGATTTTGGAACCCTTAGCTTTCTAAAATTCCGTAGTTTTTCAATCAGAGGATTGAACCCCAAATGGTGTTTAATTTATTATTATTATTATTTTCCACTGAACCCTTTGAGAGGTAGAGAAATTGTACTTACACACAATAAAGTGGAAGAACAGAATTTTTCCCCTTAAGCTGCACCTGGGGGTGCTGAATGTACAGGGCTCACTCAGGCATGTTCTCTCCCTTCAACTCACAGAAAAGGGTATGAATATGCTCTTTCTAGAAATGTTACTTGGCCTAAAGTGCTCGAAACTGGTAAACTTCAGAGTTTCTGTAAGGTCTTTAATAGATGGATTTAATGTAGACGGATTTGAAATGAACACCACTTCTTTTTCAGATTTTTCCCAGGGCACTACCTAGAAACCAGAGGGTAGACAAAATGAGGTGCAGGTGGATATGACTCACACATTTGCTTTGCTGTAAGAGGCTGTTTGTTTCACAGGCAGGGGTCTTAATGGATTCTGTTGCATGTAGGAAAATTGTTTCGTCTTTAATACATGGAACTAGCTTACATGATTTCTAGGAATACATGTGTTTTGGAGGTGTTTGTGCCTGCATGCGTGTTTGTCATTGACTTAGACTGGACAACCAGGAAGGACTGTTTCTTTCTGAATTTCCCACTATGGGGAGATTTCAAAGGGAATTACACTCAGAGAACCAGAGCCCCTCTGGACCATCTTGTTAAAGCTCCACCAATGGGTTAAGCCAAACTAAATAAATCAATCTCTGGAAATTGCATTGTGGGGGATTTTATATCACACAAATTGTCTTATGGTGAAAGGAGATGAAACCTGAAGCAACAAAATTTTTGTCTCTGAATCTCCATACAGTTGAGGTGGCAGGCAATTTAGCCTTAATCTTTTCTGTGTCCCTTCTCTCCAAATCCCATAATCTCAAATCCATAATCTCAGGTTTGTTGGGTGCTATCGTGTCTATAGAGTGTGTGAGAAAAGGTGCCTGGTCATTTGTCCACTACAGTGATTGCTGAGGACATTATTCACCATCCTTTACAGCATGGTCCCTTCTGGTCTCTCCTGATTCCATGCCTCATTTCTAGAAAATAAAATATTGTGTTAAGCGAAATATACGCCCGTTTTCCTTCATGGAGGCTTGCCACCTTCCCTGTAGCACTGCTAGCAATCCGGATTTAGGCCATCCTGCCTCTAGGACACATAAAGTTCTTGAGCTGTCTCCTTCTCTTCTTTCCTTCTCTCCTGCTTCTCTCTCTTTCTCTTCTGTCGTCCCCTTTCTCTCCAGTCCAAGGGAATCTTCTGGTGTGGTTGTACTCATTTGATAGCTTCACTCAAACTTGACACATACAAAACAAGGATCCTGAGTTTGGTTCCCCAACTGCTACTTCTTCAATATTCCCCATAGCAGAAGTGGCACTTCCTCATGTTCACAAGCCAAAAATGTGGGAGTCATCCTTGATTTCTTTCTTTTTTTCATCCTCTTTGTACCAAGTCTCTATGTGTTCACCTCCAAATTCAGTTCTTACTTTTCCCCTGCTTTGTTTTGTACCACATTGAGGCTGATTGATGCAGGCTGTACTTTCCAGGGGCCCCTGGCAGCCAGATTCCAGCCCAGAGGCATTGGCACAGATTGGAGGGCAGGAAAAATAGAGAATCCAGGGCATTTTCCCCTTCCTTCTTTGCTCCAAAAAGCTTCTTGAGTGAGCCTCAGTTGTGGCTCCCTCTCCAGCCTCCCAGTGGACCAGGCCTCCATGTTCCAGTTTCTGCCAGTTGGCCTTGGCTTCCAGGCTCTGATAATGTCACTCCCTCACTTCATTCCTCTACCATAAGAACAGTAGGGGCTTTCTGCTTTACTAATCCCTAGGATATATCTCCATCCTCTATGGTTCTTGACTCTTCTATGAATTCCTTCTTAAATTTCCTCCTTTGCATCTTACTGGTCAGTGATATCAAATGTTTATGCTTAAACATATCACTGGCTAGGGGAAAGGAATTGACACAATTGGCTTACATCTGTTCACACTCATCCTCTGGGACTAAGGAATTCCTTATGAAGCTGTTAGTTGCTGCTATGGTCTGAATGTTTGTATCCCCTCAAAATTCATATGTTAAAATCTTAACCCCAAGGGTGATAGTATTAGGAGATGAGCCCTTAGGGAAGTGAGTAAATCATAAGACCTGAGCCCTTATGAATGGGATTAGTTGACTTTATAAAGAGAACCCAGAGAGACCCTTGATTCTTCTACCACGTGAGAATACAGGGAGAAGGCACCATCTATGAACCCGAAAGTGAGCCCTCACCAGACAATCTGCTAGTTCTTTGATCTTGGACTTCCTAACCTTCAAAACTATGAGGAATAAATTTCTGTTGTTTATAACCTACCCAGCTTATGGTATTTTGTTATAGCAACCTGAACAAGTTAAGACAGTTTCCTAGTGTTCATTTCCCCATTTCACTTATTTATCCCCAGCAGATAGTTTCACTATTTCTCAATCCCAAAAGGAAAAAGATAAAGATACCCACTCAGTTTATGTCTCTACATATTTGGATGTGTTAGTAAGTATTCCAAGAACTTTTTCTACTCACTGAAAGGTTTCTGGGGGTGGAAGTGAGGTTAGAAACTGCTGTGCTTTTGTATTTTGCTAGAGAATTTTATCTTTCTTTCTCTTGGTTGTCATTTTTTGAAATGTATTTCAGTAGGGTATGCTCTTACTTGATTGTTGTAAACGGAAAATATGCTATATTTAAAATGCTTTCTCTCATTTTTTATTGAGAAAGATAAATTCTATGAAGAAGTTTCTATTGACCATCTTAATGCAGACATCAAATGATATTTACACAAAATTTAATAATAGACAATAATAAACTATATTATTTAGGGATGCATTGTTAAGCAGTGAAACTATTAAAAAATCAGGTAATCGAATACTCTCAATGTTAGGATGATGGTTACTCTTGTGGGAAGAAGCTGTTGTGCCCCAGAAGGAACACAAACTAGGAGTGCTTCTGGGAGTTGACAGTGTTCTGTTTCTTGATTAGATGGCAAAGGCATGATCTTTGCTTTATGGTTATTTGCTAAACTCTTCATATGTGTTTTATACATTTTTTCCTGTATGTGCTATATTTCACAATTGAAAAAAGATTTAAAAATTAATAATAGCTCCATACTGTAGGAAATTATTCCTTAAAAGAAATCAGATTGGCCGGGGGTGGGAGTGGTGGCTCACACCTGTAATCTCAGCACTTTGAGAGGCTGAGGTGGGTGGATCACAAGGTCAAGAGATCAAGAACACCTTGGTCAATATTGTGAAACCCCGTCTCTACTAAAAATATAAAAATTAGTTGGGCGTGGTGGCACGTGCCTGTAATCCCAGCTACTCGGGAGGCTGAGGCAGGAGAATCACTTGAACCCAGGAGGCAGAGGTTGCAGTGAGCCGAGGTCGTGCCACTGCACTCCAGCCTGGGTGACAGAGCGAGACTCCATCTCAAAACAAACAAACAGTCAGATTATGCTGCTCACATGCTTAACAGTTTCAAATGATCTTCCAACCCAGTTAGAATCAGATCCAACTTGCTCACTGTGGACCCCAAAACTTTACAAGATCTAGAGCCCACCCAACTCCCCAACTTCTCTCCTGTATCTCACCCCTTGTTCTCTAAGCCCCTCTCACACTCGCCTTAAATTCCTCGAAGACATCAAACTCAGGCCCACTTCAAGGATCTTGTATAATGCTTGCTGTCTCTTCTGTTTAGTATATATTTCTTCTAAACTCTTCACAAAGCTTGTGCTACCTCAAATGTCATATTCGGCTCCCAGTTTATCATCACTCAGATGCCTTCCCTTAACATATGATTTATGCTAATATTCCCGGTCCCGCCACCCACTCCTTTCTCTACCATAGTGGTAAGTATATGCCATCCTAGGTAGAATATTCTACATCCTTTTGTACATAGGATATCATATATCATCTTGCAATTATCTTTTTCATGGGTTCACTTGTTTATTGACATCTCTATTAGAATATAAACTTCATAAGAGTAGGAAAAGTTTCAGTCTTGTGTATTGTTTTTATCTCCAGCACCAAAAAGTGTATTGGGCACATAGTAGGTGCTTGTTTGTTGAATATTTGCTGAATACATGATGTTTCTTCAAAACAGTCTCTGCCTGTGAATGTAAACTATCTTTTCTTAAGGTGTCTCCCTCTGAGGCACTTAGTGTATCTCCTCAGTGGGTTTAAATCAAGGGTCAAGCAGTGCCCACGGGGCCAAGGCAAGTAACATAAGAGAGTGAAGGAAAAGATGGTGGTGGAAACTAAGAGAACTGGAGAATGTGAAACCCCCCTAAGGCTGCAGCCTCTACTCAGCTCTGGCTTCTTGTGCCCAGATGAAAACAGCAGCCTAGTGTGGCTACGTCTTCTAATTTTTAAGATAAGTCAGAAATCCAGATATCTATGTGAAATGTGCCAAATTATTAAATGTTGGTTCAAGTTTTTAAAAAATCAACATGAACCCAATAAAACATATCTGTGGACCTAACTTAGCTCTGAGGTGTCTGGTTTGAGATCTGGCTTAAGAAGTTGGAAATAAATGGCCAGTCATAAACCTCCCTTGGGGCAAAGAAGTCTGGAGTCTTATCTGACTGAATAGAGGGAAGGGAAAGAGGAAAATAAGGGTAAAATAAAACTTGGATTGGCATCTCAATATTATACTGCCAAGAGGTTTTTCAGAGTGATATTCTTTGAGACTTTTTGGTTACATCAAGGTCATAAGATAGGTTTTAAAACAAGTAGCAAGGAGATAGAATTTTATTTGGCTTTTATGAATAAAATGAGACCAAAACTGTATTGAGGAAGAGAGTATTGATGATGATAATAGAGGGACTCCTTCTTTATAAAGCCTGTCACTAATACTTCAGGGTAAAAGGAGCTCATGTGACCAGGAGAAGAAATCCATTACAGACAACCTATGGAAGCACTTAAAGTAGACAATGCAAAGAGGGTAGGAATTGGGCTGACTTTGATTTAGAGATATATGCACACATAAACTGGAGTAGCTTGCAAGGGAAAACTGGTCAAATAATGATATAATTCAAGAAAAACCTGTACTCTTTTTAACCAATTACTATTTTGCTTAATTAGTAAAGTCGTGATCTCTACGTTTAGGTACAAGCTGTATCTATTCTATGAATATCAAATACGATTCTGCTTTGTATATTTTCAAGCAGCATAAAACTAATTATCTACCAGGACTATCAGTTCCCATGGGAAAGAGAAATAGACCTATTTATCAAAAACCTGAAGTTTTAATAGAAGTTCTAAATAAACATCAAATCTTTCCGATAATGAATGCAAGAAATTACAGCCCTACTTATAGTAGTGGGTCCTGAGATTGCTTTCTCGTTGACAGATGACTAGAAATACTTTCATTTGATGGCAAAAAGTGCCTGACACAGCCAAACCTACAGTCCAAAAATAACAAGGAAGATTTGATTTTAGTGATGGCTCAACAATATAAACACTGACAATAAAATTTGAACATTAGAGGAGGCAATTTACATTAAAATTCAATGGGTAAGAACCAGAATAAAACAGGAAAGGAGGGATTATCAGAAAGGGAAGAATACTGCTAGCTATGGTGTAGAAATAGATTGTGGGAGGGGAAAGGAAAAGGAATAGCAAATAAAAAACAGCAACAGCGAAAATGAAAACAAAAAGAAACAAAAACAGGAAGACATAAGAAAGGAAAATAAAAGGCAAGAAGAACAGGGTAGGAAGAGTTATAAGGTAGCAGGAAAATGTTTGACCTCAGATCTGGGAAGTCTCATACATTTTGCAATGAGTCATATGGTTGGAGAAACAGGAGGTCTCTCTGCAGAATATATAGTTAGAACAAAGTTTTTCTTCTAAAAAGTTGGCCGGGCACGGTGGCTCACGCTTGTAATCCCAGCACTTTGGGAGGCCGAGGCGGGCGGATCACGAGGTCAGGAGATCGAGACCACAGTGAAACCCCGTCTCTACTAAAAATACAAAAAAATTAGCCGGGCGTGGTGGCGGGCGCCTGTAGTCCCAGCTACTCGGAGAGGCTGAGGCAGGAGAATGGCGTGAACCCGGGAGGCGGAGCTTGCAGTGAGCCGAGATTGCGCCACTGCACTCCAGCCTGGGCGACAGAGCGAGACTCCGTCTCAAAAAAATAAAAAAATAAAAAAATAAAAAAATAAAAGTTGTTTTTCTCATCGTCTAAGCTAACTTCTGAGTTCCACTGCCTCTTTTACTTTGATTTCTATTCCCAATAACAAACTTTTTGAGTTGGTAGGCAACTAAGAAGCAATTCATAATAGATTTGAGTGCCCAGAGTTTCAATTTTCTAAGTTCAGCTTCTGCAAGTCAGAGGACTTTTCTTAAGGGGGAGCCCGATTTGTGTGACAAAGAACTTTCTGAGGTTGCCCTTAAAATATCTTCCATTGGGGAGCACTGGCCCCTCATTGTACTTTGGGGCCATAGGGTCACTGGAGTACAACAAAAACCCATTAATTATAATCACAAATGTCTACTTCTTAAAATCTTTCTTATTTTATCCTGCATTGCTAATACGACATTTAAACGCATCATTTGACAGATCCCAGATGGTACTTCACTGCATGTTTTACTCTCCATAGGGCACCAAGCAGGCCACATAACCATAAATATGAACTAAAATTTTGATCAGTGCATACGGAAAACCTAAATGTAATACAAGAAATCACAAAAAACAATAAAAATACCATATAGAAGACTATTGTAGTTATAAAGCAAGTTTCAAAAGAGGACAACAAGCTAGAAGAAATATATGATTTACTTTACAATATACTTCTATGTATCTTATTTTTATTTTATTTCATTTTTTGTTTGGAAACAGTCTTGCTCTGTCACCCAGGCTGGAGTGCAGTGGCACGATCTTGGATCAACCTCTGCCTCCTGGGTTCAAGCGTTTCTCGTGCCTCAGCCTCCCGAGTCACTGGGATTACAGGCATGTACCACCATGCCTGGCTAATTTTTGTATTTTTAGTAGACATGGGGTTTCGCTGTGTTGGCCAGGCTGATCTCAAACTCCTGACCTCAAGTGATCTGTCTGCCTTGGTCTCCCAAAGTGCTGGGATTACAGGAATAATATACTTCTAAATTGCCAAATTAATAAATGTTTATTGTAAAAAACAAATCTGAGTGATACAGAGGATATACCCTACCAGAACTGTCAACAGTTCTATGCAGGTATAAACATGCATATCTTAAGTCTCTCTACTAGCCCCACACCCCTCTCCAATCTCTAAAGGCTGACCTCTCACCAGCATATGTAGAGGAAGAAGAGATTTTCCTTAATGAAGGTTTTTTTAGAGAAACATCTACTCAGCAGAGTATCTTAATGTCTTGTGCTCCTCCTTGGAGCACATTCATGTGACTGCTGGTCACGCTCTGGAGCCCTTAGATAACCTTCAACAAGATGCTTGTTACCCTCCATACACGAGCCACACAGGACTCATGTGGAGTAGGCTACATGTCCCTCTTACCCTGTCTCCTTGTCCTCCATGGTACTACCACAAAGGTTGTAGATGGTATTGAAGTGGTGATACTATACGCTAAATACAACTTTTTCTAAGGTTTAGGGAAAACAGCAACCAGGTAGTCAAAACCTTCAGAGGAACTCTGTTCACCTGCAAGACTCAATTCCTAATCTGCTCCCCTTAACTTCATATTTTAACTCCCTTGAAAATACTTTCTTCTATCCTCCACCATGGAATCCTCATTTTTTTTAAATAAGGGAAACATCATAGTCATAAAATTTAGTTATTCATCTTAGGGTAATGCTTTCTGGGAGGCCACAGCAGGACAATCAGGGATAGTTGTTAACACCAAAGTCCCATACAACAAGCCAGGTGGAGAGAAAGTAGCTGAGCACTCCAAATTTAGCCCTTTCAAGATTTTTCTTACCAATGTGTAAATCAAGGATGTCTGTTTATTTTTATGAATTGCCATTAATAAAGGGTCATATCATGTTTCAGGTTTAGATAAGTTGATTACAGACTAATAGGGAAAGTTTCACATTAGCCAAACAGACACACACACACACACACACACACACACAGAGGCATACACATGCATTCCAAGTAAAATACGAATTCACAGAGACTGGACTGTACAGTGTGCACCATCCAGGAGAAATAGAAGGATAGTCTTAACAGTCTCAAAATTTGCAAAGTGTATTTTTCACTTTGGAGTTAGTAATTTACATTATTTTACAGTACAAAGTTCATTGCTTTCCTTCATTTTCAAATCCCCTTAATGCCCAAACTCTTTCAAAATTGGGCTCCTTCAACTGGGAAATAAAAATAAAACTCTAACCCCCAAACTGAATGGACTCCTTGGCTAAGGGGCCCTAGAGAAACCTTAAAAACTGAGTTCCCAGCAGGTCAGACAAGCCTCCCTTGTTATACCCTCTCCCTCTTTAACCACTATTAGACTTTCTTTCCTCAGCATTAAACAGAAACCAACCCTTTCAAAAGACTTTCCTTACTGCTGATTCCAACCAACTGCCTGATGCTACAGCCATATTCTCCTCCCTTTTTGCGGTTTTAACACAACTGACCAGCATTCCTTCCTGATAAGAGACCACCAACCACAGAGTGGTTCTGGCCAATCCATGGAGCTGTGCATAGGAAACCTATGTCTTTTGTTTCACCTTGGATATAGCCTAATTTTAACACATTTAAATGTCAAGTCTCCACTCCAAAGTGAACATGAGATATATACAACATGCATGCTTGCTTACTATCATGCAGGAGCCCCCTTCATGAATATTCACAGCTTCTCCCTTAACCTGTTGAATATGTATGCTTAGACAACCCATTCAGCATAAATTGTTGTCTCACCCTTTCTCCCTGGAAGTGCCTGCTTTCATTTTCTACTAGAGGCTACACTGCAGGCTCCAATCCTTTGTTAGAAATAAAGCTATCCCTTCCAAATTTGTAGATCTCATGATTTTAAGCCGGCAATACCTCTGGGGAAAAGAAAGGGACCCAGTGAAGAGCAAAATCTCACTTAAAGGCTGTGCCTTTCTATGCAATTAAAAATTAATTTGGTGTATAATAATTCACTTAAATTCTTAGTTAAGAATTTTCTATTTGAGGAAGGTAAAAAGACTAACTTTATTCTTTCAGTTACAGCTACACTCATTGATAAGTAATGTTCTATTTTGCTAAGTGATCAACACAGTACACATTCTACAAATTGTTGATATATGTATTTGAGGAAAAAATGAAACAGGGTTAATATTCTTGACGAAAAGAACTCTTATAAAATTATAAGAAAAAGGGTTTCTAATAGCTAAATGGTCAAAAGACCAATATTATATTAAACAGAAAACTAAATAAAATAGAAATATCTTTATTTTATAAATATATATCAAAATAAAGTAACATGACATTGCTGCTATCCAGCACATTTGCACAACTTTTTTTGTGATAGTCCTGATGACAATGTGTTGAGATGAGCCCTCTCATCCAATCTTGTTAGAAGTATAATTTAGGAGGACTGATTTGAAATGTAGTTTAGCGGTATGTAACAAGATGCTTTCTTTCAGTATTTTTATTTATTAGTATCTTCTAAGTAAATAATCAAAACTATTGATAAAATCTATTCATAAAAATACTTATTTCAATATTATTTAGACTATCTAAAATTTAGAGCCAAACTGTAAAATATTAGGGGATAATGCAGTTATATTATGGCATATATATGCCATGAAGAATTACGTAGTCCTAAAAATGTTTATGGAACTTCTTATCACCAACATAGTCAAGAAATATGATATAATGCATAATGAAAATTTAAGATATTAGCATATTTTAACAAGATAAGGACGTATGGATTGATAAATGAGCAGTAACAGTGGCTAATTCTAGTTATTTGGGGGTTTTAGACTCAATACAATTTTCGCTCTTTGTTGTTTTTTCCAAATTTTTCTATAATGGCCACGTATTACTGTATTAGGGTTCTTTAGAGGGACAGAACTAATGGAATATATATATATATATATATACACACACACACATATATATACTCCATTAGTTATGGATATATATGTGGGAGTTTATTAAGCATTATTAAGTAAAGTATTATTAAGTATTAACTCACATGATCACAAGGTCCCACAGTAGGCCCTCTGCAGGTTGAGGATCAAGGAGAGCCAGTTCAAGTTCCAAAACTGAAGAACATGGAGTCCGATGTTCAAGGGCAGGAAGCATCCAGCATGGGAGAAAGATGTAGGCTGGAAGGCTAGGCCAGTCTCTCTTTTCACATTTTTCTGCCTGCTTATATTCTAGCCGAGCTGGCAGCTGAGTGGATTGTGCCAACCCAAATTAAGGGTGGGTTTGTCTTTCCCAGCCCCCTGACTCAAAAGTTAATCTCCTTTGCAACACCCTCTCGGACACCTCCAGGATCAATACTTTGTATCTTTCAATCCAATCAAGTTGACACTCAGTGTCAACCATCACAATTACTTTTATCATCAGAAAAATAAACATTTATATTTCAAAACTTTGAACAGAGTTAATATGTTAGATATAGACAATGTATCAATGACATAGAGAAAAAGGTGAAATTACAATCTCATCTAAGAGCTTTCTAACTCTAAAGCCAGTGTGTTTTCAACACATAGAAACTATGATTTGAAATCTTGTTCTCTCTTGGAATAAACCACATAAGTTTCACCTGTATGCCCATTAAGACATCTTGGAATAAGAGTTTCTAAGTTCAATTACCTGCATGGAGAAAAAAAGTATCCATCCATACTTTTGTTATAGTTTACTCAGAAAAATATATTAATACCATCAAAGTTACAATGAATTAGGAACTTATATTTAGAAAAGTATCTCACTATGATACAATAGTGTGCTTGTCTTTCTAATGTTAGATATAATCTAGTGCTTCCCTTTCTAATGTTAATTAATACTGATATGTATATTATCAAGTACATCAATAAAAAAGCAATTCACATCCTCAGATCATTTTTAAATGATAAGCTAAATCCAAAACTAGGTACTTGAAGTTAAATATAAGAAGGGGCCCTATAATAATTCAGATTTAGATAAGTTTATTACAGATTCTTAAGTGAAGCTTTCACATTGAATAGACTGGATAAGTCCTATTTAATTAAACCTGGAAGTCTTGTGGCAAATCCACTGATTAGGCAGTTAACATATTAATGCTTCATGGGCAGATTGCAGAATGAATTCAGCATTTATGAAAACAAGAAGTACAATGTGAACTGAAAAAGTAGAAAATTCCCTATATCCTTTCATTTGAAGGGCAAAGAGCCAAACAAGAAGTTCATGGAAGTTGTACTTGACATTAGTGTTCCTTACAGGAAACAAAAAAAAATTCATATGTTTATTTCTTAGGCTAAATAGGTTTGCTCTTCAAGATGTTTTCTAATACCATTTAGCAGTTGAGAATATAAAATACAATAAAACTTTGCTGAATAAAATTTATAGGAGGTCATTGTTTTGGACTCAGTTCCTCCACTATACCCCAACAGACCGAACCAAAATGCAGTCACCCAGGCTAAGTGATACATAATCAAAGTGAAGCAGGAAAATCCCTAAACCGACCAGTTTTTCCTAAAACAGGAGATTTCCAGTAGCTGGTCACAAAGGGCCCGGTCAGCCTGAGCCAGCATGGTAAGGAAGTCCCCTCTGCTTTAACCCTTATTAGGAAAGAAACCTAACTAACTCAATGTTAACCAATTCGCTTTTTTTGTATTGTGCTCTTTCCTTGTTCCTGTTCAAGCTACCTTATAAAAACTGATTGTTCTGTTATGCCCAGCAGAGCATCTATCTATTTTTATAGATGGAATGCTGGCCAATTCATGAAATCACTAATAAAAGCCAATTAGATCTTTAAACTCAATTTTTTGAAATTTTGTCTTTTGACAAGTCTATTTTGCAAAAGTAGAGATATTTTCTCATTTTAGTTAATTAGTAGGTAATTAGACCAAACAATGAGAAAACTATATCTAAATATCATCTCACAATGAACAAATCTTTATTGAGCTTTTATCCTAGGGCCTGGAGATGCAGCAATAACATAAGACAGCATTCCTGTTCTCAAGGCACTGATGTTCTAGTGGGGGAACACATAATAAGTAAATAAGAAATACATAGTGTAAATTCAGGAAGTAATATGTGCTATGAAGAAAAACAAGGCAGGATAAAGGATGAGGGTAACAATATATGGTTGTGTGAGAACCTGCTTAGGATGGAGTGCATCAGAAATTGAACACAAGGAGGTTCAATTTAAGCAGAATTTAGAAGGCAGGGAGGAAACAAACCATGATATGACCCAAAGGAAGGATGTTCCAAGGAGAGGGAAGAGTAAGTGCAAAGATACAAGGTGGAAACAAGCTTGGAATATTTGAAACAGAGCAAGAATGGCTGAAGTAATCAGGGAAAGAGTAAAAGAGAGGTGGGAGAGTCAGGCAGGAGCTAGATCATTTGGCACCTTAAATGTACAATTTGGATTTTACTCAAAATGCATTGGGAAATAATTGGAAGGCTTCGAAAGGGAGAATCATGTGATCTGACTGATATGGTTTGGCTGTATCCCAACCCAAATCTCATCTTGAATTCCCACGTGTTGTGGGAGGGACTCAGTGGGAGGTAATTGAATCATGAGGGCAGGTCTTTCCTGTGCTATTCTCGTGATAGTGAATGGGTCTCATGAGATCTGATGGTTTTAAAAATGAGAGTTTCCCTGCACAAGCTCTCTTCTCTTGCCTGCCACCATGTGAGATGTGCTTTTCACTTTCTGCCATGACTGTGAGGCCTCCCCAGCTACGTGGAACTGTAAGTCCATTAAACCTCTTTCTTTTGTAAATTTCCCAGTCTCAGGTATGTCTTTATCAGCAGCATGAAAATGGACTAACACACCAGGAGAGTGGAGTGCTGCTGTAGATAACCAAAAATGTGGAAGTGACTGGAACTGGGAAAGAGGCAGGTGTTAGAACAGTTTGGAGGGCTCAGCAGAAGACAGGAAAATGTGAAAAAGTTTGGAACTTCCTAGAGACTTGTTGAATGGCTTTGCCCAAAATTCTGACAGTGATATGGACAATAAAGTCCAGACTGAGGTGGTCTCAGATGGAGATGAGGAACTTGTTGGGAACTGGAACAAGGGTGACTCTTGTTATGTCTTAGCAAAGAGACTGGCAGCATTTTGCCCCTGCCCTAGAGATTTGTGGAACTTCAAACTTGACAGAGATGATTTAAGGTATCTGGTGGAAGAAATTTCTAAGCAGCAAAGCATTCAAGAGGTGACTTGTGTACTGTTAAATGCATTCAGTTTTAAAAGGGAAACAGCATAAAAGTTCAGAAAATTTGCAGCCTGACAATGCAACAGAAAGGAAAATCCCATTTTCTGAGGAGAAATTCAAGCCAGCTGCAGAAATTTGCATAAGTAACCAGGAGCCTCACCATGACAATGGGGAAAATGTCTACAGGGCATGTCAGAGGACTTCATGGAAGCCCCTCCCATCACAGGCTGGAGTCCTAGGAGGAAAATAGGGTTTCATAGGCCAGGCCCAGGGTCCTCGTTCTGTGTTTAGCTTAGGGACTTTGTGCTCTGCCTCCCAGCCACTCCAGCCATGGCTGAAAGGAGCCAACATAGAGCTCAGGCTGTGGCTTCAGAGGGTGGCAGCCCAAAGCCTTGGCAGCTTCCATGTGGTGTTGAGCCTGCAGGTGCACAGACGTCAAAAATTTAGATTTGGGAACCTCCGCCTAGATTTTAGAGGATGTAGGGGAAAACCTGGATGCCCAGGCAGAAGTTTGCTGCAGGGACAGGGCCCTCATAGGAGAACTTCTGCTAGGGCAGTGCAGAAGGGAAATGTAGGGTTGGAGCCCCCATTCAGAGTCCCTGTTGGGGCATCACCTAGTGGAGCTGTGAGAGGAGGGCCACCATCCTTCAGACCCCGGAATGGTAGATCTACCAACAGCTTACACCATGTGCCTGGAAAAGCTACAGACACTTAACGCCAGCCTCTGAAAGCAGCCAGGACGGGGGCTGTACCCTGGAAAGCCACAGTGGCAGAGCTGCCCAAGGCCATGGGAGCCCACCTCTTGTATCAGCGTGACCTGGATGTAAGACGTGGAGTCAAAGGAGATAATTTTGGAGCTTTAAGATTTGACTGCCCCACTGGATTTTGGACTTGCATTGGGCCTGTAGCCCCATTGTTTTGGCCAATTTCTCCTATTTGGAACATCTGTATGTACCCAATGCCTGTACCTTCATTTGTATCTAGGAAGTAACTAACACGCTTTTGATTTTATGGGCTCATAGGCAGAAGGGATTTGCCTTGTCTTGGATGGAGTGTGGACTTTTGAGTTAATGCTGAAACAAGTTAAGACATTGGGGGACTGTTGGGAAGGCATGATTGGTTTTGAAATGTGAGGACATGAGATTTGAGAGGAGCCAGGGATGGAATGATATGGTTTGGCTGTGTCCCAACCCAAATTTCATCTTGAATTCCCACGTATTGTTGCAGGGACCCAGTGGGAGGTAATTGCATCATGGGGGCAGGTTTTCCCCATGCTGTTCTTGTGATAGTGAATAAGTCTCATGAGATCTGATGGTTTTAAAAATGGGAGTCTCCCTGCACAAGCTCTCTTCTCGTCTGCCACCATGTGAGACATGCCTTTCACCTTCTGCAAAGATTCGGAGGCCTCCATAGCCACATGTAACTGTAAGTCCATTAAATCTCTTTCTTTTGTAAATGTCCCAGTCTCAGGTGTGTCTTTATCAGCAGTGTGAAAATGGATGATTACACTGATTTACACTTATTTATGGATGCTATGAAAAGTTTTTTATCAGAACAAGAATGGAAACAGAGACATTAAAGTGATTATTTCAGTTGTTCAGACGTGAAATAATGGTGGCTTGGACAAGAGTGATAGAGATGGAGGTGGTGATGAAGACTTGGGATATAAATTGAGAATAGGGCCAACAGGATGTGCTAATGAAATGAATTTATCATATGAGATATGAAGAAAAGTCAATAATGATTTGCAGCATTCATAGTGCTATTTACCTAGATGTGGATTACTAAGAGAGGAGCAGGCTTGGGGGCAAAGGGAAAAGAGGTGATCAGAAAAGTTGGGTGTCATCAGAGTATACATGGGATGTAAATCCATGGATCTAATTGAGATTGCTTAGGACATAAATGTATCTAGAGAAGCTGGCTGAGGACTGAGTGCTGGACCACTTCAGTAATTAGAAGTTAGATAGATGATACAGAGCCATCAGGAGTGGGTCTTCAGTGAAGCAAGAGGAAAGCAGGTAGATAGTAGTATTTGGAAATCTAAGTAAAGAGAGTATTTCCAGGAGAAAGGGGTGGTGAATGGTCAAGTAAAATGAGAATTGACCATTGTTTTTGGCAACCTTGATGTCTCTGTTATCCCCAAGGACAGCAGTAAGCAGAAGGTTAGGGAAAAAGCATGACTACAGTAGGTTAAAAGATGATGGGAATTGAGGAAGTGAAGATGGCAAAAGTAGACAAAATAGACAATTCTTTCTGTGGCAGCTCACTGTGAAGGAAAGCAGAGAAATGGAGTTGTAATTGTTTGGGGAAGTGCCACTAGGGTGATTTTATACATATATACTTTAATGTTGAAAGATATTAGAGCATGTGTGCATGCTGGTGGTAGGGATTATAACAATAGACAGTAAAGATTCTCCATATGTAAAAACAAGCAATACTAAAGTTAAAGTTTTTAAAAATTAAAAACCTGTAAATATATTTAATATTTATTCAGAGAAAAGTTATTTGTTCCATATTTTATGGGGCAGAAATCTGGAAATTTGAGAACTTGAATTCTTTTTTTTATTATTATTATACTTTAAGTTCTAGGGTACATGTGCACAATGTGCAGGTTTGTTACATATGTATACATGTGCCGTGTTGGTGTGCTGCACCCATTAACTCGTCATTTACATTAGGTATATCTCCTAATGCTATCCCTCCCCCTTCTATCTAACTGCAATTTTGTATCATCTAGCCAGGCTCTTCCAATTGTCCCCTCTCTCTCTCTTTCTCAGGCTCTAGTTACTACCATTCTCTCTACTTCTACAATGCCAACTTATTTAGCTTCCACATATGATTGAGAACATATGGTTATTTATTTTCCTGGGCTGGCTTATTTCACTTAACATAATGTCCTCTAGACTGATCCATGTTGTCACAAATGACAGGATTTCATTCTTTTTTATGGCTAAATAGTATCTCCTTGTATATATATACCATATTTTCTTTATCCATTTATCCATTGATGGACACAGGTTGATTTCATATCTTGGCTATTGTGACTAATGATGCAATAAACACAGGAGTACAGATATCTGTTTGACATACCTCTTTCCATTTGGATACATATAAGCAGTAGTGGAATTGCTGGATCATAAGGTAGTTCTATTTTTAATATTTTGAGAAATCTGTATACTGTTTTCCATAATGGCTACAAGTAACTTACAGTCCCACAAACAGTGTATGTATAGGTCCCCTTTTCTCTGCATCCTTGCCAGCATTTATTTTCTGTCTTCTTGATCATAGTCATTCTGAGGTGAGATGATATCTCATTGTGGTTTTCGTTTGCATTTTCCTGATGATTATTGACATTGAGCATTTTCTGTACACTCGTTGGTATGGGCAATTGATTTTTGACAAGGCTAGCAACTTTGTTCAATAGAGAAACAGTAACATTTTCCATAAATGATGCTGGGAAAATAGGACTTACAAAATAATGAAGCTGGACCCTTGTCTCACACCACATCTAAAAATTAACTGAAAATGGATCAGTAACCCAAACATAAGAGCTAAAACTATGAAACTCTTAAAAGAAAACATAGAAGTAAATCTTCATAAACTGGATTTGGCAATGGGTTCTTAGCTATGACACCAAAAGACAAAAGCAACAAAATAAAAAATAAATAAATTTCACTTCACCAAAATTGAAAACTTTTGTGCATTAAAGAACGTTATCAAGAAAGTAAAAAGACAACCTATAGAATTGGAGTAAATGTTTTCGAATCGAATATCTGGTAGGGTTTACTATCCAGAATTATTAAAAAATTCCTACATTGCAAAAACAAGAAGACAAACAACCCAACTTTAAAATGGGCAAAGAGGCCAGGCACAGAAGCTCACACCTGTAATCCCAGCACTTTGGAAGGCCAAGGCAGGTGGATCACTTGAGGTCAGGAGTTTGAGACTAGCCTGGCCAACACGGTGAAACACTGTCTCTACCAAAAATAAAAAAATTAGCCAGGTGTGGTGGCGCATGCCTGTAATCCCAGCTCCTCAAAAGGCTAAGGCAGGAGAATTGCTTGAACCCATTGAGTAGATGTTGCAGTGAGCAGAGATCATGTCACTGCAATCCAGCCTGGACAACAGAGCGAGACTCCATCTCAAAAAAAAAAAAGAAAAAAGAAAAGGGGCAAAGAACTTGAAAAGAGGTTTTTCCAAATAATTACAAATGGCCAGTAAGCACATGAAAAGTTGTGCAACATTATTAGTCATTAGGGAAATGCAATCAAAACCACAATGGGACAGCACTTCACATCTATTTAGGATTGCTAGAATTTAAAAAAATTAAAAATCAAAACAAAGGAAAATAGCAAGTGTTGACAAGGTTGTGGAGAAACTGTAACCCTTCTACATTGCTGGTGGGAATGTAAAATGGTGCAGCTGCTGTGGAAAACAGCTTGGCCTTTCCTTGAAGAGCTAAACATAGAATTATCGTATGATCTAGCAATTCTATTCTTAGGCATATACTCCCCAAAACTAAAAATGGGGACTCAAATAGATATTTGTAGACCAATATTAATTTTAGCATTATTCATAATAGCCAAAATGTAGAAACAACCCAAGTGTTTATCAACAGATAAGTGGATAAGCAAAATGTGGCATATATATATGCATACAAAAAATATTATTTAACCATCAAAAGGAATAAAACTGTAAAACGTTACAAAATGGATGAACCATGAAAACATTATGCTAAGCAAAATAAGCCAGACAAAAAGGGCAAACATTACATTGTTTCACTTATAGAAAATTTTTAGAATAGAGACAGAAGCAGATTAGGCATTACCAGGGGCTGAAGGAAGAAGAGAATGGGAACTTACTGCTTAATGGTTGATTGTAGGGGGTCGATAAAAAAAGTTTTAGAAATAGATAATGCTGGTGGTTGTACAACATTGAGTGTGGCTAATACCACTGAACGTACACTTAAAAATGGTTAAGATGCCAAATTTTATGACATGTATATTTATCACAATAAAACGTTTCAAAGAGAAGTGTAAAAAAGTGAAAGCAAACAAAAGACGTTTTTAGATAAAAACAAAGTGAATATGTTGCCAGTATCTCTGCACTACAAAAAATGCCAAAGAAAGTTTTATAGTCTGAAGGGAAATGATAAAAAATGGAATTCTGAATTGAAAGGAAGGGAGAAGAAATTATAAATATGTGGGTAAATATAAACATTTGGTTTTCTTTCTTAATTTCTTTAAAAGTTAATTGACTAAAGCAAAAATAGTAAAAAATGTATTTGGGGTTCAAAATAAATGTTGAAGTAAAATGTATGACAAGAGTAGCACAAATGACAGGAAGGGATATAAGTGAAAATTAGTACCTTACTGCTGTAAGGTTGTTATATATAAAATAATGTAATATTAATTCTAGACTGCAACAAACTAAGAATGCATATTATATATAATCTCTAGAGAAACCACAAAATGTAATAATACAAGGAGGTAGTTCAAAAAACAAATAGAAGAAACAGAAGGAAATTCTAAAAAATACTCAAGGCAGAGAAGAAAGAAGAAAAAGATACCCACAAAACAAAGCAAGTAAAAAACAAAAGCAAGATGATAGTTTAGAACCCCATCATATCAATAATTAAACCAATGCAAATGAACTGTAGTTAAAAGGCAAATATTGCAGACTGAATTAAACAACAAAAAAAGCAAGGTATAACTATACACAGTTTAAAAGGGATGCACTTGAAATATGAAGACACAGGCAGGTTGAAAGTAAAGGATGAAAAAATATGCAATAAAGACACTGACTGATATGGTGACACCAGTTTGCTATTAGTATCAAAGAAATGAATCTTCAAGACAAAGAATATCATCAGAGATAAAATTATTTCATAATGATAAAATGATCAATTCATCAAGAAGATTTAATGACACTAAATATGTATGCTCCTAATAATACTGTTTCAAAATACATTAAGCAAATACTGGCAGAACTAAAAGGAGAAATAGACTTATTTTTGTATATTGCTAGATTCTATTTGCTAAGAATTTTTGTGTCTATGAACACATGGATTGGAAAACTAAATATTGTTAAGACATCAGTCTTCCCTAAATTGATGTACAGACCTGAGGCAATATCATTTAAATTCCAAGCAAGCTATTTTGTGTGTATGTGTGTGTGAGACAGAGTCTTGCTCTGTCGCCCAGGCTGGAGTGCAATCTCAGCTCACTGCAACCTCCACCTCCTGGGTTCCAGTTATTCTCCTGCCTTAGCCTCCTGAGTAGCTGGGATTACAGGCGTGTGCCACCACGCCCAGTTGATTTATGCATTTTTAGTAGAGTTGGGGTTTCACTGTGTTGGCCAGGCTGGTCTTAAACTCCTGACCTCAGGTGATCTGCCCGCCTTGGCCTCCCAAAGTGCTGGGATTACAGGCATGAGCCACCATGCCCAGCCTTTTTTTTTTTTTTTAATGTGGTAGAAACTGATAGCTAAACCTAAACTTTACATGAAAATGCAAAGGACCTGGAATATAACCTTAAAAAATAAGAATAAAATTGTAGTAGTTACACGGACTCCATAACTTATTAACTTATTAAAAAGCTATATAATCATAATAGTAAGATGTTAATAAAATATAGATCAGTAGGTCAATAAAACTGGATAGGCAAACCAAAAGTAAACATATACACTTTTAAAAGTCAATTACTTTTGACAAGGTACTGAGGCAATTCAATAGAGAAGGGGAAGTCTTTAAACAAATGTTGCTATAAAAACAGGATTTTTGTAAGGAAAAAATATGAATCTTAACTGCTATGTAATACATAAATATTGGTGTGAAATGAATGACAGGACTAAACTAAAAAACTTCAACTGTAAAGCTTCTAGGAAAAATAACAGGAAAACATATTTAAGACTCTCTGATATGCACATATTTCTTAGAATTCTAAAAGCATTAAGCATAAAGAAAAATTGATACAGTGTAATTTATAAATATTACAAACTTCTCTCAGTAAAACACTGATAATAAAACAATGATATGAGTTAAGACTGTGGAAACATTTGCTACATGTATATCTGATGAAGGACTTGTTTCTAAGTTATATAGAGAATTATGGTACTAAGTAATAATAATTTTAAAAATCAACAACCCAGTTTTTAAAATTTGGGCAGAACATTTTGAGACAATTAAAAACAGAATATATGAATGGTCAACAAACACAGAAAAAGCTCTCAACATCACTGGTCTTCAGGGAAATGTAAATTAAAATCACGATGATACGCCACTCTTTATCTACTAGAATGGTTAAAGTTAATACCAAGCATCGACAAGAATGTGGCCCAAGAGGGACTCATACTTTGGTGGTGGCAGTGTGCAATGGCATGACTACTTGGAAAAGTTTATAGTTTCTTTTAAAGCTAAATATACACAACCCCATGACCCAGCAATTTCACACCTAGTTTTTTTTTATCCAAGGGAAATGAAAACACACTTGTTGGCATTGGTTCTGACTTCTTTAAATGACATTTTCATAAGCAAACTTTCTAAAGGGTTAATCCATAATTGCTGTCACCATTTCTTTACCTCTCATTTGCTCCTCAAATCACTGTTATCACATATCATTCTTTTGACTTCTCTGAAATTGCTTTGGCAACACTTACCGGCACCCTCAGTAAGTGCCAAATGCAATGTTCACTCTGAAATCATTGTTTTTTTTCAATTTCACTGCAGTCATTGCTTTACTCAATTTCACTGCAGCAAACGTCATCATTGACCACGTTCCCTGCTTGAAATTTTCCTTCCCTGTTTTACTAAGTACACTCTTACTGCTTTGGTTTCCCGACTATTTCCTTTTATTGTTCTTTGTTGAATTCATTTACTCTACTATCTTTTCTCATTAAATATTGGTGTCCTTAGGATTTTAGGGTTTTTTTCCCTACTTTATACAGCCATCTGCCACATAATGACGTTTCAGTAAACAATGGACTGCATATACGACAGCGGTTCCATAAGATTATAATACCATATTTTTACGGTAGCTTTTCTATGTTTAGATATGTTTAGGTACACAAATACTGACCACTGTGTTACAACTGCTTACAGTACTCAGCACAGTAGCATGCTGTACAAGTTCGTAGCCTAGGAGCAGTCGGCTATACCATCTAGGCCAGGTGTGTAGTAGGATACACCATCTATGTTTGTGTTAAGTGCACTCTATGATGTTCACCCAACTACAAAATCACCTAACGATGCATTTCTCAGAATGTATCCTATCCTTAAGTGATACATAACTGTATATGTTATCTTGGTGATCTCATGCATCTCTCTGACTTCACCCACCATCGTTGTCTGATGACTCCCAGTCTGTATCCCCAGCTTTGGTTTCTTTCTTGACTCTGATTTGTGTATTCCTCTCTGTAATGGTCACTTTGTATAATCCTAATCTCTATCATTAAATCCTATTTAATTACTATTTCGGTGACTATTATACCTATCTTCTCTTTCCCAAATCTGGGATTCTTGGATTTTTCCATTATTTTGACTTCTCCCTTGTTTTTCTCAGAAATCTACCACCAAGTTCTATCAATTCTACTTTTCAAATTTTATCATCTCCATGCCTTTCTGTTGGAACTACCATTGTCTTAGTTCAAGCCTTCACCATTTTCTACTTGTATTCAAATAACTTCTTAACCAGAATATCTGCTTTTAGCCTTCCCTTAGATTCAGTAACATCAAATCACTTATAATTCCCTATGTATGCCATTGGATTAGACATAAACAGAGATGCCTGCTGACATTTCCGTCAGGGACAAGGTACATTTCCCGTCATGGTTATGCATCAGATGAGCTGACCCTGTCTCCCTGATTTGAGATACTAATAAGGGTGGGAATCCTGCCCTTGTTAATTGGAATCTGATTAATTATGGATGGAATCTGATTAATTATAATTATATTGTTAATTAATTATAATTAATTAATTGATTATAATTATATTATTATAACCAGATTCCTTCTGTAGACATTTTCAAACTGAAGGTAAAGAACGAGAATATCTTTCCTCTCAGGTCAGAAAAGCTTCCTTCAGCAATGCCTGTTCTTCCAGCTTATGGATGATCTTATCTGAAGAGTAGAAATTTGGCCCATAGAGAGGAGAAGAGATGAGAAAAGGAAAAATTAAGAGTCCTGAGTTTGTGCTGCTAATGATCTATCCTACCTTTCCCAAGGTTTAGCTAGGTAGGTTCATAGAATTCCTCTTTTACCAGATTGAATTGGTTTTTTATCTTCAACAAAAAAAGGCCTAACTATAACAGCCATACTTTTAACCATCCATTTCTTTTTTATTTTTGACATATAATAATTGTACATAATTATGGGGTTCATAGTGATGTTTCAATACATATAATGTATCATGATCAGATCAGGATAATTAGCATATCCATCATCTCAAACATTTGTCATTTCTTTTGCTGAGGACATTCAATAGCCTCCTTCTAGTTACCTGAAACTATATATTAGTGTTAACCATAGTCATCCTTAGGTGCTACTGAACACTAGAACTTATTTCTCCTATCTAGCTGTAATTTTGTATCCTTTAACTAATCTGTCCCTATCCCCCCTATCCCTCCACCCTTCCCAGTCTCTAGGATCCTCTGTTCTACCTTTTACTTCAATGAGATCAACTTTTTTTTAGCTTCCACATGTGTGTGAGAACATGCGGTGTTCAACTTTCTGTTTGTGGCTTATTTCATTTAATATGTCTTCCAGTTCCATCCATGTTGTTGCAAATGGCAGAATTTCATTCTTTTTATGACTGAACAGTATTCCATTTTGTATATATACTACATTTTCTTTATCCATTCATCTACTTTTGGACACCTAGGTTGATTCCATATCTTGGCTATTGTGAATAGTGCTGCAATAAACATAGATGTGCAGATGTCTCTTTGATATAATGATTTCCTTTCCTTTGGATAAATGCCCAGTAGTAGAATGGCTGGATCATATGGTAGTTCGTTATATATTTATATATTTTTTGAGGAAACTCCATACTGTTCTACATAGTGGCTGTACTAATTTACATTCCCACCAACAGTATGTCAGAGTTCCTTTTTCTCTGCATCCTCACCAGTATTTATTTTTTTGTCTTTTTGATAATAGCCATCTTAACTGGGGTGAGATGATACCTCATTGTGGTTTTGATTTGCATTTCTCTGATGATTAATGATGTTGAGCATAGTCTCATATATTTGTTAGTCATTTTTATGTCTTCTTTTGAGGAACATCTGTTTAGATCATTTGCACATTTTTTAATCGGATTTTTTTGTTGCTGTTGAGATAGTTCAGTTCCTCATATATTCTAGATATTAATATACTGTTGCATGAATAGCAAACAAATATTTTCTCCAATCTTTTAGGTTGTCTTTTCACTCTGTTGATTATTTCTTTTACCATGCAGAAGCTTTTTAGTTTGACATAATCACATTTGTTTACTTTTGCTTGTGCCACCTATGCTTTTGAGGAAATGATTCATAAAATCATTTCCTAGACCAATGTTCCTGAAGTATTTTCCCTATGATTCCTTCCAGTAGTTTTATAGTTTTGGGTCTTACATTTAGGTATTTGATCCATTTTGAGTTGACTTTTGTATAGAGGGAGAGGTGATCTAGTTTCATTCTTCTGCATACGGATATCCAGTTTTCCTAGCATCATTTATTGAAGAACTTGTCCTTTTCCCAGTGAGTGTTCTTGACATCCATCCATTTTTTTTAAGTTAGAATTCCTGATTAGAGGAAGTTGGAATAACAATCAGCCATCTTTCGGGAATCAACCCAGACGTCACCACCTCTGGAACACTTTGTCTAAAATCCTTGGTGGTTCCTTAACATCAGATACAATTTGCTGAATGTATCAAGAGGTAATGAATGAATTGGTCTCATACCAGCTCCTTATATCATTAAGAATGCGTCAGGAGCTAACATTGCATTCATTAAATTAGTTACTATCCACTTTGTACTCATCCAAATATTCTCCATAATCTCATCTCTCTTTAGGTCCATAGATATCCACTCAGCCATACATTTTCTTGGCAAGATTCCCATCTTCTTCCCTATTAATGAAGTTTTGTTTCCCTATTAACTAGTCTCTTACAATGTTCAAAAATATCCATCCTTTGTTGTATTCTAATTTTGAATTCTTTCTCTCCAAATCTCAGTAATGATTACAAGACTTTATTTACCACCATATATTAAAAAGTTTACATCATTTCCTATAATCTTGGTATTAATATATGAATCTGTAGGATGTGCCTTGAATCTAAATACGTGTCCACTTTTCAATTATTGCATTACTACTCTGTAGCATCTGAAACAGTAGAACACTCCATCCTTGACACTCCCTCTTCCTTTAGCTTCTGTGAGAAAATGTTTTTCTCCCCCACTGCTTCTAGGCCTTCTTGTTTGTTAACTAACCTGATCAGTTCAGATTCAAGCAGAAGTTTAAATTTAACTTTCTTCTATCATGAACTTGAATGAAGAAAGAAACCATGAAAAGAACCAAAGCCTTACATTTCAAGTGCTTGAAATTTTGTAGTTATTAAGGAGTTTCTCTTGGTTTCAGATCAGCTGGGGTGAGTTTAATGGGGTTAGTTGTTCTCAGCCTCTTCTGTCATATCCTAAATAAGGATAATTACCTGATGTTCCATCTTTTACTTCCCATTTTGGCTCTATACACAGCCAGCTCCATGATTCGATTAGGTAATATGTCCTTAAGTTCCCACTCTGGGTTGTTACTCAGATCCCCTACTCCTAACCTACCACCACTCCCATTCAGGCCAACATTAATTCCTTTTTTATTTTTTCAAGAAGCCTTAACTAATGGCTTTCTTCCTCTCCTATAATACCTATCTACTCTTCACAATGCTGAATGAATAATGCTCCTAAAGCATATCCCAATTCAAATAACTTCGTATGCTTCTTTTTACCTGTAGAATGACATCCATAATCCTTAGGGTGGCATTCAAGGCCCTTCATCATCTGGTCCTGACTGAGGATGCCATAGTCATTTTAAATACCTGATTTTAACTCAGCTGATCAGGGCAAAAGCTACAAATAATAATAGCTTATGTTTCTTGAGTGATTACTCTGTGCCAAGCACAAATCATCCTTAATGTGGTGGCCACCAGATTTGACCCAAACTGACTCTTGTTATGTCACTCTGTCAACTCATCCCAACAACCAGCTTTATTATTTTACTTCCCTTCTGCTCCAGTTCCTCTGGCTATGACAGCCTGATGTTTTTGCTTCTCCAGTTGCCTGTGCCACATTCTTTTTTGGAGTTCCGTCTTCTCATTATCGTGGCATTTCTCCAACCTTCCTGTTTGTTAACTAACCCTTTGGCTTGTCCCCTGGATGCCCTCCTTAGAATTCCTACTGCAGGAAGTCCTGCTGGCAATGGACCCATTTGGGCTCTACTCTGTCCTTTGGCTTTGATACCCAAGGCCCTGGGTATCAAACATAGCCTTCCTGATTTATTATAAAATCATACTCTAGGTTTCCCAGAATCTCAAGTTTAAAAGGAATCCTAAAGTCCTTAACAGCACAACCCCTATCTCAGTAAAAAGTTCTATATTCTTCCTATTATTTTGCCATTTTTAATAATAGTAGTTCAAATATTTGAAGGCAGATTTCATATCCCCAAGTCTTTTCTTTCTAATCTAAACATCCGAGTTCCTTAATCGCTGTCTCCAGCCTGATTGATTTCCTCTTGATTAGCTTCATTTAATTACTACCCCTTTTACAATGGTTGATGAACAGGATTTTAAAACAATGTTCCAATTATGCTCTGACCAATTTGGACTAGAATAGGATTTTATATTATTTGCAATTAACTTTTTCCTATTCTTTTTCATTATGCTAGTTAGGATCTTTAAAAATCCTTGTTCAACTATTTCCAGTTTCCGCCTCATCTCAGATCCAGATCATGACACTGGGATCACAGAAAGCCATGCTTCTAACCACGAAGCCAGCAGCTTTCTCTGTCGCAACGCACAGATACACAACACATTGCCACGGGTACACCCAGATGCTTTAAGGGTATTTGAGGGTTGTCTTCATTTTATCCTGCTGATTGCAACTCCCATACCTTGTATCTTATTCACCTAAACCATCTGAATGTCAATGAGTGAGACCTTTATTAGAGGGAAAACCTTTAATATATGTTAATTTACTTTTCAACATTAGTAACAGATTCCTTATTACAGACAACTGATTAACACACATCTGTGCACCTGTCTACTCTAGCTGAGACTCCCCCACATAAGAAACTTAAGCAACTGACCCCTTCACCCAGTGCACATTGTGCAGGCATTTACTCAGTCATTGTAACTGTTCCACATCTGCCCCAAAGATTCTGATTTCATCATGTCTACCACATTCCCCTTATTTAGAGACTTTATGAGAAATTAAAATATTTAGTTTGCTAGAACTCTTTCACCTTTCAAATCCTGGTTAGTATGCATCCACTCTTAAAAGTGTTAGGATCTTAACAAAGGCCCATGCTAAGCTCCCTATTCTATGCTGTTTGGCAATCTGTCTCCACTCACTAGGGCTGCTCAAGAATTGGCAATTATTTTTTTCTTAATACGCGGGATGTGATTCTCTTCTCTGGTGGGATCTCTCACCATCCCCAGAACACATCATATCTTTTCTGTCCCCTTTGCCTTTGCTTACAGGTCCTCTGTCTGAAATATCCTGCTTGGTACTGTTGCGTGTGTATGCCTTGACTTCTCTGCTATAACCAGGGTTCTCTAAGGTGGGAGCCCATTATTATACTTCACAGTATCTACTGCAGAAAAAAGCACCTCATGGAAGTTCAGTAAAGACATACTTTCTTTTTTTGAGACAGAGTCTCCCTCTGTCGCCCAGGCTGGAGTGCAGTGGCGTAATCTCAGCTCACTGCAACCTCTGCCTCTCGGGTTCAAGCAATTCTCCTGCCTCAGCCTCCCTAGTAGTTGGGATTATGGGCATGCACCACCATGACTGGCTAATTTTTTTATTTTTAGTAGAGATGAGGTTTTACCATGTTGGCTAGGCTGGTCTTGAACTCCTGGCCTCAAGTGATCCACCTGCCTCAGCCTCCCAAAGTGCTTGGGCCACTGCCACTGGCCAAGACAGACTGTCTTAATGAATGGATGAGAACACATTAAATTTATTTTAGTTTTTTCTATCGTGAATACTACCAAACAAATATCTTAGCATATATGCCCTATGTACTGGTGCCTTCAGTTCTATGGTAGAGAGTCCCTAGAATGAAATTAATTGTATTTGAAATAATAGATGTTGCTAGATTCCTTTCCCAAAAGGCTATAATACACATTTCTCCCAATCAAATATGAGAATACTGCTTATCTCACATCTCCTCTAGCAGTACGCATTTTATGTCTCATTGTAATCTTTGATGGTCTATATATTTAAAGTAATACCACACTATTTCATAATTCATTATCCTTACTTTCATATATTTTAAAATCTTTTTAATTTTCACTTCTGTGAATTTGCTCATGGGAATTTTCACACATCTTGCTCATTTTTCTGTTCAGTTGCTTATCTTTTCCTATCAGTTTAGAAGATTTTTGTATAATATTTATGTTTATTATCTGACATTAGCATTACAAATACTCTTGCCAAATGTAGTTTGTCCATTGACTTTGTTTATTGCATACTTTCTAATTTTACATATAAAATAAAATTATCATTAAAATTTAAATTACATTTACATAAAAAATAAAATTTTTTGTCTTTCGATGAGATTTTATAATTTTCCTTTTAAATCTTATTGGCAAATTTATCTCTAATTATTTTGTAGTGTTTCTCATTATTGGGAAAAAGATACTTTTCTCATTTCCATTTCCTAGCCCTTATTACTATCGTAAAGAAAAGCTATTGATGTTTCAAGGTTTTACTTGTATCGAACTATTTTACTATTACTGCTTTTTGTTGTCACTCAAATTTGTTGGTTTTACAGGTTTTCAGTCATACCATGAAAGCAAAAGGAGATAACTTGATTCATCTTTTTTCAAAAATTTTTTCCTATTCTATGTTCCTGTTGTTTTGCATTCTCTAGAACTTCTAAGACAATATTTACTAATAATGATGACAATGCATATGGTTGCCTAGTCACTTAATGTTACTTAAGGATGTTATAAAGTGACTTTTCCACAACTATTTGATCATAATTTTTTCTCATTCAAAATGTTTGTGTAACAGTTTATATTGATAGATTTCCTGACTTTGATCCACCCATCAATTCTCAAATTTTTGGGATACATCATATTTTGTTATGAAGTATTCTTTTCATTTTTTGCTGAATACTACATGCCATTTTACTTAGACATTTTACATTTTAATAAATGAGATTAGCTTATAATTTTCTTTTTTGTAGTAATTATTAAGTTTTGTTATGAAACCACCTTTATTAGCTTTATAAAATGAATTAGAGGAGGCTTCTCTATGTTTTTTTATAACCTGGAACAATGTAAATTGTGGTTCATGAACTCGGCCTTATATTAGAAAGACAGGAGAGATTTAACAACATACGCATATTTGAGTTTCTATTATAGTTTAGCCTCTGTTAGAGCTTGGGAACTGAGTCACTTAAAAATTTCACAGGTGATTCTCACTTGCAGCCAACTTGAGAACAACTGATTTAAATAACATCAAAATTAACTGTTTTTTACAAGTCCTTTGAACTCAGCCAAGAACCCATCTGATGCTAGTGACTCAGTTTTAGATCTTGAATCACATTTTCAATCTTGTCTTCTTGAGTCAAATTTATAATTTATATTTTGATACAAAATCACGTATTTCCTTCAGGTTTGAAGATTTGTTGCCTGTAATATTCTTTTTAAATGACTTTAACCTTTTCTATTACTATGCTGAAATCTTCATTCTTCATCTTTTATACTTTTGCAACATCTCTTTTCTCCTTAATCAGGCTCACAGGGGGCTTCTCTATTTTAATTGTTCTTTATAAATAAATAGCTTTCTACATTTTTGTTTGCTCTTGCATGAATTTAAGCCTTTAAAGATTAATTTCATCTTCTTAATTTTTTCCTTTAAATTCTTAACATGTATATTAAATTATTCATTTTCTCTCTGGTTTCTGTAATAATAAAGACATTTAAGACATTTTCCCCTGACAACAGACTAGGACAGACTAGATATTAGAGTGAGAAATAGAATGACTAGAGGAGGTATTTTTTTGCATTGTGAATCCTTAGAATTCTCTGAATTATATGTATTACATTAGTTTCCTATTTTTGCTTTAGCAAATTATCACAAACTAAGTGGCTTGAAAAATATCTATTATCTTTCCGTTCTGGAGGTAAGAAGTATAAATGAGTTTTATGAGGCTTAAGTCAAGGTGTCTGCATGGCTGCATTGCTTCTGGGGGTTCCAAAGGAGATTTCATTTCCCTGCTATTTTCAGCTTCTAGAGGCCACTTGCGTTCCTTGACTTGCCTCCTGTCTCCATCTTTAAAATGTGTCACTTTGCTTCTGCTGTCACATCTCCTTTTCTGACTGTCCCTCCCAACTTCCTCTAATAAGGACCCTTTTGATTACATCGGTCCCACTTTAGTAATGCATTATAATCTCCTCATCTCAAGATTCTTAACTTGATCACATTTGCAAAGTCAGTTTTACCACATAAATTAACGTAGCCCCAGGTTCTGGGGATAATTCTTTGAGGGGCCATTATTCAGCCCACCATGCATAAAATTTGAATGATCCTTCTCTTTTCTAAAGTGATTAATTTCAGCTGAGTTTTCTTTACTATCCTATGGCCTTCTCTCTTTGGTGTTAATGCCGCTGATTTGGTGTCAGGCTGTGTCTGTTTGGGCAGCTTTATTTTTTCTCTTTCTCTCATGAGTACAAAAGACCACAAAACACTTGTTTTGCCTTTTAAGACAATCCCCCCCTTTTTTTCCATTTTCTTTCTCACTCCACTTTTTACCTCTTTCTTTCAAAGTTTCCAAATTGAAAAAGTACAAATATACACAAAGATCAAACGTGTTGTACTTTAGGTCCCAAGCAATTTCCTCAAGAATTCGCTCACGATGGCAGATGGCTGTTTAAACATTGTAACTCATATGTTTCTTTTAATTCAACAGATATAAGATAAGTGTCCAGTGCACAGTCCTGGATGTTTAGTGTAAGTACTCTGGGATTCCTATGCTCTTCAGGCAAATACGCAGCAAAAACGTATCTGAGCAATATTATCAGCCCTTCTTCCTTCCCATAACAAACTGAGGACTTAAGATAAATTTCTTTTTTAGGACTACTTACCATCTGTCCTTCAAAGATGTCTAAGCCTGTGGAAGTCTATTTCATGTATATGAATTAAAGATAGCACAGCATAGAGAATAATAGTGCAGGCTTTGAAATCAGACAAACTGTGTTCAGCCATAGCTCTATCATGTCCCAACCTTGGAAAAATTACTTACGAGTTAGAGTTTAGTTTTCCTATCAGTCAGATAAAGAAAAAATTCATGCAAAGCACTTAATCCAGGATGACTATGTAGTAGATTCTTAATAAATACCAGCTAACAGTTCTTTGTATCAAAACCATTAGAAATGTTCCAGATACATCAGAGATTTTTTTGTTCCTCAGCTTTGGTCAGCCTGAAGAACTATTGCAACAGAGACAACCCCGGAGCAATGGGATCACTGAATGAAAGAAAACTTTCAAGGCCCTTATTCTCCCCACCTCTTTCATTATGTTGGTCTCAACCTCATCTATTGATTGAAAAGAAACAAGTTGGCTTATGTTTTCATTATCCTAAGATGCTGACAATATCTTTCTTCAAGAGGAAATAGGAAAAAGAAAGATCTAGTTCTCTAGAATTCCCTTGCTACTGTTAGTCACATTTCTCCTTTCTTTTTCTGGAAAAGCTCTACAAATACCTGTAAAAGCCTTCTAAAGTTTCTTGACTTGGTTTGGAGAATTTGAAAAACTAGGACTCCAGCTATTCAGCTAAGCCATCGAAGAGCCCGTGTTCCCTTGGCATGGCAGAAAGAGGGGTCGAAAAGCAGACCTCGGTTAGGAAGAGTAAATCTGGGAGAGACAGATAGGAGGACAATTTTCTCATGTCAAAGACATAGACAAAATTTCAGAGCTACTTGGTTGAAATTTCTGAGCAAATCAATGAATTAATAAATCTCATTGTTCACATATGATGATTTAGAATAATGATATGACACTTTCTCTTCTTTCCCTGGATTTCTATAAGTCCTCCTTAATCTGCTTCTGTCTAAGCAGATTCCCATAGTATAATAATATACTATTCAAGACCAGAAAAGAGGGAACAAAAGATGCTTGAAGGATAAAAATCAAAATTTGCATAAGGTACCATTTCGAGGCTGGATAGCTGGTGAAATGACTGTGCCTGCCTGGCAGTTTCGACCTCCATATTTCCCTTCAGTGTAACATTTTTACCAAATGGTTATAGCTGGGTCGCCCAACTGCAAGCCTTATGAGAGTGTGGAGTGATGGTATGCAGGCTCCTCGTGTTATCTTCCCTCCACTCAAGGCTTTATTTAGAAATTCAGAGGCAGCTTGGTGGTGAAAGATTATTCAAGTACTTTCCTCTCCTTTCTATTCTCTTTGGAGCAAACATTCAAATACTCCATCAAAGCAGCTGCCTCACCCCATATCTGGATCTCAAAGCCCTGCATATTTATGGGTCTTTGAGGATTCCAATTCCCAAGTTCAGGTATGATGCTATTTTTACTTGGTTTCTGTTTGAAGACTTACTTGCTGTGATTAATGCAAAAAAAAAAAAAAAAACTTTTCTGACTATAATTGTAAATATATTCTAATACCCTTAATGCCACTATCAATTTTAACACTTTGATTTCTTCTTCTCTCTATATATGTACGTGAAGTTTCTCAGCTTCAGATTTTTATGATGCATTCAAATTATATATATAATTTTATTCTGCATTTTTTTTTTCCTGAGACTGAGTTTCGCTCTTGTTGCCCAGGCTGGAGTGCAATGGCATAATCTCAGCTCACCGGCAACCTCTGCCTCTCAGGTTCAAGCAATTCACCTGCCTCAGCCTCCTGAGTAGCTGGGATTACAGGCATGCACCACCATGCCCGGCTAATTTTTTGTATTTTTAGTAGAGACAGGGTCTCTCCATGTTGGTCAGGCTGGTCTCAAACTCCCAACCTCAGGTGATCTGCCCGCCTCAGTCTCCCAAAGTGCTTGGATTACAGGCATGAGCCACCACACCAGGCCTTTTCTGCTTTCATTAATTTATTAACATAGGCATTTCCTGATGTCCATAAATAATTTTGGAGAATGTCATTTAATAGTTATATAATATCCTGTTGCGTACATGTATAACATAAGAAAACTGGTTCTCCTGTTTCTCAGTAATGTGGCAGCCCTGGCATTAAATAACAAAAAGGTAATTACCAGTAGAGGGAGGAATCTGGGGGGAGAGCCTGTGGGAATAGTCAGGGAGTAGAGGTATGGATAGAAAATACAAGCCCAACATGAGGCGCCAGCTTTCCTAAGCCTTGTTCTGATCTTGTTAGTCCCATTCAATGGCTTTCACTGCTGAACAAGGCCCAACCCTGAAGTCTGCCATTCAAGGCAATTCATTACAACTCAGTTTTCCAACCTTGGTTCTCACTGTACTCTTTTACACACCCTCATGTTTCTGCCAAATAGACCAATATACTCTTCTCTACATAGACATCCAAGACTTTGCTGCCTTCACACCTTTGCTGAATCTTTCCCCTTTACTTTGAATGTCTCTGCCATTCCTCATATTAACTTATCTAAATCTTACCCCTTGATTCATGACACAGATCAAATAACACCTCCTCCATGGACCCACGCTTGATTACTTCAGTCCCTCCTGGCCAGAGCTAGTGTTTCCCCCTCTTTCAGTTTTTATCTCTACCCATTAATCAGTCTTTACTCGAATTATGGCAATCTTATCACTCCACTTAGATTATGAATCAGTGTTTTTGGACATTTTTATGTCAAAGTACCCTTTTGAGTATAATTTTTATTAGCACACCCTAAGGAATAAATAGCATCCACAATGATACTACTCACTTGTCACATTGTGTCTTTGTTTGAATACAACTGCCCTGACTCATCTCTCTGATATTCATCAAAGAAATGTTTTTGCAGTACCTGGCCAACAAACATGGTTTCCAATCTGTAGATGCATGCTCCCACACACATCAAGATGCAGAGCTACCTTCAGCCCCCAAAACTCAGAATCATTAGACATGGTAAACCGTCTGTTGTTTAAGCCACTGAATTTTGGGGTGGTTTGTTGCACAGCAGGTGACCCTAACACTAACATACAAGTCAAATCATGTGAATTACTGATATTGGACAGTTTCTGACTGGCAATTTCATGTAGTTCCACCTAGCACAAACAATGCCTTGATACTACCCTATCCTTCTAAGCTCTTATTCCAAGCAAGTTATAACCTTCTTTTTTTTTTTGAGACGGAGTCTTGCTCTGTCACCCAGGCTGGAGTGCAGTGGCGCGATCTCGGCTCACTGCAAGCTCCGCCTCCTGGGTTCACGCCATTCTCCTGCCTCAGCCTCTCTGAGTAGCTGGGGCTACAGGCGCCCGCCACCACGCCCGGCTAATTTTTTGTATTTTTGGTAGAGACGGGGTTTCACCGTGGTCTCGATCTCCTGACCTCATGATCCGCCCGCCTCGGCCTCCCAAAGTGCTGGGATTACAAGCGTGAGCCACCGCGCCCGGCCAATAACCTTCTTGTCAGGCCTCCCGCCGCAGTGCCCTCCCGACATGCCTGAGGAGGCGGGCTTCCCGCCGGCCAAGAGATTCCGGCCGCGCTCTGAACCTCCGAGCCGCGCTGGGTCCTTCCCCTCCCGGGAGGCAAGTGGTGATGCTGCTGACTGCGGGCAGCGGCGGCAGAGGTGGAGGAGGAGGCAGGAGGCAGCAGCCGCCCCTGGCCCAGCCCTCGGCCAGTCCCTACCCTGAAGATGTGGAGCTGCAGCGCCGGAGTCTGCCCATCTTCCAGGCGCGGGGGCAAATGTTGGCCCAGCTCCGAAACCTGGACAACGCGGTCCTCATTGGTTGGCTATACAGTGCGCTTTGATGACGTCACCTCAGAAGACACCAGGATCAAGTTTCTGACAGATGGCATGCTTCTGCCTGAAGCAATTTCAGACTCTTTGCTTCGGAAGTACAGCTGCGTCATTTTGGATGAAGCTCACGAACGGACTATCCACACAGATGTGCCCTTTGGAGTGGTGAAAGCTGCACAGAAGAGGAGAAAGGAACTAGGGAGACTTCCCCTGAAAGTGATTGTGATGTCAGCTACGATGGATGTGGACCTGTTCTCTCAGTATTTCAATGGCGCCCCCGTCATCTACCTAGAGGGTCAGCAGCATCCGATCCAAATGTTTTACACCAAACAGCCTCAGAATGATTACCTGCATGCCGCACTTGTCTCCGTCTTCCAGATCCACCAGGAAGCCCCTTCTTCACAGGACATCCTGGTGTCCCTCACTGGGCAGGAGGAGATCGAAGCCATGAGCAAGACGTGCCGAGACATTGCAAAGCACCTCCCAGACGGCTGCCCTGCGATGCTGGTCCTCCCTCTGTACGCCTCCCTGCCCTATGCACAGCAGCTCCGAGTCTTCCAATGGGCCCCAAAGGGCTATCGCAAAGTGATCATTTCAACCAACATCGCTGAAACCTCCATAACCATTACAGGAATAAAATATGTAGTTGACACGGGCATGGTTAAAGCAAAGAAGTATAACCCTGACAGTGGTCTTGAGGTGTTAGCAGTGCAGCGCCTATCGAAGACGCAGGCTTGGCAGCGCACAGGGAGGGCGGGCAGAGAGGAGAGTGGCATCTGTTACCGGCTCTACACGGAGGAGGAGTTTGAGAAGTTTGATAAGATGACCGTGCCAGAGATCCAGAGGTGTAACCTGGCCAGTGTGATGCTTCAGCTTCTAGCAATGAAAGTCCCAAATGTGCTCACCTTTGACTTCATGTCCAAGCCATCTCCAGATCACATTCAGGCGGCCATTGCCCAACTGGACCTGTTAGGTGCTCTTGAACATAAGGATGACCAGCTTACCGTGACTCCAGTTGGAAGAAAGATGGCAGCATTTCCTTTAGAACCCAAATTTGCCAAAACCATCCTCATGTCCCCCAAATTTCACTGTACAGAGGAGATCCTGAACATTGTCTCCCTGCTGTCTGTGGACAATGTCCTCCACAACCCTCCTTCCCGGCGAGAGGAAGTGCAAGGGGTCCGCAAGAAGTTCATATCCAGCGAGGGGGATCACATGACCCTGCTCAATATCTATCGGACCTTCAAAAACCTAGGCGGAAATAAGGATTGGTGCAAAGAGAATTTTGTCAACAGTAAGAATATCATGCTGGTAGCAGAAGTCAGAGCACAGCTGAGGGACATCTGCTTAAAGATGTCAATGCCAATCGTGTCATCCTGAGGAAACGTGGAGAGTGTCCGCCGCTGCCTGGCTCACAGCCTCTTCATGAGCACCGCCGAGCTTCAGCCAGACGGCACCTATGCCACCACGGACACCCATCAGCCGGTGGCCATCCACACCTCCTCTGTCCTCTTCCACTGCAAGCCGGCCTGCGTCGTGTACACTGAGCTGCTCTACACCAACAAGTGCTACATGCGGGACCTCTGTGTCATGGATGCAGAGTGGCTTTACCAGGCTGCCCTTGAGTACTTTAGGAGGAAGCTGAGAACCGCCAGAAACTGAGCCGCCCCAGGATGCCGCCAGCAGCAGGCTTCCAGGTTGGCGCTTAGAGAAGCCTGGAATCAGCTGAAGGTGCCTGACTTCCAGGAGCGTGCAAGCATCTTTGCTCAACTCCTGGGACTGAACCTTGTAGACATGGACATATCATTTGTACCTGGAAACTTCAAAATTATGCTTTTGGTTCTTACTGGGTGACTTTGACTTAATTAACACCTGAGCCTCAGTTTTCTCATCTGCCAAATGAGAGTAATGATAATAATCCTTATAAAATTGGGTTCATAAAGTTTAGAGAAAAGGAATGGAAAGTACCCAGAACTACGCCTGGAGCACGACACACGTACAATGAGTTGGGAGCCGTTAGGCTGAATGTTACTGCTTTCCACATGATGTGAATTAAGTACAGCAACATCCCAAGTTCTTGTGACTGAGGGAGATTTTCTGGAAGGGCCACAGGAGGTTGCGGAGCTTGGATGTTGCCCTTGGTTCTTGTTTAATGTCTCTCTCTCTCTGTATGCAGTTTTAAAATAGAAAACACAACTGACTTCTGTAGAAGTTTCCAGAGGGAGGTGCTGTTATCTCATACCTCCTGGGATGGGGATCCCTACTGAACGCTTGTGTCAGGGTGGACCGCTCTGTGTCTGTCTCCAAGCAGAGACCAGTAAAGGAGCCTCCTGGTCCCTGGTGCGTGACCTTGTCAGTGCTTTCAGGAGACATGTAAGCTTCCTGGGTGAAGGTTGATTTGTACCTTCTAAATCCTGTCACGTGTAGACATGGAAAACTGACCTTTCAGTGTTTTGTGTGTGTGGATGACTCCCACATACACAGTTGCCATTTTTCTCTCTAACTGGGCACCAGTGAACATGTGGGCATGAGGAGTGACTCTGCATACCATTTCCGCTGTTTCTTTTTGGGCAGAAGTGGTGGGGGTGGGGGGAGGAGAGGGGTACCTAGAACCCAGAGAACATTGGCTTATTATGCCAGATACCACACCACATCTGGCCTTACATTCTTGTATCTTTTTTGGTGTGTGGGCGGCGGCGGAGGGGGGGTGGTTCAGTGAAGTCTGGAAGACCTGCTGGACAAATTCTAAAAGAGCTAGAGCTGTAACACTTATTCTTGCATCTTATTAATTTTCTATGATATTTTTTCCTTCTTCGTAGGGACATCGGGACAATCTGGCTTTGCTGCTTTCTAACTGCTAGGCACCTCTCTCTAACCCTCATTGTCAGAGGGAATTGGAGGATCTCCGTAGTCTCTTCCTGTTCTGATATTCTGAGCAGAGAAAAGGCACTAACGGTTCCTCTTAGCTATTTAATTATCAGAAGCAACTAATCTTTCCCCAGATAACGTTTTGCCCTAGAAGAAGCTGAGATTTAGCTCTTTTATTGTGCTTACTTGGTCCAAACACATCTGTGGGGTGTTTTGTCATTTCTTAATGAATGAATCATAGTTATCACCAAGGGGCCAAACTGCCCAAGAGGCTCTTCAGAGATCATGGATGGTCTCTTTCTGGAAGCTGTGGCCTGGCGGAGCAGCCCCATTCCAGGGTCCCATCTGTCCGGAGTTGTGTATGTCAAGTCTGGCTCAGTCTTTATTTCCAACCCTAGCCGTGGTCCTGTGCAGTCAAGCTCTCAGCTAGTATTTAGGGCTGTCTGTCAGAAATGGTTATACGTGGACGAAATAAGATCTGACAGCTCCTATATATCTTATCTTACTGAATTCTTAAACTTTGAACCAGTTCTTCCACTTACT